>NC_092329.1:35012448-35320448 GCF_036785885.1 Coffea arabica
GTCCCTCCCTGGTTTAGAATCGTTTGTATTTAAAGGGGACCAAAAATGGGTTTCATTAATGCTTTCAACAGATAGAAAGCAGATGAAGAGTCAGCTAGTTGTTGGGGCTGTCGGACGTCCGACAGCTTAATCATCGTTTGATGCCATCATCCGAAAATCAGCCAAGTTGTCGTACGGACGTTCGATGGGATTTTATCGTCCGACAGTTTCTGCGTCCGAACGTCGTCAGAGAGTCATCAGAACTTTGCGAAATTTTTCGGACATCCGACGCGATTGATGTGCATCCGAAGCGTGCGTCCGATCCTCTCGGGCGTCCGATATTTTCTCACGAGCGTCCGACAGAGTTTCCTTCTTGATGTTCTTCATCCTTTCGGACATCCGACAGCTTCCTTTCAGACGTCCGACATAAGTGCCCTGTTTTTGCTTTTTCTTTTGGTTGATTTTCTTTCCTTGACACCTTTGTACCTGATTCTCTAAAAAACAAAACACTTATATTTGAAAAGAATTAGATAAACATTTCAAAGTGCTTTGTGATCATCAAAATCAAGAATAACATTCTCCCCCTTTTTGATGATGACAAAACAATTGTTTGAAATGAAATTTGATGATTACAAATAGGCTCCCCCTTTCTCATTTGACAAAAGCTCCCTCTTACTTAGTCAATCGTAGAACAAAAATTGAAAAACTCCCTCTCACTTGGCTACTTCACAGATTTATTCAATTATCCGAAAACAGTTAAGCAACCGACATTTTACCAACTGTTCAGCCAATTCAACGCATCCCGCACATATCCATATTTATATCTTCATATCTCTCCCCCTTTTTGTCATCACAAAAGTCAAAAGGCAAAGAGACATTACAAGAACCAGTAACATGAAAAAGAACTAAACATTCATAACAAAATAGCTTACGAGCATCACAAACATTACATCCACATATTCAGTTTTGAACATTACAAGCACCAGAATCAAAGAAACAAAAAAAAGTCCGAGGTAGCCATCTAACATCCAGCAAATAGAAAACTGTCAAACAGAATGCAAATGATCCTAATAGGTCTAGTGATCCTAAATGGTAAACTAAGAGGACCCAGGCGTCCTTCGAGTAAGCAGATACTGAGAGAGATCCTCCTCCTCAGTGTCTTCATCATTTTCAGCATCTTTACCAACTGGTTTCTTGCCTTTGTCAGATGTGGAAGGATCATGAGGTGCCATGGGAGTAGAGGTGAGGTCGATGGGAGCAGGACTCATAGAGCAAATAAGAGCTGATGAACTGGGATCAGTAGAGCGTGGCTCTTTGCCATGAGGAACTTCCTCAACCACAGGTGGGGGAAAGAGAAGATTCTTTTTATCCAGGAAGTCTGCTTGTTGTTCGGATGACATGGTGAGCATGAGACCATGTTCAAGAAGTAGAACATGTTGTTTAAGATCTCGAAAGAGCTCAACCACTTCAGAATTTGAAGAAGAAGAAGCCTTAGTGGCAGTCTTCCTAGGATGAATAGAAATCAGTGCAACAGAGGATGGAGTGTGAAGGGGATCATGTGCAGCCTTAGATATAGGTTCATTAGACGTGGCCCCCTTATAAGTCCACATATTATCCCTAAAGACAAGATTCTTGCGCTCAAAATAAGCCATAGTAAAGGCAGAAGAAAACGTTTCTTTGGGACAAACACCAAGGATGGGTACTTTGTAAAACTCAAAAATCTTCTGAAGAAATTTTCCATAAGACAGTTTTCTACGAGAATCAGTGGTAAAGCGAAGTAAAAACTTGCACATGACAAAGCCAAAGTCAATGTGAATTTTTTCTCGAAAACAATAAAAAAGATATAGCTCCATTTTATTGGCATCTGTCCTATGACCATCGGTAGGCACAAGCAAATTTGAAATGATTGAGAAAGCAATGAGATTCACAGGAGCAAGGTCATTTAGTTTTGCATCAGCAGGGGCAGAAAACTTCTTTTGAAAATAAGACAACATCTTAGCACTATCAAAGTGATTATCAGCAGTGGGATGATCTTCATAAGAAAAGAAATTGGCAATTTTACTTTTGCATCCTGGTTCAATAACAGTATTTAAAACAACATTCACAATCTCAGGATCAAACACTAAATCTACTCCATTTACCCTGGACAAAATTTCAGTGTGGTCAGTGCCTTTCCTAAGATTGACAAAGAATTGATATAACATTTTAGGGTAATAAACGTTAGGCATGGAAATGATATGTGACCATTTCTGGAATCCAAAGAGACGCAGAATGGACTCTAAACCTATCTTGCGAAATTCAGAGAGATTTATGGTATGTTGAGGAATGAAACCTTTTTGGGATATCCAGGAGTGTTTTTCTTTGGCAGTATCATCAAAGAATGGGGAGACTGTGGTTGATTGGGAGGGCGGTTGAGATGTAGTCCCTTGTCCGGATTTAGGCTGAGCAGAAGGCTGTGAAGTTTGAGCCTTTACTGCTTCCTTTTTGACACGTTTGGAGGATCTTTTGGCCCTAGGAGAATCAGCATCCTCATCCCTGAGTGTGTGTTTGTGTCCGGCAGGCACTTTTCCTCCTCTTAGATTCACCATTGTGTGAAATGCGTGAGATGTATGATGCTAATGATGCACACAGTAGTATGGGAGCGAATCACACAAGAATTTTAGGGTAAACGAGCCTTGAAGATGATTGAACAGAATGGCTATGGGAAAATAGGGTTTTGAGGGAAATTTGGGAACTGTCGAAATATGATGAGATTTGGTGAAAAGATCAGGAAGATGAACTCGCAATGATTAGAAAAAGTTTTTGGTTGAGTCAATTTTGAAATAAGTGCTTCAGAATAGCATGAATTGAGAGTGAAAAGGAGAGATAGTTTTCGTCCGAGAGAGCAGAGAAGAAGAAGGGTTTGAAGCAAATGAGGAGGGAAGTTACTTTAAAAAGTGTACCGTTGCACTGTCGGACGGCCGAACGAAGTCGTGCGTCCGACAGTTTCGTTCGAACAGGTGCTTTCTGGGAAAATAGCTGAAGAACATTATCGGACATCCGTTCGTCTGCTTTCGGACGTCCAAAAGCTTTGAACAGAAAAAATTTTTAAGATGATTTTTCGATTATCCGTAATTTTGATCTTAGATAAATGAATTGATCCAATGGCAAAGTTTTTGTGAAAATATCAGCAATTTGATCTTTAGAACAAACATAATTCACACAAACTTCACCTTTTTGAACAAGATCGCGAATAAAGTGGTGCTTTATATCTATATGTTTTGTCCTAGAATGCTGAATTGGATTTTTGGTCAAATTGATAGCACTAGTATTATCACAGAATATAGGCATGTAGTCATATAACAATCTAAAATCATTCAAGGTATGCTTCATCCATAAAAGTTGAGTACAACATGCACTAGCGGCAATATATTCCGCCTCGGTTGTAGACAAAGAGATTGCATTTTATTTTTTGCTAAACCAAGAAACTAAGCAATTACCAAGAAAGTGACAAGTTCCACTAGTACTTTTTCTATCCACACGACAACTACCAAAATCCGCATCCGAATATCCATATAGAGCAAATTCACAAGATCTAGCATACCAAAGACCATAGTCTAATGTACCTTTCAAATACCTAAAAATCCTTTTAACAGCGTTCAAATGTGATTCTTTTGGACAAGATTGAAATCTAGCACACAAGCAAATAGCAAACATAATATCGGGTCTACTTGCGATTAAATAGAGTAGGCTTTCAATCATACCTCTATAGTGCTTTTCATCCACATGTTTACTTTCTTCGTCTTTGTCAAATTTTGTAGAAGTGAACATTGGAGTTCCAACTTGCTTTGAGTCCTCCATGCCAAATCTTTTCAACAATTCCTTGGTGTATTTTGCTTGATTTATAAAAATTTCCTCTAGGGCTTGATGTATTTGAAGTCCAAGGAAGAAATTTAATTCTCCCATCATACTCATTTCAAATTCACTTTGCATAATGGTGGAAAAATCCTTGCATAGATACTCATTAGTAGCACCAAAAATAATATAATCTACATATATTTGCACAATAAAAAGATCATTTAACACTTGTTTAATAAAAGGTGTGGTGTCCACAATACCTCTTTTGAAACCATTTTCAATCAAGAAACCACTCAATCTTTCATACCAAACTCTTGGAACTTGTTTTAGTCCATATAATGCTTTTGAGAGTTTAAACACATGACTTGGAAATTTTTTATTTTCAAAACCGGGGGGTTGATCCACATATACTTCTTGATCAATAAAACTATTTAAGAAGGCACTTTTAACATCCATTTGAAACAATTTGAAACCTTTGAAGCAAGCAAAAGTAAGAAGCATTCTAATCGATTCTAATTTAGCTACGGGAGCAAATGTTTCATCAAAATCAATTCCTTCTTCTTGTGCATATCTTTTAGCAACTAATCTAGCTTTATTTCTTACAACTACACCTTTATCATCCAACTTATTTCTAAATACCCACTTCGTGCCAATGATAGGTTGATTTTGAGGTCTATCAACTAGTGTCCAAACCTTATTTCTCTCAAATTGATTAAGTTCCTCTTGCATTGCCAAAATCCAGCTTTCATCCTTTAAAGCATCATTGATATTTTTAGGTTAAAAAAGAGAGACTAAAGCAAAATTGTCTATCAATTTCTTAGATGAGGAACGAGTCTTTATCTTCTCCGATGGATCACCACTTATAAGCTCTCTTGGATGATTTTGGCTAAATTTCCAATCTTTGGGAAGGTCTTTGAATGAATCATCATTCTTGTCTTCATCTTCCTTTTCTTGATCTTCATGAGCTTCATCCTCCATTTCCTTTGATTTCGGTTTAAAGTTACCTTCATCTCCAATTGTTAGCTTTTTCATTCCTTCACGAACACCTACATCATCATCTTCACACGAACTTTTGGAATTATCATCATTAGTTTCATCAAATGTTATGTGTATAGCTTCTTCTATCACAAGAGTTCTTCTATTAAAGACTCTATATCGTCTTTTTTTCTCACAATACCCCAAAAATATTCCTTCATCAGATTTTTTTTCAAACTTACCAAGATGTTCCTTTAAATTCAAAATAAAACATTTACAACCAAAAACTTTGAAATATCCAACCGTAGGTTTCTTATCAAAAATCAGTTCATAAGATGTTTTATTCAAAATAGGTCTCAAGAGAATTCTATTCATCACATAACATGCGGTATTTACCGCTTCAACCCAAAGATATTTTGGCAAACTACATTCACTCAACATAGTTCTAGCAGCCTCTTGGAGTGTCCTATTTTTCCTTTCTACAACACCATTTTGTTATGGAGTCCTTGCAATAGAAAACTCATGTGTTATGCCATTATGATCACAAAATTCTGGAAAATCACAAAACTTGAATTCCGTCCCATTATCACTTCTAATTCTAACAATTTTTAAACCAAGCAGATTTTGTACTTTAGCAAACAATGAAGTAAAATTCTTGAAGGCATCATCTTTATGAGCAAGGAATATCACCCAAGTATATCTAGAATAATCATCAACAATCACAAAACAGTATCTCTTACCTCCCAAACTAGTAATTTGAGTAGGACCAAATAAATCAAGATGCAAGAGTTCCAAAGGTTTAGAAGTTGATACACACTTCTTTGGTTTAAAGGAAATTTTTGTTTGCTTCCCAAATTGACATGCATCACAAATTTTGTCCTTTTCAAAACTGATTTTTAGCAAGCCTCTAACCAACTCATTTTTCAAAATTTTCTTTAGTAATTCCATGTTAAAATGACAAAGTCTCCTATGCCACAACCAAGGATCTTCATTTGGAGCTTTAAGACATTGGAAACTAGATGAATCAAATTTATCAAGAACAACAATATAAATATCGTTAAACCTCTTACCTTTGAACACAACATTATATTTAGAGTCAAGCACAATGCATTCATGCTTTTTGAACAACACATTCAAGTCTTTATCACATAATTGACTAACACTAAGCAAGTTATAACCTAAGTTATCAATTAAGAGCACATTATGAACAAAAGTTTCACCATCCTTACCAACATCACCTATTCCAATTGTCTTAGCTTTCACGTTATCACCAAATGTCACCTTTCCACTTGATTTTGATTTTAGCTTTATGAACAACGAAGGATCACCGGTCATATGCCTTGAACAGCCACTGTCAATGAACCATTTGGACTTGTTTGAGCCTTTTCCCTCATTATCTCCAATAGCCATGAAGGCTATTTGAGTTGATTCTTCTTCTTCTTCAACTTCGCCTTCAGAGTTACATTCATTCTATGTAATTTGGAAGTTGTTGAACCTTGACTTTCGATCAGCTTTTTCATCTTTCTTTTTCTTTAGGGAGCATTCGTTTGCATAGTGTCCAGGCTGTCCACATTCGTAGCATTTGTCCAATTGTTTCTTGTTGAATTCTTATTTTCCTTTGTTCCTTGCATTTGAAGACTGATTCTGGAATTGATTGCTCGGTCCTCCCCTTCTAAACTTCCTTTTATTCAAGATTCTCTTGAAGCTTTTTGTGATGAGAGCAAGATTATTGTCATCACCATCCGAGTCTTCATCATCCAACTGAGCTGGATCATCTTCACCTTGAGCTACCTTTAGAGCTATGTTTCTCTTTGCTCTCGCGTCCTCTTCCTCCTGCACTTTAGTTTTCAATTTCAACTCATAGGAGGTTAGTGAGTTAATGAGAGATTCAATAGGCACAGAATTCAAATCCTTAGCCTCATCTATTGCAGTCACTTTACTTTCCCATTCTTTGCTCAACGCATTGAGAATTTTCCTGTTTTTCTCTCCCAAGGTGTACTCTTTGCCCAACACCTCGAGATCTTTGATCAAATCATTGAACCTGCAATACATTTTGTCAATATCCTCAAGGGGTTCTATTTTAAATAATTCATACTTTGTGACTAAAATAGACTTTTTCTGTTCTCTCACGTTGTCACTACCCTCATGAATTTCTCTTAGCTTATCCCACATTTCTTTGGCAGATTTACATCCTTTTACTCTAATTGATTCATTTGAGTCTAAGGCACTATAAAGAACATTCATGGTTTTGGCATTCAATGTGAGATTGGTTCTATCTTGAGCATTCATCTCAGCTCTTATTTTTGGCCAAAATAAACCTGTATCTGCATCAAGAATGTTAGGATCATGCGGTCCTTCATTCACAATAAACTATAGCTCAATATCAATGGATTGCAAAAAGATAATCATTCTTTCTTTCCAACTAACATAATTGGAACCAGTAAACATGGGAGGCCTAGTGACAGATTGCCCCTCAACAAACATGGCATGATTGGTTGTCATCTTTACTCCAAGCCGTTTGAGCTTAATCTCTAGGAGACCAAGCTCTGATACCAATTGTAAGGCCCAAAGACAACCTAAGAGGGGGTGAATTAGGTTGATTAAAAATACTTTATTGAGTTTATGCACTTTTTCTTTAATAAAAATTTACCTTCTTTTCGAATAGTGATCAGCCAAGTAAATTTAAAGAAGAGAGCAATGTTGATCAGAAATAAGAGTGTATATAAGCAATGAGAATTTTATTAAACAAAAGGAATAAGATAGAGTATCAAACCGATTGTCTACCAAACTTTCCTCAAACTTGAAGACCAATCACAAAGATGAGCACCTTTTCTTTGATGAAAAATAATCAACTCAATGTACAATGGAGGGATCACTTCATCCTTGCCCCAAGCCTCACTTAATCAAGTTAGGAAGTTTTACTATCACTCAGATAACTCTCAACAAAGCTACACTATTGAAAATTTCAAACACAAGAGAAGTGCTTACAAGAACTTCACACTACTTGGAGAACAAATCTTGCTTAGGAGACTATTTTCTAGCTAAAATATCTCTTGAAATCTTGTAAACGAAGTGTGCTAAAGTCCCTCCCTGGTTCAGAATCATTTGTATTTAAAGGGGACCAAAAATGGGTTTCATTAATGCTTCCAACGGATAGAAGGCAGATGAAGAGTCAGCTAGCCGTTGGGTCCGACAGCTTAATCATCGTCCGAATATCAACCAAGTTGTCGTTCGGACGTTCGATGGGATTTTATCGTCCGACAGTTTCTGTGTCCGAACGTCGTCAGAGAGTCATCAGAACTTTGTGAAATTTTTCGGACGTCCGATGCGATCGATGTGCGTCCGAAGCGTGCGTCCGATCCTCCCGAACGTCCGATACTTCCTCACGAGCGTCCGACAGAGTTTCCTTCTTGACGTTCTTCATCCTTTCGGACGTCCGACATGAGTGCCCTGTTTTTGCTTCTTCTTTTGGTTGATTTTCTTTCCTTGACACCTTTGTACCTGACTCTCTAAAAAACAAAACACTTATATTTGAAGAGAATTAGATAAACATTTCAAAGTACTTTGTGATAATCAAAATCAAGAATAACAGAAAGGTTGATCTGAAGTGTAACTCTCTCTTTCAGCCATGCTGGAAATGTTTTGGCAGCAACTCAGTTTTTTTTTTAAGCAAGACATTTCTCTATTATCTACTTCATTTCCCACTCAATCTAACATGCATGCTGAGACTAAACTATTATGCAGGGTATGAAGCTTCAACGTAAGAATTTGGAACCCAAAATCTGTCAAGAAATCTGGAAAATTTCGTATTTCCTCTCTCGGTCAGCTAGATAGAAACTACCAGCTAATCTTAGCAAAGTTTTCACTCAAGTTATCAACTCTGCTCTAGTTACTTAGGTAAGACAAAGAAATAACATATAGTTTAAGCTTCTAGCATAAAATTACTCCATACTTTCGGTTAACAAGCTGCAACAACAAACAACAACTCTCGATTCCTACTTCCTACAACTTCAGTCCAGTTCCAATTTTTCTTCTTTATCAGATCTCCCTTCGGTTAAAACTTATTATTCCTTGCTAAACTAACATGAAGCCCATATATTCAGTTATATTCAAGAAATAAAAGGGTGGTTACAAGATTCTTACCTTTTTCTGCTAAGTTTTACTAGTGGCAGATTGCTCCTAGCTTCGGTTCCTCCTCACTATGGTAGCTGATATGTGAAATTCTAAGTTAGCTTCCTCCTCTTATCACTCACTCAGCTCTCTTACTCACTCGGTTGTGGCTAGAAGGAACCAGAAATGCTCCTTCACTCTCACTCTGTCTCACGGTTTTGGGTATGAAGAGGAAAGAAAGCTTCATTCTCTGTTTTCTTTTCCTCTCACTCGGTTGGGTTTTTGAGATAAAATGGGTGTGACCGAATCTCTCTCTCTCAGTTTTGTTCCTAATGCTTGGTTGGTAGGAAGAGAATTAAGCGTACTTCTTCACTCAGCTGATCACTCAATGTTTCTCCATTCGGTGGCTGATCATTCCAAGTTCCTCTCATTCGGTCGCTGCTTACTCACCAGTTTCGGTGGTAAGTTCCTTCCTGGCAGCTGTCCAAATAAAGGTTTCCTACGGCCCAACTATCAAACAACTCCTACTCCTTTTTCCTTTCCACCGTTTAGACAGTAGATAGTTGCCATGCTTCCATTCGGTTCCTGTTTTGTCAAAATTCTGGTAACTAGTTCCTTAATTGCATGGTAGTTTAACCGAATCCCCAAGATTAGTTCGGTCCTTTAATTTTAGTTCATTTATTTGCTACGAGGCTATAATTTTATTGTCTCACACGTTGACTCAAAATTTCGTTTGTTCTAATTTATATGTACCTTGAAAATTTTCGCTTATATCAATTTAGTAGATTTCCACATATTTGGCTTTAAGGAAAATTAATTAGTCATGTAACTTATTCAACTATATAATATATTCAAATTGCTCAAATTACAATATGCATATCATATGTTTATTTGATTCATATATATATATATATATTTTGCACCATTCTAGGATATTTCTTGTGAGAGCCTTGAAAAAAAATATATATATATATGTATATACTTGTTGCATGTGCATTTTAGATTTTGAATAAATTTTGTTATTATTTGTTTTAGTTAGGTTTGTAAAAATAATTCTTATGATACAAATCATTTAATTGTGCAACATACTAAACTATTTGAATTTTTGCCAAGTTAAATTAATATTTCTTGATGTAGATTATGTTAATGCTTTAATATTAAATCTTTGAATTCCGATAGCTAGTTTTAAGTGTTAATAACGTTAAGTGTCAACGGGAACCTAGAACTAAGACGGAAACGACTTAGGACAAAACCTCTTATAATTACGCTTAGGACGTTGAATCTCGATAATTTAATTTCTGCGGGATTAGTATGCTAGAAGGTTATCGAATTTCATTTGAGGAAAAATATTGGGTTAGTTTACGAATGAGAGCTTAAGTGGAAGGGGCGAACAAGTTGTGAAAAGACCGAAATAGCCTTTCTCCATTTCAAATTCACCATGCAACCATGGAACGTCCTAGAACAAACTACACATGCAAACATTTCCACTCTAGCCGGTTCCTTTCTCCACTTTTTTTTTTTTGGCTAACCCCATTTTTGGGGGTGGGCGCCACTCCGAATGTTATTCCAAGGATCATTAACGTACACCAAGACAGCTAGCAGTCTGCCAGTCAGGCTAAGGCAAACGGACATAAGGCATCTGTATCCTATCCAGGTGGGCTAACCCCCGTATGTGGGCAGGCAAAGGGGAGGGGGGAAAGGACTGACAAACATGCGTGGTGCTTGCCAGATGCGCCAGGGCATCAGCAACCGCGTTTGCCTCTCTGTAAACATGAGTGAAGGTGATCTGGCGACCGAGCACTAAGGATTTGATATGCGAGATAGTAAGCCATAATCTCCAAGGAACTCCACCATCGCCGTTCACCATATTCAACAATACCTGAGAATCCATTTCAACGTGCAAAGAATGAAAAGTAGCGGAGAGTAACAAACCCTCCAGTAACGCCATGGCCTCCGCTTCCATGTTTGTCCGGGATCCCAAAAACCACGAGAAACAACAAAGGATGTTACCACATGAATCACGAAATACCGCACCCGCTCTAGAGTGTCCTGGATTCCCTAAAGAAGAGCCATCAATATTTAATTTGACACACCCGACAGGTGGCCGCGACCATGCAACCCAGCGTGGTAGCACGGACTTCTTCCGTTCCATGCAAAGCAATAAGCCCAAGTGGGCCAGCTCCCCGTCATCCCGTGCCACCTGGACGAAAGGTCGAACCTGAGATATACTAAGCAACAGAGTTTGTACCTCCTTGCAAACCTATACCGGTGACGCTGCTGCGCCCTCGTACATCGCCATGTTCCAAGCCTTCCACAGCCCCCAACATATAAGCGATGGCAACACCCTACATACCATCCCCCGGGCAGTGCCTGAAGACTGGTAAAGCCACCATTGCTGCAAGCGACCGAAGATGCCAGTCGGGCCCATTGCAGGTACTGACAGAGCCCTAGAGAAGAAATTCCATACCTCAGTAGCAAGAGTGCAGTCCGACAGTACGTGATCTTGAGATTCCCCTCCCATGCAGAACTGGCATTTAGAGGGAAGTTGAAAACCAAGCCGCTGCAAGGCGTCCGGGAACGGTAAGTAGTTGTTGAGCAGTTTCCACATGAATACAGCAAGCTTGCAGGGGACACGGCTACTCCAAACGCACTTCCTGGACCAGAGGCACTCCTGCTTAGGCCGGAGAGCATCCCATGCAGAGGAGATAGTGAAATCGCTAGAGGGTGTAAGGACCCAGGCCCGCTGAACCCTGCCTTCCAAATCTATAGCTTGCGTGAACTGGTCCACCGTATCCCGAACAGCAAGCATCCGTCTCCAGACCCTGGAACTCCCGCGTGCAGCTCCGTTACCTACACCATAGCGTGATCTCATAAAAGTTGTCCATAAGGAGGACGAGTTACAGTACCGCCACCATAATTTGTAGCTGAACGCCCCCTGAACGTCTTCAATTGCTCGGATTCCAAGACCATTCTCCTCCACCGGATAACAAAGGTTCCGCCAGGAGCACCAATGATGCTTGGGACCGAATTCTGTCTGTCCCCAGAGAAAGTTCACCATTATGCGCTCGAGGTCCTTTAGCACTCCTGTGGAGGGGTCCATTACCGCCACAACGTGCAAAGGTATGGCAGAAACGACATGCTTAATGAGGATGAGACGACCCCCCTGTGAGAGCAGCTTTTCTGCCAGCCTGCCAGCTTAGCAACAAACTTGTCAATCAAGAATTGGAAGAATTCTTTTTTCCGATGCCCAACATAGAGATTGCACCCCAAATAGTAGAAAGGAAAGGAGCTATGCCTGAAGCCGGTTAGCTGCTGAATTCTGCGTATTTGGCCCGCGCCACACCGATGGGAAGTTATGAAGAAACTCTTGTGATTGTTAACCCGTTGGCCCGAACCAGCCTGATAGAGCGATAAGAATCGGACCAGGCTATCCACAGACCGCCTGTCCCCATGAGCAAATATCACAATATCGTCAGCAAAAGATAAGTGTGTGACCCCAGTGCAACCTCTGGGCAATGAGTAAAGGGCCACCCTGCCATCCGCTACTTGCGCATTCAATCCCCTACTAAGAGCTTCAGAAGCGAGAATGAAAAGGATAGGGGACAGAGGGTCTCCTTGCCTGACTCCCCGTGTTGCCTGGAAAAAACCCCTAGCTCTGCCATTCTGTGAGAACCCATAAATTCCTCCTAATATTTTCCTAGGGTTTTTCCCCTTAAAGGCATGTTTTGTGCATTTTCTGGCTTAGGGAAAGTTTCTTGGTGAATTTTATGAGTAAATATAGTTTTTAGATGATTTTTCTAGTATTGGATAGTTTTTGAAAAATTTAATGATATATATCGGACGTGGGACCCGCTATTGCGAAAAGTTCGGAAAAATTCGGCCAACTAGGTTAAGTTTTGCATACTGGAATTAAGTTACCGGGTGTTAAGAGATAAGTAGAGGGTGCTAAGTGGATTGATATAACAGAGACAAGGTTGGTGAGCATTTAATAAAAGGTGACAAGTGTCACCATTTGATTGGGCTTACCTTAAGACTTTTCTTACCATTGACTTAAATAACCAAAAATAACCCAAAAATCCTCAAAAAAAATCCTCCTTGAAGCCGGCCCTCTCTTGCTCTCTTTCTCTCTCTCTTACTCCAAGCACAAGGAAGAAAACACTTCAATCTTGTTCCAAATCATCAAAACTAACCATCCAACCTTGAAATTACTCCATAAAACCTCTTCAATTAGAGTTAGTGAGTGGATTTGTGGAATTGTTTGGAAAGTTAAGGTGGTCAATAGCTCTCTCTCTCTTGTTCTTAAGGTAAGTTGTGAAGAACCACCCTCCTCCTTTAATTGATGCTTAAATCATGCTTAGTGGTAGTATAAGATGCAAGTTTATGGATTAATTCTTGATTTGTGGTTGAAATGATGAAGTTTTATTATTTTTGGGGATTTTTCTGTTTTAATATAAGCATGATTGTGTGGCTATCTATGATGATTGGAAATGGTCTATAATGACTTAAGGAGGTGGGAAAAGTGATTAATTGCAATCAATTTCTGGTTTGGAAGAAATTTCAGAAAACTAGGGTTCTATAGGGAGCATTCTGTCCGAAATTTTAGGTTAGAGGCATAATAGGCCTTAGCTTAAAACATGAAAGTTGTAGGGAATGACATTTTAGAGGTGTCTACAAAATTTCAGGTCAATCGGAGTAGTGTAGAATGAGATAAGTCGAAATTACTATTGCTGTTCTGGTTTTACCCGAAATTGAGAAGTGCGACTGTAATGGGTTGTTTTGGCTGGAATTGCTTCCAAATTGGTTGTTGAGGCCTTCTGATGAAATTTAGCCCTGTTTCTTAGCTTTTAGCTGGTTTTTGAATTTCTGGATTTGGACTTGTAGAGCCTGAGTTATGATGTTTCCACTAGAATGCGTTTTGGTGAATCTGTTTTACGTTTTTGATGTAGTATATTGCATTTTTGACCTGTTTCCACTCAAAACTGGGTTGAGTGACCTTCTGTGATGTTGTAGCCCTGTATTTTAGCTTCGAGATGGTGGGTCTTGTACCCTCATCCGATAATCGTAGTGAAATTGGTACCATTACCGCAAAATGAGGACAAAACTGTTTTTTCAGGGCCAAAACTAGTTACATTTCCGAAATTTCTGGTTTCCTTTAATATTTGTATATGCTTATGGAACCCTATTGGGGTCATGTTTGGCCTTGGTTTATGACTCGTTATCGAGTCTCATTGTATTTGTTTGCATGTTTTAGGGCGTGACGGTGGTGCACAACGTTCTTTTGACGGAAGTGCATGAAACCACATTTGCTAGCTTGGTGAGTGTACTACTCACTTGTGTGCTATTATATGGCTTTGATATTTGAACTTGAGATGTTGAATGTTAATTGATTGGAGTGAGAGTGTACTTTATCATTCTCACTTATTGTTTCGCATGTTATTGAAAAGTTATTGGAATGTTATATGAGATGTTATATGAAATGAAATGCATGACTTGGTGTCGTTTGGACGAGTCTCCAACGACTACAAATGTTATCAATGAGCTCAACCCCATTGGTAATTGATTGAATCGAGCCGGCGAGGGTTTGGTCGTGCCAATTAATGTGTCTTAGGGCAATGTTATATGGAATCTTGTAGTATGAGAGACTCTCAATTCCGGTTTACTCGAGTAATACCACAATGCAAGTGTTTGGATTTCGGGCCCGGTTGGGGAATGTTAGGTGGAAGGAATGGAAGTAAAGTGGAGTCTACGGTTGGTTATTGTTGAACATTGACGAAGAGTCAATGACGTTCGATCAAGAAATGCAAACAAGGAAAAGGGCTCTTGAGAGCCATCTGTATCCTTTTATCACCATATTTGACGCGTGCCTTTGCTTATTTTTATAATATTGATTGAAAGCTTGATGCTTATATGCACTTGGTTGCGTAAGTGATAGTATCTCACTGGACAATTAGCTCACACCGTTTCTTTTGTTTTCCTTATAGGAATATGACTTTTTTGGAATGAATCTTGATAGATGGTTGCCGAATGAACTAAATGTATATTTTTTGTATTGTGTATGAAGTGAAACCCTAAATGTAACTTTAGGGCCTTTTTCACTTTCAATTTGGCAAACCTTGTATATATTCACTTTTGACAACTTTTGTATGTCACTTTGGATTGTATTTGCTAAAGTTCAAGATGTGAATGTTTGTTCAATATTTGGTTGCGTTCTGACGGGTCAGTTACTATTCATGACCGACTCCGAATTTCATTTTTTTTTATTTTGGGTGATTTTGCCCTTTTGCCTTGTTTACGCGCGTTTATAAGTTCCGGAACGAGATAGATCGCTCTAAATTGCACCGTTAGTCCTGGCGAGAGCTGGGCAGGTAGGCCGCTAACCTCTTTGGTTCGCCTTAGGGGAAGGTGGGGCTGTCACAGGTGGTATCAGAGCCTAGGTTTGAATTAGCCTGGGTGTTATAGAATTGCTTGATTTGAGGGTTCTTTGTTATGGCCTTTAAGCTTATTTATGCTTATTTACACTTTTGGTGTAGGATGGACGGATCTAGTGGACCGAGCGATGGCCCTGCAGGCGAGCGACCCCCGTGTAGCGCTCCCAGTGATCCCGTACCAGATTCGGCTGACAGGGGCGTCTTGCGTTGGAGTCCGGCGAGTCGCCTTCGTCGGTGTGAGTGTCGCCACGCCTACGCCTACCCTAACACCTTAGTGTTGGCCGTGGCAAAGGAGCAGAAGGCGTTGGCGAAAGATAACGCTAGGCTTGAGACTGAGGTGAAGCAGTTGAGGGCAGATAATGAGAAACAAGCTAAGCGCATTTAGGATTTGAAGTACGATGTACTAGAGGTTGAGAATAGAGTTGATGATCTCTGTACCCAGCTTAGGGAGGCGCGTGAGCGCGAGTCTAAGAGGGCTCGAAAGGTGAAGAATAGAGCTGCTGCGATCCTGAACCTCTGCGCCGAGGTGGTGGAGGGAGTGAGAGACAAGGACTCCTGTGCGAGGTCTGAGGCTGGGGTTGGATCCACTCCGTCGGGTGGGTCTCATAGCTCGTCATCGGTCTAGGTTACGACTCCTAGAGTTGTTGTAGATAGTTTTGGTCTTGTATATAGGGCGGATAGGGAGTAGGGCCTTAGCTAATCATTTTGTACGGCTAGATTAGCTACGTGTATATTTCTTTTGATGAGGACATTCCCTTGGGGATTGTCGATGCTTGCACGTGACTTGACTGATTGTATATATGTGTGTTGTTTGTCTTGTTTGTAATGTATATATGTGTGTTTGGAAAGTTTTGAGTATACTTACATGCATTGTTTTATATTGGTTTAGTACCATTGCCTAGATCATATAAAGTATGGAAGGAACACGTAGTGGACGGGGACGTGGGCGCGAAAATAGACAACCCACACCGGATAGGGGTATTGGAGAAACTTCTACGGGACCTAACCCTGACCCCAATGTGCAAATCGCTGCCGCTATGCAGCAAATGACTAACTTGCTAGCACAAGTGGTGCAGCAACAAGGCCAGAATACAAACCCTAATCCTGGAAACCCTGGTAACCACATCGAGAGTGAAGACAGAGCTCTCGAACGTTTTCAAAAATTTGCTCCACCCAAATTCATTGGGGGACCTGATCCGGATGTTGCCGAGCGAGGGCTCGAGAAGATGGTTGATATTTTTGCGGCTTTGCACTACACCGATGAACGGCAGGTGACTTTTGCCATATTCCAGTTCGAAGGGGCGGCCCGTTCCTAGTGGAACGTCATACGACAAAAATGGGAATGGGAATAAACGCCCAGGACTTGGGTGAATTTCATCCGGGAATTTGATGCGAAATTCTTCCCTCCTCTAGTTCAGGAAAGGAAGGAAGACGAGTTCATCCAACTCCACCAAGGAACTCAATCGGTGGGGGAATACGAGAGCCAGTTCACCAGTTTGTCCAAATTTGTGCCTGAGCTGATCATGAGAGAGCAACGGCGAATCAGGCGTTTCATTCAGGGCTTGAACGTCGAAATTCAAAAGGACCTCGCAGTGGCTCAAATCAATGCTTTTAGCGAGGTCGTAGAAAAGGCCCCAAGGGTAGAGAGTGCTCGATTGCAAGTCCGGAACTTCCAAGCGAAGAAGCGGGACTTTCCTGGAAGCAGTTCTGGACAAGGGGACAAAGGTACTCCCTCCAAGTTTGGACACGGAGCTGGAGGTGGACGACAGTCAGGTTCCGGCAGAGGGGCTCAGTCTAGGGGCGGCCCAGCCGGGAGAGGCCAAGGTGGAAACTTCCAGAGGGGCTCAGGTTCGGCATCTCGTGGACCTTGCGGGTACTGCGGAAAGCTGAATCACTCTGAAGATAATTGCTGGAAGAAGGGAGGCAAATGTCTGCGTTGCGGAAACGCAGACCACCAGCTTGCTACCTGCCCACTCATAACGCAAGACGGAAGGGGAACTCAAACCACGCCAAAGACCAATACGGGACCGAATAAGAGGAATGAGGCGAAACCTAAAGTGCCAGCTCGAGTCTATTCCTTAGAACCTCGACAGGTCCCAGAATCCTCAGAGGTCGTAGAAGGTACGATCCCTATTTTCCACCGTTTTGCCAAAGTTTTAATTGTTCCTGGTGCCACCCATTCCTTTGTTAACCCTGATTTCATGTGTGGCATCGATATAAAACCTGCTAGTTTACCATACGACCTAGAAGTTAGTACACCTACGGGGAATCAATGCTTGGTTACTAGTATGGTTTATAAGGATTGTGAAGTGTGGGTAGGAGAGAAAAGATTGTTAGGGGATTTGATAAGTCTGGTCATTAAGGGGTATGATGTGATTTTGGGTATGGATTGGTTAGCCAGTATAATGCCCAACTGGATTGTAAAACGAAAGTGGTGGAATTTCGTATCCCTGGTGAGGCAACCATAAGGTTGGATATAAGGGGTATGTTAGCCTCATCTGCTTTAATTTCGGGCATTCGGGTTAGGAAATTGCTAAGTAGAGGAGCGCAAGGATTTTTGGCCTTTTTGATTAACACCCCCACGGATAAGTTGAAAGTGGAGGATGTGGCCATAGTGAAGGAATTTCCGAACGTGTTTCCTGATGAATTAGTAGCCTTACCTCCAGAAAGAGAAATTGAATTCAAAATAGACCTGCTACCGGGAGCCTCACCCATCTCAAAAACACCATACCGAATGGCTCCTGCCGAGCTCAAGGAGCTAAAGTTGCAATTACAGGACCTTTTGGGGCGGGGATTCATTCAAGAGAGTGGGTCTCCTTAGGGAGCTCCTGTACTGTTTGTAAAGAAAAAAGATGGTGGTTTGAGGATGTGTATTGATTATCAGGGCCTGAATAATATTACAATTAAAAATGAGTATCCACTGCCCCATATCGATGAGCTATTTGATCAGTTGCAAGGAGCGGTGGTTTTCTTGAAACTGGACCTCCGCCAAGGGTACTACCAGTTATTAATCAGAAAGGAGGATATTCCGAAGACCGCCTTCAACTCGAGATATGGCCATTACGAGTTCGCAGTTATGCCATTTGGATTAACCAATGCTCCTGCCGCCTTCATGGACCTAATGCATAGGGTTTTTAAGCCCTACCTAGATCGATTTGTAGTGGTCTTCATCGATGACATCCTGGTCTATTCCAAGACCCGTGAAAAGCATGAGCAACACTTGAGGATTGTCTTGCAAACCCTGAGAGATCATCAACTATATGCCAAGTTCAGCAAGTGCGAATTTTGGCTGGAGAAAATTGCTTTTCTGGGGCACATAATTTCTCAAGAGGGTATTTCAGTCGACCCGGCGAAAGTAGAGGCTGTGACTAATTGGAAGAGGCCAGAAACTCCCACAGAGGTCCGCAGCTTTCTAGGACTGGCTGGATATTACCGGCGTTTTATCAAGGACTTCTCCAAACTAGTCGGTCCTCTAATTGATTTGACGAAGAAACATGTTCGGTTCTTATGGAACGCCCGAAGTGAGACAAGTTTTCAGGAATTAAAGAAAAGATTGACCATGGCTCCAGTTCTAGTCTTACCAAACGGGGTGGATGGATATGTTGTGTACACTGATGCATCCCGAGAAGGCCTGGGTTGTGTATTAATGCAAAATCGAAATGTGATCTCTTTTGCCTCGAGGAAGTTAAAACCCCACGAGCAAAATTACCCGACCCACGATCTGGAGTTAGCTGCAGTTGTTTTTGCTCTGAAGAAGTGGAGGCACTACTTATATGGAGTAACTTTCGAAGTTTACTCCGATCATAAAAGCCTGAGGTATCTTTTCTCACAGAAGGAATTAAATATGAGGCAGCGATGGTGGATGGAATTTCTAGAGGATTACGACTGTACCATCAACTACCATCCAGGAAAGGCGAACGTAGTGGCCGACGCTCTAAGTCGCAAAGCTCAGGTTGCAAGCTTAATGATTAGAGAGTGGAATTTGCTCGAGTCGGTTTGCGAGTGGAGACCCTGCCTTGGGAGTCATAAGATGATTTTTGGTAATATTAAAGTGACTTCCACCCTGTTGGAGAGGATTAAAGAAGCTCAAAAGGAGGATCTGATGGTACAGAAGTGGGGAGAGAAAGTGGAAAAAGGGGAAACCACTGATTTCAATTTTGGTCCTGAGAGTATTTTAAAATACCGAAACCGAATAGCGGTGCCGAAGGATGAATCGTTGAAAACGGAAATTCTAGAAGAAGCCCATCGATCCAAGTATACAATCCATCCGGGTAGCAGCAAGATGTATCAAGACCTGAAAGGAACCTATTGGTGGGACAATATGAACAAGGAAATCGCTTTGTACGTGCAGAAATGCCTCGTGTGCCAACAAGTTAAAGCAGAGCATAAAAAACCATCGGGCTTGTTACAGCCCCTTGAGATACCCGAGTGGAAGTGGGAAAACATCACTATGGACTTCGTTTCAGGTTTGCCGCGAACGCAGCGAGGACACAATGCCGTTTGGGTGATCGTCGATCGGTTAACCAAGTCGGCCCATTTCTTGCCGGTGAACATGAAGTATTCCATGGACAAGTTGCCCCAACTGTACATGGACGAGATTGTAAGGCTACACGGCATTCCTGTGAGCATCGTCTCCGATCGAGATCCACGGTTCGTATCTCGATTTTGGCAGAAGTTTCAAGAAACCCTGGGGACTAAACTCAATTTGAGCACGACCTATCACCCTCAGACGGATGGACAATCGGAGCGAATGATTCAAACTCTCGAGGACATGCTACGAACTTGCATTCTGGATTTTGGAGGCAACTGGGGTCAACACATGACCTTAGTAGAGTTTGCGTACAACAACAGCTACCATTCGTCGATTCAAATAGCTCCATATGAAGCATTATATGGACGAAAATGCCGGTCACCGATTTACTGGGACGAAGTTGGCGAAAAGAAGGCACTAGACCCGGTAACTATTCCATGGATGGAAGAGGCTCGAGAGAAGGTCAAATTGATACGGCAACGACTCCAAACAACTCAAAGCCGACAAAAGAGCTACGCGGATAATCGAAGAAAAAACTTGGAGTTCGAAGTTGGGGACAACGTATTCCTCAAGATCACACCCTTACGAAGTGTCACAGCAGGCAAAGGAAAGAAGCTCCAACCGCGGTACGTCGAACCCTACAAGATCCTCCAGAGGGTAGGAGCGGTCGCGTATCGATTAGAGCTGCCGTCCAGTCTCTCTCGAATTCACGACGTATTCCACGTCTCGATGCTAAAAAAATATTATCCCGATCCATCCCATATCTTACAATCGGAGGAGATCGAAGTAAACGAATCGCTTGCTTACGAAGAAAAACCTGTCCAAGTGCTTGACCGGAAAGTCAAAGAGCTTCGAAACAAGCAGATTCTGTTAGTGAAGGTACTATGGAGAAACCATGGGATAGAGGAAGCTACCTAGGAAGTGGAAGAAAAAATGGGAAAGAAATACCCAAACCTTTTCGGGAGTTAAGGTGATAAATTTCGAGGGCGAAATTCTTTTAAGGGGGAGAGAGTGTTAGAACCTGTAAATTCCTCCTAATATTTTCCTAGGGTTTTTTCCCTTAATGGCATGTTTTCTGCATTTTCTGGCTTAGGGAAAGTTTCTTGGTGAATTTTATGAGTAAATATAGTTTTTAGATGATTTTTCTAGTATTGGATAGTTTTTGAAAAAATTAAGGATATATATCGGACGTGGGACCCGCTAGTGCGAAAAGTTCGGAAAAATTCGGCCAACTAGGTTAAGTTTTGCATACTGGAATTAAGTTACCGGGTGTTAAAAGATAAGTAGAGGGTGCTAAGTGGATTGATATAAGAGAGACAAGGTTGGTGAGCATTTAATAATAGGTGACAAGTGTCACCATTTGATTGGCCTTACCTTAAGACTTTTCTTACCATTGACTTAAATAACCAAAATGACCCAAAAATCCTCAAAAAAATCCTCCTTGAAGCCGGTCCTCTCTTGCTCTCTTTCTCTCTCTCTTACTCCAAGCACAAGGAAGAAAACACTTCAATCTTGTTCCAAATCATCAAAACTAACCATCCAACCTTGAAATTACTCCATAAAACCTCTTCAATTAGAGTTAGTGAGTGGATTTGTGGAGTTGTTTGGAAAGTTAAGGTGGTCAATAGCTCTCTCTCTCTTGTTCTTAAGGTAAGTTGTGAAGAACCACCCTCCTCCTTTAATTGATGCTTAAATCATGTTTAGTGGTAGTATAAGATGCAAGTTTATGGATTAATTCTTGATTTGTGGTTGAAATGATGAAGTTTTATTATTTTTGGGGATTTTTCTGTTTTAATATAAGCATGATTGTGTGGCTATCTATGATGATTGGAAATGGTCTATAATTACTTAAGGAGGTGGAAAAAGTGATTAATTGCAATCAATTTCTGGTTTGGAAGAAATTTCAGAAAACTAGGGTTCTTGAGGGAGCATTCTGTCCGAAATTTTAGGTCCTAGATAGAGGCTGAATTAGCCTTATCTTAAAACATGAAAGTTGTAGGGAATGACATTATAGAGGTGCCTACAAAATTTCAGGTCAATCAGAGTAGTATAGAATGAGATAAGTCAAAATTACTATTGCTGTTCTGGTTTTACCCGAAATTGAGAAGTGCGACTGTAATGGGTTGTTTTGGCTGGAATTGTTTCTGAATTGGTTGTTGAGGCCTTCTGATGAAATTTAGCCCTGTTTCGTAGCTTTCAGATGGTTTTGGAATTTCTAGATTTGGACTTGTAGAGCCTGAGTTATGATATTTCCGCTAGAATGCATTTTGGTGAATCTGTTTTACGTTTTTGATGTAGTATATTGCATTTTTGACCTGTTTGCACTCAAAACTGGGTTGAGTGACCTTCTGGGATGTTGTAGCCCTGTCTTTTAGCTTCGAGATGGTGGGTCTTGTACCCTCATCCGATAATCGTAGTGAAATTGGTACCATTACCGCAAAATGAGGACAAAACTATTTTTTCAGGGCCAAAGCTAGTTACATTTCCGAAATTTCTGGTTTCCTTTAATGTTTGTATATGCTTATGGAACCCTATTGGGGTCATGTTTGGCCTTGGTTTATGACTCGTTATCGAGTCTCATTGTATTTGTTTGCATGTTTTAGGGCGTGACGGTGGTGCACAACGTTCTTTTGACGGAAGTGCATGAAACCACATTTGCTAGCTTGGTGAGTGTACTACTCACTTGTGTGCTATTATATGGCTTTGATATTTGAACTTGAGATTTTGAATGTTAATTCATTGGAGTGAGAGTGTACTTTATCATTCTCACTTATTGTTTCGCATGTTATTGAAAAGTTATTGGAATGTTATATGAGATGTTATATGAAATGAAATGCATGACTTGGTGTCGTTTGGACGAGTCTCCAACGACTACAAATGTTATCAATGAGCTCAACCCCATTGGTAATTGATTGAATCGAGCCGGTGAGGGCTTGGTCGTGCCAATTAATGTGCCTTGGGGCAATGTTATATGGAATCTTGTAGTATGAGAGACTCTCAATTCCGGTTTACTCGAGTAATACCACAATGCAAGTGTTTGGATTTCGGGCCCCGTTGGGGAATGTTAGGTGGAAGGAATGGAAGTAAAGTGGAATCTACGGTTGGTTGTTGTTGAACATTGACGAAGAGTCAATGACGTTCGATCAAGAAATGCAAACAAGGAAAAGGGCTCTTGAGAGCCATCTGTATCCTTTTATCACCATATTTGACGCGTGCCTTTGCTTATTTTTATTATATTGATTGAAAGTTTGATGCTTATATGCACTTGGTTGTGTAAGTGATAGTATCTCACTGGGCAATTAGCTCACACCGTTTCTTTTGTTTTCCTTATAGGAATATGACTTTTTTGGAATGAATCTTGATAGATGGTTGCCGAATGAACTAAATGTATATTTTTTGTATTGTGTATGAAGTGAAACCCTAAATGTAACTTTAGGGCCGTTTTCACTTTCAATTTGGCAAACCTTGTATATATTCACTTTTGACAACTGTTGTATGTCACTTTGGATTGTATTTGCTAAAGTTCAAGATGTGAATGTTTGTTCAATATTTGGTTGCGTTCTGACGGGTCAGTTACTATTCATGACCGACTTCGAATTTCATTTTTTTTTTTATTTTGGGTTATTTTGCCCTTTTGCCTTGTTTACGCGCGTTTATAAGTTCCGGAACGAGATAGATCGCTCTAAACTGCACCGTTAGTCCTGGCGAGAGTTGGGCAGGCAGTCCGCTAACCTCTTTGGTTCGCGTTAGGGGAAGGTGGGGCTGTCACACATTCACCATCATAGAAAACCAACTTTGAGAGAGGTTGTTCAAAACGAGCAAGATAAACCTATAATCAAAACCAAACTTCTGAAGGAGTCGCTGCAGAAACACCCAGGATACTTTGTCAAAGGCTTTCATCATGTCCAATTTGAAGATGCAGTTGTGTCCCCGGGCTTTCTTGTTGATGGATGCTATTATTTCCTGGGTGAAGAGGACATTTTCGGCAATATCGCGGCCTGGACAAAACGCAGATTGCTCAGGAGACATAAGGCCTGGGAGAATAGCCCGCAATCTATTAGCAAGCACTCTCGTAAAAACTTTATTAATGAAAGTGCATAGGCTAATGGGACAAAAATCTGCAAATGTAGCTGGGTTTGGTTTCTTCGGGATCAGCACAATTAGGGTACTAGCAATACCCTTTGGGATCGGGGTCCCAGCCAAAAAGTCTCTCGTTGCTGCCAAAACATCAAGAGCCACAGTGTCCCAGCAATGGCGGAAAAAAAGGCCAGTGTAGCCATCCACACCCGGGGCACTATCCTTATCCAGGTCAAACACGACCCCTTTTACCTCCTCCATCGTGACTTCTCTCATCAATTCCCCATTCTGAGCCGCCGACACAAGCTCCGGTATATGGACCAGTAGCTCCTCAACATCCCTGATCTCCTCCGCTGTGAGGAGCTGTTGAAAAAACCTAACTGCCTCCTCTCCAACTCGGTCGTCACCCTCGAGCCATGTCCCTCCCTCATCCTTAATGCGATGTATGGCAAGTTTCGATCGCTTCTCCCGAACAAAAGCATGGAAATATCTTGTGTTTGAATCGCCGTCGCTCACCCAGCGTAAGCGCGCCTTCTGTCGCCAGTAGTCCTCTTGAACACTTAAACTCTGTAACAGGTGACCTTGTGCGTGGTGAAGTTCTGCCCTCGTCTCTACTGTTTGGCTAGCTTCGTACATAACCTCCTTTTGCTGCACCTCAACCTCGTGCTGCCGGATGGTTTGAAATATGTCCCCGAACTGCTCTCTACTCCATTGTCTTAAACATGTTTTCAACCGCTTTAGCTTGAAAGCCAAGCGGTACATACCATACCCCTGCATGGGTAAATCCCAAATACTCTGCACCAGCGGCAAGAGCCCAGGGCTTGAAACCCAAAACGACTGGAATTTGAATGGCTTCGGAATGCTAGCAGCTGCAAGCCGCAGACTCACTAACAAGGGCGAATGGTTAGAGGTGGCACGATTGAGATGTTGGACAGAGGTATTCGGCAAGAAATCGAGCCAGTGCTGATTGACAAGCACCCTATCCAGCCGCTTCTAAATCCTGGCACCGGCTCTAACACCTGACCATGTGTAAGAGCTTCCGGAGTAAGGGAGGTCCTGGAGGTGGCAGTCAGAAATTACACCATTAAAATCAGAAATCGCCCCAAGGTCTTGGGTCGATCGGCCCACATACTCTGCCAGTGTGCCGATAACGTTGAAATCCCCCCTACCAGCCACGGTCGGGAGATCGACCCAGCGAGGGAGCTTAACTCAGACCATAAGATACGCCTTTCGGCCCTGGTGCACTTGGCATAAACAAATGACGCATTAATAGTCTCAGTCCAAGAGTTGTGGCCGACCATAACATGGAGGAATTGTTCCGAATTGCACAGCACATGGAAATGAAAACCAAAATGCCAAAAAACCAAAATCTTATTCGAGGAATTAAGCAAGCAAAAGTCAAAAGAAAGCTTCACACGCAAGGTTTCTATGTTACATGTGTCTGCCATAGGTTCTAGGAGAACTAAAATAGCAATGTGATGTAGACAGAGCAAAGCCCGCAGACGACGAACAGAAGAATTGTTCGTCGCTCCTCTAACGTTCCAAATGAGGAGATTATGCATTGGGTAAAGAAATGTGGGGTACCTCGACGGCTTTAGAAGCTTGTCGCGTAAGAATCTACCGGGGAATAGCATTGTACACCCTTCGTTTCCTCGACTTCCGCGGGAGTACCATGGTGAAGCCGGCCTCGTCGCATTCAGCAATTTGCTTGGGTAACCGCGACCCCAAAGCCATACTGAACTGTTGGAAGGAGGCTACCAGCGCAGCCTTATCTGGTGCGGCCTTTCTTGGCTGATCCTCTCCATCCGAGAGAGATCCCTGGGAGGATACCTTTTCTTGCTCACCCAAATGGAGCTGCGTATCATCACAAATGATCCCCAAGGCTGATGGGTTCTCCGTGACCTTCAAAGGCGCATCAACGACCCTCTCCTGGGTATGCAAGGCCATATCAGCCCCAACAGGCGCGGCATCTGTCGCCGTCAAGAGGCCAGTCATGGATGCTGGTTGCAAAACTGCATCCCTGTGCTGGGCAGCAGCGGCGCTCCTCCCCTCCTGAGCCTGTGCCTCCATAGCCCTGACAACCTCTCCTCCGCCTGGACCGCCCCTACTCCCACGCCTGCCCTGTCGACATTCCGTATTGGAGTGTCCCTGGCTGCAGCAAAGCGAGCAGTATGCTGGCAAGTTCTCATATGCTACCAGCTGGCAGAAACCATGGCTGCCCGTCCCAATCCAAATGCGACTAGGCAACTCCCTAGAGATGTCCAGATCGATGCAGATACGTGCAACACTGGGCCGAACCAAATTAGCAGTCGCAGCATCAACTTGTAAAGGGCTGCCAAGGGCAGCAGCAATTGAAAACAGCGAGACTTTGTCAAAAAAGTGGATGGGCAGATGTTCTAGAGCAACCCAGACAGGCGCATGAGTGGACTCGCTGGTAACTTTAAAATCTGGTGTCCACTTGAAGGTACGCATGGGGAAATCAGCAATACTCCACAGCCCCTTCGTCCAACACCGCAAGTAATCCTCCTCCAAACAAAAACGTATCAGGATATGCCGCTGGTCTAGGAGACCTATGGTGAAACTGGATGTGAAACCGATAGTTGTGAAGGACTTTCGGATAGCGTCAAGGTTCGGCCGCCCATAGGAGAACTTCCCCACGACAGCAAACTTGAAGGGTGCCGCCAACTTTGCTATGTCTTCCTCCGAGAACATGACGGCCGGCTCATCTTTGAACTGGGCAGCGGGTTTAACCTTGCAAGGGGATGGCGTTGGCTGCTGCTGAAGCACGGCAGCAAAGGAACGGCCAAGCCCCCCTCCTGGCGGCTGGAGGCCTGCCATTGCTGGAACCCTAACCTTCCCAAAATAGAAACAGCCGAGAGACTTTGGTCCGAAAAGGTAACAAAAGGACCTCGTTCCCTTCTCCACTTTAACAACTACTACTCACCACAATATTTTCATTCCAGCACCTTCCATTCCAAGTGCCGACTTAGCTCCACTCCAAACACTTCAATATATACAGTCCACTACCCACTCACACTCCACCTCCCTCATCCGCGACTTGTCTTCCATTTCAGCAACTCCAACATTCCATAACACCATTTCATTTCATTTCACCTCCTGCCTTGGTATCATCGACGAGAGGAAATCAGAGAGAGAGCTGTGCGAGTTTCGGCCCTTGAACTGTCCGAGAGAGGGTGAGAGCAAGAGATAACCGTGCGAGCTTCATTACTTCCTCCATCACTCGAGAGCTGCCATTTCATTCTTCACCTTCAACCAGCCGTGATCAATTCAATCACAATCACCACAGCTGCAATTACTGAACTCAGACCAACCATCCTCGCGTGCGTGAGCAAAGCCGAGAAGAGAGGAAAAATATTTCTGCTGCTGGCCGAGTGTGTTAAGCTTCAAGCTGAGGTAATTTCTGGACTTAGATGAGTTGTTTATGGGTTGATGAAGCTGTTTAGAGGCATGCATGTGAGGGTTGTGCGTTTGGATGAAGTATTGAGTTACCAGAAAATGGGTTTCGGAAGAATTTGGAATTTGCCGTGAGCTTGAGCTGGAAATTTTAGCCTTGACTTGTTTGATCGTGATAATCTGAGCTTAGATAGGTGATTAGCTAACTAGGAACTAGGTGATTATGCTATGCATGAGGTTAATCAGTTCGGATCAAACAAGAAAAAAAAATGAAACAAAAATCTGCTGCATGCAAGTCATCCGAAAATAGTTGAACAAATTCTGGAATTTTGGATGAATGTTGTTGGTGTCCGACCCTGTTTTGGACTGGAATTGATAGTAGTTCCATTTATTAGTCATGCATGTTAGTTTTGAGTACATAATTTAGTGATTCAGCCGAGGACAATCCGGATTAATGATTGACTAAGCTGCTGGAATTTTTCCAGTGTAGCCGAGTGAAGAAGAAAAGAATTTTCCAGTTTTCTTTTGCGAATTTTGGGTTCTAAAATTATGTTATAAGCTGTAAATTTCATGTCATTGTTTAAGATACCCCGTAATTATAATAATTACCATCTGCATGATAAGCTGGGAGTGTAAAAGGTCGAAGTCTTGTTGCTGGAAAAATTGGTTAATGGCTAAATGAGAAAGGAGCTGGAATTCTTATATTGTTTTGGAAAATGTTCATGATAATTGGCTATAATTCTAAGTAAAATGTCTTGTATCATATTGTGCTAGTTATCATGTTTATCTTATTGATTGTAACACTTGAAAAGCTGGTTGAATTGTGATTGAAAGTGTTTATTTGTTGTCAAGAGCTAATGATTGATGAAGCTCTTGGCCCCTTGAGTAGTTTTTGCAAGAATTTAATTTTTGATGAATTTGTTCTTGTAGTTGGCTGAAATGTATTTGGAAGGTCCATGGTTGGTGATTTGGAATTGTTTTGATACCGTGGACTTCCTTTGTTAAATTTGTTTGAATGAAATCTATTGAGACTTAGGGCTAATGATTGATGAAGCCCTAGTGAAATTTATATTTGAATTGTGTTTTAACTATAATGGCATCTTGGAATACAATGTGCAAATGAATTGGAATCGTGAAGTCCATTTTAGTCTTTTGAATTCAAGTATCTTTAAATCAAGCCTTGTGGGAATATTTTGCCTTAATAGCAAGTTATATATAGTATAGTACGTTCATTTTAAGATTTTAATATCAGGACTTTTAAAACCTTGCCGACTAGTTAATGTTTTCCTTTACTTAAACTAGTTTTATTACCTTTAGGGAATAATTGCATTAACTTCCAAACTTTAAGTTTTTCATAAAATTATCCTTGACCAGTTGTTTTAGAGGAAATTTGTAAAAACACTAGATTTGAATAATTTCAAATAAAAGACATAGAAAACTTGCTCGGCAAGAAAACTTACTTTAAGTAAATTAGATTTAGCTGCACCTCTAGAAAGAAAAGTATTTTTAAGGAAACTATACGAAATATTTTACTACTTTTAACTTTAAGTGGATTGTCGATTTATTTCAAGAAAATAAACTAGTTGTATACTAGATAATCTTTTATATACGTAAACCAAGAACTTGTATAGTAAAACTTATAGTTTTAAAACTTGGTTTTCTAGGGTTTAGCGAGGACGTGGATTTCGATTCCCAGCTTGATCTGTGACTTCACTCTTGGTGAGTGTTCCTGCTTGTTCTATGCTTACTTGATTAAAGCGCTTTCTTGACTTGATATGTGATATTTGGAAAAAAAATGGTTTCTGATCCATCGAAGTGAGCAGCGTGTACTTTATCACACTAGCTGTTCAAGTGGTGACTTGCTTGAAATGTTTTCATAAATACATGCTTGCACTTGTTAATTACTAGGCAGGGGAGTGTACTACACCTTAAGGGTGGAAAGGACTCTTACCCTGACATGGTAATCTTGTGACGGCCCCACCTCCCCCTAAGGCGTACCACAGGGTTTGGCGGGTCGCCTGCCCACCTCTCGCCGGGACTCATTCACTCACTACAGTCCTCCAATGAAGTATAAGATAAATCTCAAATATACGTCAAATTCTCCAAGAATTACAAATCATAAGAGAAGCAGAAACTAATTCTCAAGCGTGGGATGTATACTTACATCCATTACAATTCCAAATAGTCACACTAGCCTAACTATTACATAAAATAAATCCAAAATAAACTGTACAAGATATATGCCATCCAATCACGTGAATTAGTACTACAAGCCTTTCCTTCGCCTTGAGCCCTGTGGAGGGGAATACAACATTTTTGGGGTGAGCTAAAAGCTCAGTGAGTAACCAGTAAAATCAGTAATCAAATATATTTCACCATCGTTCATTTCAATGATGTCATGATTCAGAGATCAAATGTACGTTTATTGCTCTCGTGAGCCAGTGAAATCATTGCACTTAAACACCCAACGCTCAAACAGATCCAGTAACAGTAAACAGTGAGAGAGGGAGCCATTTGCTCCAGATGAACAGTACACAGAGGTGGAGACGTTGGTGTTTAGCACACGAATTCTAAGTACTCATTTAAGCCAAATCATGTCATGAAGTCACATGCAAGCACGCATGAGATACAATCGAGTAAATAATGCAAGAAAACAGTTCAAGAGTAACTTTGGAAACAGTTTAGGGTCACTCACCTCCACGGCTCAGAAACCATCCATCATATATCATTACCTTGCCCGAGTCTGAACCCTAAATCACAAACTCAAAGCAATCATACATTCTCAACGTTCGGACAGCATTTCCCCATAAATGCTTCATTTCCAACCTACAATATATTCCCAAATCATCTCAAGTCAAGTACAATCTCACATACAACACATGGTGATAAAACACCTTACGGCGTAACAACCACAACTGAAGTTACACTTATCGGATTGAGGTGAACTTTACACTGTTTCGAATCTAAGACAAAGACCTATAACTTTTATGAGGACAACTCATTCCAGTTCTCACCCTAACTAGGTCATATTTACCAAAACAACCCCAGATTTTCTAGTTAGAAGCTCACTGTGGCAGTCCTGATTCATTCAGTCATAACTCAGCACACACAACTCCAAATCAGGTAATTCCAAAGCCATTTAAAAGCTAAGATACAAGGCTAGAATTCGTAAGAAGACATCAACAACCAAATCAGTAGTATTCCCAGTCAAACTAACCAATTACCAAAGCTGATTTCCAGGTTCGGACAGAAACAGGGCAGCAAGGGTATTTTGGTCTTTTCACAGACTACCGAACTTGTATTGAGCTGAAATTTTGTAGCCAACTATAAAACCTCATTCTCTACAACTTTCATGTTTTGTGATAAGGCCAATTTGGCCTCTAACTATGATGAACAGTGTCAGGCAGAATTGGGGAAATTGAAAACCCTAATCTGGAAATTTTTGCATTCAAGTGCTAATCTTCCACTAAAACATCTCATTAGCCATCACAAGTCATTAATTTAACAAAATCAAGATCAAAGAAAGGATGGTTAGACATGATACCTTGAAATATCAAGAAAGGTGATGGCTTAGGGATTTTTCTTCCAAAACAACTCCACCAATAGCTTCAATCTTCCTTAGCTAGCAAGTTTTATGGAGTGATTTGCAATTTAATCGGTTAGAACTCAAGATTGGAGGAAGAAATTGAGGTGCAAGATGCTGGATTTTCTCTCTCTTTCTCTCAAAATTTCGTCCATCATGCTTACAAGAAGAAGAAATGATGAAAACAAAAGGTTTGGTCAAGATAAGAAGAAGAAATCATGGTCTTAGTCAAAGGTCCAACTTGCAATGGGTTTGTGACACTTGGCCCTTCTAGTATTTTCTTTAATCCTTTGGCTTCCAATGGTTACATCATATAACCACCCTCTAATCATTTCCTAGCACCTTGTAAAATAATAACACTTAGCACACAATTCACTTAGTCACCAAAATTATATCACACTAGCGGGTCCCACGTCCGGTATAAGCTCTTAATTTCTCAAAAACTAATCGATACTAGAAAAATTATTTTCAAACTATATTTACCCATAAAACTATCTGGAGAAATTTTCTAATAAAGAAAATGTAGAAAAGGCAGGCGATTAATAAAATAAACCCTAGAAACTTAGAAAATTTTCGGGTTCTCACACTCATTCTTTCGAGGCGTCACAAATCTCTTGTTGGATGTAACGTCGTTGGATGAATTCCTCGACTAGTCCCTAATCTCTTGTTGGACGTAACATCGTTGGATGAATTCCTCGACCAGTCCCTAATCTCTTGTTGGACGTAACGTCGTTGGATGAATTCCTTGACCAGTCCCTAAGGTATGCTCGAGTATTTCCTCGACCAGTCCCTAAGGTATGCTCGAGTATTTCCTCGACCAGTCCCTAATCTCTTGTTGGACGTAATGTCGTTGGATGAATTCCTCGACTAGTCCCTAATCTCTTGTTGGACGTAACGTCGTTGGATGAATTCCTTGACCAGTCCCTAAGGTATGCTCGAGTATTACCACTCTCGTGTTTGGCGTTCGGGCCGGGTAAAGGGGAATGATTGGTGGTCGGAGTTAAGAAAAATAAAAAGATCTACATGGACCTTAGGTAGTGAGAGTTGACAGAGGGTCAACTATGGTAAATTTTGATCAAGCGTGGAGAATGGCTCCTGAGAGCCCTGTATCCTATCTTGTGCTATTATACGCTTTCCTAATTGTTCAATTTGTGAAATTGTTACTCGCTGTTTGATTTACGTGATTGCATGTTTTGGGGCACCACTGAGCTTTAGCTCACCCCACGTTCATTTGTTTTCCTTGACAGGTCCTGGCACTTGAGCAAGACTTAAAATCTAATTTCACTTTTATGCATGTAGTTTGAGTTAAACATTGTATCTTTTATTTTGGATTGCCGCTTGAAGCTGGAAAAGGGTAAACCCTGGAATTGTTATTTGGCTTGTACTAATGTATTTGGATTGTATGTTTTTGTTGCCTGGTTTGTAATGCGTAAGGTATTTAAGAGTCGACGATTGGCTATTTTAAAAATGCTGTTATCTCTGAAGTTAATGTGGTTTTAGTCTTCAGCCTATTTGGAAGGAAACGGTGTTGTAATAGTTTACGTTATTCTTCGGAAGGAGTTGGATAGTTTGCTTGTGTGAGTCCTGGCGAGAGCTAGGCAGACGGCCCGCCAACCCTCTGGTTCGCCTTAGGGGGAAGTGGAGTCGCCACATTTCTAAATTCTCAATTTTTATATAAATTCAATTAGGCATTTAATTTAACCATTTATTCGTTATAATATTTCTAATATCAAAGTAATTAGAATAAAAGAAATTCATAGCGTACATATAAATTTTTTTTTCGAGTTCTCACAATCTTCCCCCCTTAAGAAAATTTCGTCCTCGAAATTTCATATTTTTAATCGTAAGAATTCCGAGTATTCCTTCTGCACTTTTATCTTCCAGTTCCTATGTTATTTCTTCCATTCCATGATGTTCTCATAGGACTATGACTATGGAATTTATTTATTCTTCAATTCCTGTCTTTGAAATATCATGCCCTAGAAATGATATTTTCTCCATTCAGAATTCACACTCACAATTGATGCTTCCTTAAAGTCGGTAACACTACCCTTAGATTCTTCATGATCTTCCTTCTAAATGTTCCATTGACAGTATCCTTGTCAACAATCCATCTTAGAAAACACCATTGGCCCTTGCAACAATTATAACATCGTTATAAGCTCAACTTTCAATCTCTTCTCTCTTTTTTCTCCAACCTTAATCTCATAGTTTCTATACACCACTTTGGTTATCAAATTAAATTTCACTCAAGTTAGTAATTATTTAATCCCAAGGACTAATAAATATTACAGTATTATGACAAATGAACACATGATCATCAAATTACATACACACAATATAAATTACATTACACACCAACTTCAAACATCTTTAAAAGCCAAACAATTCACTGATAGTCCCACTTTTTCATACATAACTCAAACTTCAATCTTTATAACATGAAGGAAAACAATTCAATAATACACAAATTATTATAACCACATGGCTAATAGCTTATCCCTTAGTTTAGATTCAACTTAAACTTCATTAATCTAATTTTGGACAGTTCCACCAGACCCAATTTCCTCTTTTGGTTCTACTTCCAGTCTTCCATAGGTTCCTCTTTCATATTAGTTTCCAACTCTAGAATCCTGTCACGTCACATCCTTATGAATTTCCTCATTTCTTACAGTCTAATATAAGCTCGCTCATTTGCTATTACTAACTGCTGTCTTTTACCCATTTAAAAGAGTATCACTCGCTCCAGATAGAAGTAAATTCTTGAACAATCACAGTGACTAGCCATTCGATGCCCTAGAACATACTGCCGAAAGGACGCTCCTGGTCCTTACTTAAACTACTATTTCACTCAAATTCTAAGTCTAAACTTATATTTTGGGTAAGAGATGGTATGTATTCCATTTACCATTGAACGACTAGTAAAATTACTCATCTTAAAACAGAGTTGGCACTAATCTTCAAGATCTCACTATTAGCTCTTCACTTTTTAACTTTCAAAAGCTAGCCTTGGTCTCTTTAATTCTATTTCTTCAAATTAAATCATGATTTCTGATCACGTCATAATGCAAATTCTTCCTAGTTTGCAAATACACCATTAAATGTAATATTCGGTACTCGAGTACAAGAATCCGAAAATAAGATGATTCACAACTCAGCCTGGCCAGTCCCAAGTGTAAATCACCTATATTTGAGATTCCAATCCAACATACATATCTAATTCCCTTGGCAATAGTAATTAGTTCAACACTTAATAGGCCATTCCCCACAGTCCGAAAACCCTCTTACGGCACGAGTTCGATAGGAGCTCTGATACCACCTGTGACGACCCCACCTTCTCCTAGGGCATACCCTAGAAGTTAGCGGATCGCCTGCTTGGCTCTCGCCAGGACTCACTCACTCACATTAACTTCAGAGATAACATTACCATTGGACAACTGAACATTCACTCTTAAGTACAACTCCAATAAACTTGAAACATAAATTTGTCTAATAAAAGAAACTAAATACTTGTTCTAAATATCCATTCTTAATATCACACCAACTCAAACAAAAGATTCAGCCGTCTCAAAATTAAAAAGAGACGATGACTACACTATATACACAAAATAACGGATCTTTCCAAAATAACTTTCTAGTTCAATCCAATTACTCTTCAATCTCCGACTCCTGTAAGGAAAACAAAGCTAAAAGGGTGAGCTTACGCCCGTGAGGTTTCCATGCAAGTAACATTTAATAATCACATGAATCAATACAATTAAGCAAGTAGTGCACATTTCACTGTACAATCACTTTTAAAAGGATACGGTGCTCGCATTAGAGCCACTTCAATGCACTACACACTCCGCCGAACTCCTCCTTATAATCTCCAAAACAATAAACACTTCCCTCACTTGGATGGCCATATCAATATCAGTAATCTGCTACTCCGTGGTAATACTCGAGCATACCACAACACTTACCCAAAGCTACCGTCCTACTCGACCAAGCCCTTTGCTGGCTCGAATAGTTTGTTGAACAGAGGGTTTTGGGGCCCAGTTCAGCCGGTGTGATAAAGTACACACTCGGCTTACAGTCATGCACACTTACAATATCACTCGATCAATTATCGACCTTCAAGCTCAACTAAGACGAGTGCGATAAAGTACACCATCGACTTAGAAGGCGAGAGACAATTGAAAATACTTCACAATGAATCACTTAGCAATATTTCATAATAAACACATTTGCCATATAATTGCACTTAGGTACACATAAGCAGTTTAACACATAAATTCGGAAAACACTCACCAATTATCCAAATAATTTACTCTCGAGCCTCGGGTTTGTTTCCTGGCTCGCAGCTATTTCCTGAGATAAATATATAATTCCATGGTAAATTTACAATTTGTAGATGTTCGCCTATTATTTAAATTATTCGAATTAGGTTTGGCTTTAAAATATACAATATAACATTCTCAATATTTATTCATCATTTTATTTTCGAACTTATTGACTTTATTATTTTTAAACCATGAAACATACATATCTTCAAGTTTATAAACTTGTATAATGTTCAAACCAATATACTTTCTCAATCCAATATTAATTATGGCTTATAGATACTCCATTTTCCTTTTTAAAACTAACTAAACTCTAGGTTGTTTATGAATTACATACTAGTCTTATATGTTCCACTTCACTAGTCCTTCATGTTTTAAGTTCTTTAAAGTATTCAAAACAAGATCAAGATGTTACAAACTGATATAAATATATATATTATTACAACAAACTATCCTAGAATTTTCGAAAGTTCATAGAAAACCCCAACTCTTCACTGTTTCGGCCATCCAGCAAGATTTCCAGCAATATCAATTTAAGATGTTCAACAAATCTTCATGGTCTACTTGCTTAAACACTAATCACTCAACATATCATCTAACCAGCCTAAACTATAGCAGATAACCCACCATTTCAACAAGTAATTCCATCATGAACCTCAAAATTATTCTGTCATCTGCTAACTAATCTTCCAGCCATAAGACAGTTTAAAGATTCGGTTCTTTCTTCACATTTTCTTCAGTTTTAACTTCAACTCAACATGCAAAACATAATTAGCAAGCTACAAAGTAATCTTGAACAGAAAGTATAAAATTTTACAGCTGAACTTCGAAAGAAAGGCTGATATGAAGTGTAACTCTCTCTTTCAGCCATGCTGGAAAAGTTTTGGCAGCAACTCAGTTTTTTTTTTTTTAAGCAAGACATTTCTCTATTATCTACTTCATTTCCCACTCAATCTAACATGCATGCTGAGACTAAACTATTATGCAGGGTATTAAGCTTCAACGTAAGAATTTGGAACCCAAAATCTGTCAAGAAATTTGGAAAATTTCGTATTTCCTCTCTCGGTCAGCTAGATAGAAACTACCAGCTAATCTTAGCAAAGTTTTCACTCAAGCTATCAACTCTGCTCTAGTTACTTAGGTAAGACAAGGAAATAACATATAGTTTAAGCTTGTAGCAGAAAATTACTCCATACTTTCGGTTAACAAGCTGCAACAACAAACAACAACTCTCGGTTCCTACTTCCTACAACTTCAGTCCAGTTCCAATTTTTCTTCTTTATCAGATCTCCCTTCGGTTAAAACTTATTATTCCTTGCTAAACTAACATGAAGCCCATATATTCAGTTATATTCAAGAAATAAAAGGGTGGTTACAAGATTCTTACCTTTTTCTGCTAAGTTTTACTAGTGGCAGATTGCTCCTAGCTTCGGTTCCTCCTCACTATGGTAGCTGATATATGAAATTCTAAGTTAGCTTCCTCCTCTTATCACTCACTCAGCTCTCTTACTCACTCGGTTGTGGCTGGAAGGAACCAGAAATGCTCCTTCACTCTCACTCTTTCTCACGGTTTTGGGTATGAAGAGGAAAGAAAGCTTCGTTCTCTGTTTTCTTTTCCTCTCACTCGGTTGGGTTTTTGAGATAAAATGGGTGTGACCGAATCTCTCTCTCTCAGTTTTGTTCCTAATGCTTGGTTGGTAGGAAGAGAATTAAGCGTACTTCTTCACTCAGCTGATCACTCAATGTTTCTCCATTCGGTGGCTGATCATTCCAAGTTCCTCTCATTCGGTCGCTGCTTACTCAACAGTTTCGGTGGTAAGTTCCTTCCTGGCAGCTGTCCAAATAAAGGTTTCCCACCGCCCAACTATCAAACAACTCCTACTCCTTTTTCCTTTCCACCGTTTAGACAGCAGATAGTTGCCTTGCTTCCATTCGGTTCCTGTTTTGTCAAAATTCTTGTAGCTAGTTCCTTAATTGCATGGTAGTTTAACCGAATCCCCAAGATTAGTTCGGTCCTTTAATTTTAGTTCATTTATTTGCTACGAGGCTATAATTTTATTGTCTCACACATTGACTCAAAATTTCGTTTGTTCTAATTTATATGTACCTTGAAAATTTTCGCTTATATCAATTTAGTAGATTTCCACACATTTGGCTTTAAGGAAAATTAATTAGTCATGTAACTTATTCAACTATATAATATATTCAAATTGCTCAAATTACAATATGCATATCATATGTTTATTTGATTCATATATATATATATATATGAATTTTGCACCATTCTAGGATATTTCTAAATTCTCAATTTTTATATAAATTCAATTAGGCATTTAATTTAACCATTTATTCATTATAATATTTCTAATATCAAAGTAATTAGAATAAAAGAAATTCATAGCGTACATATAAAAATTTTTTATTTCGAGTTCTCACTGTTAGTTTTTTCTGTGGTGTAGTGTGACAGCCCCACCTTCCTCTAGGGCATATCCCAAGGGTTAGAGAACTGCCTACCCAACTTTCGCCAGGACTACTAAGCCTAAACACATGTAAACCCTACCGAACGCGCAATAGAACTTTGATTCTTTCCAACAGATACAGGAAAAGTACACATAGCCGGAGAAACATGCATTTCAATTAATATACGTAACCATACGCTTGCATAAATATGGACATTGAAGTCTTTACAAGGCCCAAAATATTATACTTGATTAAAATACAGTTAGGGTTTACTATTACAGAGGAACTTAACAAAAAATAGTGATAACTAGCTCTACTCTTTTTTTCAAAATCACGTTTCCAAAATATTGTTCCTTGTAAGGAAAACAAAAGGTAACGACGTGAGCTTACACTCAATGAGGTACCACAAGTACAAACAGTCAAGAATCACAAAAGTACAATTGTACTCAATCAAATATAGCCATCAAATATAAAGGAATGAACACCACAAATAAACAGAAAGTGAAAGGATACAAATGGCTCTCAAGTGCCAATTTCCTCTTTTGCATCACCAGAACTTGATCGAGTAGTAGTTGACACTCCGTCAACTTTCAAGGAAGTAACCAGTCTAGTAAAGCACCACTTTACACCAAATTTCGTCTACCAAACATACCCCTTACCGGGCCCGAACGCTTCAACAGGAATAGAGGTGGTAATACTTGAGTATACCAGAAATCCAGAGTCTCCAATACTCAAAGATTCCAAAGAAACAGGCCCCCATGGTTTGTTAATTTTCCTCGACCAAGCCCCTTGCTGGCTCGATTCAATTAACTACCAACGGGGTTGAGCTCAGATTTAATAGGAAGTTCGTTGGATACAAGCCTCCAAACGACATCAGATCATGCACAAGTAACTGATTTAGATGTATACAAGAATACAGGAACCAGACAAACAGGCAAGAGAGCGAATGTGATAAAGTACACCCTTGTCTCATTCAAAATAAACAGAGGTCATAGTCATTCAAGTCACAGATTGCAAGTACAAGTAAACTAGTTAAACAACAAGTTATGCGAGTGGTACACTCACCAGATCAAGCAAAAACAACTTCAAAAGTTTCCTCTCGAAGTACGCCCTTGGTCACCGGCACGTCCTAGATCAATCAATGAAAAACAATTGAGGCTCAACTCCAAAACCTAGTGAATGGAATTCACAAGTGAGACTCGGTTACGAGTCATAGGCCTATCCAAATGAACCACTAATACAAAGCAAAAATGCGGCTTCGGAGTGAAATGGTAACAATTAGTCTTAAAGACACGAACGACCCCAAAACCCTTCACTTCTACCTAAAGACCATACCTACAATGATTTACCAACTCCAAACTTAAAGTGGGAAATGAAAGCAAGAACTGTTCTAAGAAAACAAAATTTTCTAGTTTTGCACAATACTATTTGAAAAATCATATCTCAAGATTTTTAAGTCCAAAATTGATAAACTTTATACCGTCGGAAAATAGACACAAAGGGTTACAATTTCCCAGAAGATACATTTGTCAGATTCAGTTCACAAATTAGTCAAATTTGAGCTTCAAGTTGCTGCTTCATCCAGTAAAAGACAGAATATGTATGCAATTTCAGTCAACTTTGAAAAATCACAGATATTCAAGGAATTTGAGAAAAAGGTCACGGTATTCTGACTCTAGTTTCAAACGCAACAAATGGAACTAAATTCCGACTTTTCTACCACAAGATATAGCAGTTTTCCCAAGACTGCCCAAGGTTTCCTGCGGACAAATTTTCAGCAGCACCTCCTTTGTTTTTACTAAGTTTTTCCAGCTAATTCAAGGCTTCATTTTTACCACAAAATAGCCTCAACTCAAGCATATACATATCAAGCGAACAACTCACCAAATCAAGCATATAACCATTACCTACTCAAGCTAGCAAATGAAACCCTAAACTGAAATTTTGACTCACAAGCTGGAATTTTCTTTAGGCAAGTTAAACTAGCCTATAAACATTACATATTTCACATATCAAAGCTAGTAAATCATGGCTAACCCTTAAGCTTCATATATGGGCAGAAAATTCTCCAATAAAATTGAAAATGTCCATAACACCACTTCAAGCCATCAGTTCTCATAAACTACATATTTAGCAACCTTAAACCGCTAATATGCAATTATTAGAAGCAAAGAGGGATTTCTTGGCAAGTTACCTTAGAACCACTAGAAAGATGGTAGCTTAGTACTTCTCCCTCGAAAATCACTCCACCAACTCCTTTAATGCTCCTTAGTAAGCAACCTTTATGGAGTAGCTTGCAATTTTGATGGTTAGAACTCAAGATTGTAGCAAGAAATTGAGATGCAAGATGAAGTCTTCTCTCTCTTTTCTCCTCTCTATGGTTCGGCAAAGCAAGAAAGAAAAATGGAGGAATTTTGGTCAAATTTTGAGTTTTAGTAAAGTTAAGTCATATTGGTCAAAGTCCAACACTTAAGGGTTTCATGACACTTGGCCTTTTCTAGAGTTTTCTCCCATTTCTTTGTCTTTCAATGGTAATTTTTATCTAACTAACCTCTAATTATTTCTTAACACCTTATAAAATAATATCCCTTTGTGCAAAATTTCACCTAGTCGTCAAAATATTATCGCACTTAATGCACTAGCGGATCCCACGTCTATACTGCACTTCAAACTTAGCATGAGCTAACTTATTCTAAAAAGAAAATTTAAACTCTATACTCAATTATAAAAATTTCTGGAGAATTAATATAATAAAGGAAAGTAAAGAAAATGCATACGAAGAAATAAAATAAAATAATATAAAATAAGGGAGTTTTGCGGGCGGGTCCTCACATGTAGAGCTGCTAAGAAGTGTTACTGCTACTTCTATTATTTGGTTCCAAATATACAATGTCCACAAGAGTTTACGAAATATAGGCCTATTAGTTTATGTAATTTTATTAATAAATTTATTTCTAGAATATTATCTGATCGATTGGCTAAGACTCTTCTGCGAATTATTTCTCCACAACAAAGTGGTTGTCTTAGGGGGGGACAAATTTTTGATAATGTCTTAATAGCTCAAGAGTTGCTGTCTGATATTAGAAAATCCAATCGCAGAGGTAATGTAATTATTAAATTGGATATAGTTAAGGTGTATGATAGAGTTTCATGCTGCTTTTTGTTGCAAGTTTTGCTCCGATTCAGCTTTAGTGAGTCTTGAATAGACATGATATGGCGATTGATTTTTAATGTGTGATTTTCGATGTTTATCAATAGCTCTTCGCAAGATTTTTTTAAATCCATGAGAGGTTTAAGACAAGGAGATCCAATTTTCCTAACTCTATTCATTATTGGGGCTGAAGTTTTATCTCGATTTTTGAATGTTTTGTTATTACAGCGAAGATTTAATCCTTTTAAAGTTCTTTTGGGGTGTCCATCAATCACACATTTTTCTTATGTAGATGATGTCGTTATGTTTTCTAGTGGCTTGAAGTCATCTTTGCAATTGGTTATGAGTGTTCTTAATGGTTATTATGCATTTTTAGGCCAGCAAATTAATCAACAAAAGTATTATTTTTTGATGTATCGTGGATTGTCTTTCTAGTGCATAACATTAATAAGTCAGGTGACTGGCTTTCAAAGGAAGTCTTTTTCGATTAAATACCTTGGGTGTCCTTTGTATATCAGTAGAAGGAAGAAGGCGTTTTATACTAATATTTGTAAAGCAATTGTGCAAAGGGATTTATCTTGGAAGCAACGTCTATTGTCATCTGGAGGTAAACTTGTTTTGATAAAAGATGTACTATCCTTAATGCTTATTCATTTGCTAGCGGTTGGTTCTCCTCCAAAGGGCATGTTTCTGGCATTAGAAATTGTTTTTGCAGGTTTTTTATGGGGTTTGACTGATTTTGGTTCAAGATTTCATTGGATAAAGTGGCATGACCTTTGTTGTCCATATGAGGAAGGAGGTATTGCACTCCGTAGCATTAGTGATGTCCTTGATGCCTTTTTCATTAAGTTTTGATGGAATTTTATGCAAAAATGTTGTCTTTGGGCAGAATTGATGCACTTGAAGTATTATAGAGGTGTGCATCCATGTCTTGATGATGAAGTTCGTTTTCAATCTTTCACATGGCATAGGATGCTTTCCGTGGAGAATCTAGTAGAGGAACATATTGGATGGATAGTTAGAGATGGTTTGATGCAATTTTGGCATGATAATTGGATGGGAAGTTGTGCTTTATACTATAAAGTAGAGGTTTTCCATCATCATTCTGTTGCTACTTTGTGTTTGCGGGGAGATGGAATGTCTAGATGCTGCAACATTTTTTGGAGTCGGCTAAAGTTTACCAAGTTTTGAATATTGTGCCTCTATCTTTGCAAGGATCTTATAGAATGGTCTGGACTTTAACTAATAATGGCTTGTTTATAATTTCTTCTACCTATAATCTTGTTCGAAAAGTTTCAAATTGTTCTTTGCTGGCTTCAAATATTTGGCATACATCTCTTCCAGTTAAGATTTCCTTTTTCATGCTAAGGCTATTCTGTTTTAAGCTTCCGATTATGGATCAGTTGAGGAGGTTTGGAGTATAGAGACCTTCACAATGCTATTGTTGTCAAGATCCTTAGATGGAGATGTTAGATCATATTTTTTGTGCAGGTGGTATAGCTCGTCATGTTTGGAGTGCCTTTGATTTACATTTTGGTGAATCAACTCCTATATTTACAATTAGGCATATGGTTCTTACATGGTGGTTAAGATTAGTTCCTAATTTATTTTTGGCATTTGTTTATCGTATCCTCACATCTTTAATCTGTTGGGAGTTGTGGAAAGTAAGAATTTGTGTTGTCTTTGATGGCATTCTATTGGGTTGAGAAGAGATTGCTAGTTGGATGATTGAACAGCTGAGAGAGATTTTTTATATTCAATTTCCTATGATGTCTTGCTCTTTCAATCTTGGAATGTGTTGCATTCCTTTTTGAATGGTTAGCCGAAGAGCATTTCAATTGTTCCTGTTAAATGGATTGCTCTTGTAATATGTTATAAGTTAAACTCAAATAGCTGTTCTAGAGGGAATCCTGGTCGAAGTGGTTTATTGTATGATAGTCAAGGAAATTTTATTTTTGGATACTTGTGTTTCTTTGGCTCTTTGACAAGTTTGCATTCAGAGTTTAAAGCTATGGTTTTTAGAGTGCTGCAATGCCTATCTAGGGGGTATTATGAGCCGCATATTGAAGATAATTCTCTTATTTTAGGTTGAATGATACGGGGGTGTTATTCATGTCCTTGGAAGTTGCAGCGTGATTTGGAGGAATTGTTGAAGTACAAGGATCATTTTTGGGTTATTACTCATTATTACAGGGAAACAAATACACCAACTGATAGACTTGCTAACATAGGTGTTGATTTGGAGTCTGATTTCATATTTGGTAGTTTTGCTACCTTGCCTGGTATGGTTAGAGGTGATACAAGACTTGATAGATTACGTTTCCCAAGTTTTTGTAGTAAAGTTCGTAAGGATTTCTTTGTATTGAGGAAGTAGTACTTTTATTTGTTTTTTATTTTCTTTTCTTCATGTACTTGAAAGGCAAGGCCTAGTCCTCGTATTTTTTGAAGTTTTTAAATAAATTTAGACTGGCATCTCACCCCTGTGTATGAGATTTGCCAAAAAAAATTCTTTACTAATAGGTACTAATAAATATGGTACAAGTTATTCCTTAGGTAAATAATATTAAAATTTCATCATCAATGGCTATATTGATGATCATGAACTACCTGCAAAAGACAAATTTTATGAATATATTAGTAAAACATGTTATTGAAACTTCAAAAGGCATAACAGATGATTGCATTGATGATTCAATAATGCAAAGTTAATGTTTTGGTAACTTAAAATGCCACAACAATTAGAACGAGAAATAAAAGTAGTCATAATATTGAAAAAGTAAGTAGCTTATCACTTGGTTAATAGTAGTGTTTTTTTTTTTGCTGAAAAAGTAGTGTTAATAGTAGTGTCAATCATAGCATTTCAAAATTTTATTTTCATTGGTTGTAATAGTTTGTAGTAGTTTGGTTAAAGTACTGTCAATTATCTAAACAATATAAAAGGGAGAGTTACCTTGATGAACAATAATTTTTGTCTAGTGGTGATCCCATAATTCTTGCTAAATGGTTGGCCCTTTTTCGTCAATTAGGCTGTTTCATTTGGTTCCAGTTGCTGCTTCTTCTCTGTGTGCTTGTGGATGTAGATGTGTTTCCTTCAGTTTTTATCCTCCTGTTGTCATTTTTGCCCTTTCCTGCTGGTTTTACTATAATTTTAGGATATCACATGCCTTAACAATTATCCAAATGGCCAGTTATAATGCAATTATAACCAACTTTCTTCCTCTTTTAGTCATTTCACTCTCAATTTTTAATGGTTTGGAAATCCCTCGTGTAGCTAGCCACAAGTTTTCTATTCTAAATTTATTATGACTTCTCTTTCTCTTTTTCCTTGTCTTGTATATCATCTGGATTGCTCCTTTTGCTTATCCCAATCTTAAATCCTCAGTTGTCAATCCTTTTCTTCAATTCCACAGGTAAAGAGAAACAATTCCATAGGTAAAGAGAAACAGAGAATTCATCTCATATTAAGGACAAGAATGAAGAACTAATAAAGTAGCAAGAATCATAGGTTTGAAGCAAGAGATGAAGAAGAAAAAGGAAAGAAGAGGAGAAGCATGAACAAAGTTTAAAAGGTTGCCTAATTTGACCATAAGAAAAACATCAAAAGGATCTACTCCTGTCTAGAGTGTCTCCTTTTTTCTCATCCCCTCGGTTAATGTCTGAATCAATTTTTTATGAATATGTTGGATTTTGAAAAAATTACTAATTCTTAACATTTTTGGGATGCTAATCTTTTACATACTATATACCTTGAGGATTGGTATCAAAAATAGGTTGCGCTCTCTCTTTTCTTTTCTCTTCTCTTTTTTTTTTTTTCCTTTTTTTTCCTTTCCACTTCGAAGCCCAATTGTACTTGTCTTAATAGATATGTGTATTTCTTTGTTTTCAGATGTTGTGAATTGTTTGCGATCTAATATTGCTACTAATAATGAAGGTTTTGGTTTCATATTCTATATTGACATCTTATAGTTCTTCTCCGTTGAATGTACAGTTCAAATTCAATAATGAAACCATGCAGCTTTGATTCGACAAAGAATCAGACTTAAACTATTGTCTCACACTCAGGCAAGTTTTCTTTTTCCTTTCCATATATTGATTACTATTTTAACACATAATTTTTAGAGTGTAAGTTTATGATCCAAGGAATCAACCAATGGAGATTGTATTCTTTGTTTTGTGTGAAATATCATCCTAAAAATAACACTTAAGAAATTTTAGCTTAATAAAAATTTTTAAACAACTTTATAACTTTTTGTTTGTTTCGATTAAAAAAGATTTAGCACTCGAAGAACGTGCTTTCATTATAGGCAACAATGCTATTTTAAGATTTTGAAAGAAGGTAAAATTTTAGATTTATTGTTTAAGATTGATAGTTGTTTAATTTAGAGCGCTAGATATCATATTTTGTCAACTATTTCTATTATCATTTACAGTAATAATTGACAATTTTTTTTTTGAATGAATGTTTATTTTAATTTTTGAGGGTGGACAATACCTATTGATTTTTGAGATTTAGATGAAATCCCTTTGAAGTAATGCCTATAAAAGAACTATTAAAATATTTAAAAAGGACTGCTAAAATGTCTAATACATTAGCATTAATGGGTTCTTACAAGTAGGTTAATAAGAAACTTGGTTTTCAAGCTTTTTGTTTTGCTTTGGGATCACCCAATCTCTTGTTGTAATTATGGTATAGGTACAACAATTTTCCTATTGATACATATTCTTATTATGCTATTGAATAATTGTAAATATTTTTTTCATAGAAAAATGTGTTGAAAATGAAAATTCTTACTTTGCATGTCCATTCAAGGACTAGTTTCTTTTAAATTTTTTACTTAGCTTTGTTAGGCTCCAAAGCAACCTCAGAAGGAGGAGTGAATTAGATTGATTAAAAATCTAATTGAATTGGAGGCAAATTTGCACAATTGAAATTTACTAAGTTGGCTAAGTGATCAAATTACTTGTTTACACAACAACCAAGTATAATCAAGTATAAAGAACAAGTAAACAAGTGAAATAAGAGAATAAGATAAAAGATAAGATACTGCTAACTAACAACTTCCAAACTTGACTACACTGGAAGTTTTGTTCCACTAATGAAGTTTCTTTAATTTGGTGAAGCAAACTAATTTTGTACAGTGGAGAGATCACTCTTTGTTTACTTCAAGCACTCCTTGGTTGACTCAAAGAATTCTACAACTAATTTTAGTTAACTCTCACAAAATTATAAATTAAATGACTCACTCAAACCTGAAAAACTTTTACAATGTTTTCATCTTACAAACAATCACAAGTGTAAAAGAAGAGTATTTGCTAACTAAAATCACTCGTGAGATCTTATAATTAATGTAGGCAAAAGTTTTCATTTAATTTTGAAGTTACTAGTTATATAGTTGCTAAGAAATGGTGCAAAAGTAGTCTCCAATGGTCAAACACTAAATGCTCCATAAACTAGCTATTAGAATTATCGAATGTCTAGTACTGTAAAGTTCGTCCGATAAATGCGTCAATGGCAAGTTGAGGAATTTTCTTTTAAATCAATCGAATATCCATTCTTCACATTGCGTTCGATCTATTGCGTCTAACAGAGGTAAGAGACTATGAAACAGAGTTTAAATTTTTTGGGCGGTCAACAAGGTGATGCTGTGTCCAACGGGATCTTCTTTTGGTGTGTCGCGAATTATCGGATATTCAGCATAAGTGTTGAGCATCTAATAGATTGCAAGAATAGGTAATTTTCTTTTCTTTGATTTTTTGAGCCTCCAAGTTTGTGGATTATCTATCTTTACATGATTTTCGCACAAAATTATTAGTACTAATCATCATTTGATTTTTATAGTCATCAAAACTAGAAAACAAATTCAGCAATCTCCTGCTTTTTGATGATGACAAATCAAATGAGGATTCCATCAAACATTTGACAAACAAGAATAAAATGAGCTCCCCCTCAACATATGAGCTAGTATGAGATATATCAACCATAGTAAACCCCCCCTCAAGTTAAGAATCATCAATGTATCTCTTGTCATCAATCAAAAAGAAGGGAAGATTGCTAATACATACAAGTGTTAATACACAAATTCATTGATACATAAGCTCATAAAGCACAAACGAGAGCAATAAGGCCATCCATCATTAATGCACAAGTGCATTAAAAGAGCAAGAATACTAAAAAACATCAAGTTCAACATTTTGGTGATAAGATGCTAACACATTGGACTACATACATAAAAGAGACTAGTAAACAAAGAGTGAGATGGACAATGTATGCAACATGTCCTAGCAATGAAACTACACTAGTCTAATGCGTTATCCTAATAAAACTACACGTTCTAGCAATGTCTAAGATGGTGACTGTGGAGGAGGTCTTCACTGGACAAGATGAAAATCTTCTTCTTTAGTCTATTCATCATCATCAGAATCAACCACTAGGATGGTAGGTGGGCCTGCAACATCATGAGAGGTACCGAAGGATCCTTGATCCATCACTGGGAAAGAAATTGGATGTGTAGAAATCTCAAGCTCTAGAGTACTTGTTAGCAAGGCTTACATTCGCTCATATTCTTCCATTTGTTCCGATTGCATCACTATGTATAGTCCATGCTCAAAGAGCGTCATGTTATTCTTCAAGTCATGCAAAAGGGCAAGAATTTGGTTTGAAGAGAAAGAAGGTGGTGGAGTCATTGTAGGACCAATGAAAGATGGATGAACTATAGGAGTGGAAGTGCGAGAACATTTGGAGTGTCGAGTGGAAGAGGAAAGTGGATCATGAGAATGTTTGGTTCTACCCTTAATCATAGTTTCCTTGTGATGCCAAGATCTATCACAAAAATTGAGATTTTTTCTTTCAAAATAGTTTTTGTTGAAAAAATGGATGAACCTTTCTTTTGAAGGTTGGCCAATAAGAGGAATGTTGAAGTGGTTGAAGTTAGAAGTCATAAATTTTTCATATGGAAGTTTCTGACGAGTGTCGGTGCCAACCTTGTTCATAAAAAGATACATGATGAAACCAAAATCAATCCTAATATTTTCCATGAAACAGTAAAAGAGATATAACTCTATCTTATTTGTATTAGTCATATGATCATTGGTGAGAGCAAGAAGATTTCCTACCATAGTTAAAAGAATTGAATGTAAAGGTTGGAGTTCACTTAAATCAACTTCACTAGGCATGCTAAATTGAGTTTTGAGATATGATAACATTTTGGAGCAATCATAGTAATTAATAGATATCAGAAGCTCTTTATAAGAAAAGAAATTCGCAATATGACTTCGACAAAATTCTTTTATCTTGGTGTTGAAAATTTGATTGGCAAGTAGATGAGTAAGGTGAATGTTCACATGATTGATCTTAGAAATGACATCAGTATTGGATTCACCTTGATGTAGATTGGCATAAAATTAATGGACCATTTTAGGATAAATGATACAAGAAAAGTGTAGCAGGTGAGTCCATTTTTGAAAAGCAAATTGATCAACAATTCGTTGAAACTTATAGTGCCTAAAATTCGAAACACTAATAGCTTTTTAGTGAATGAAATCCTTTTGAATAACTAGAGAATACCTCTTCTCAGCAGATTGGTAAATGAATTTGGACAATTGTTGTGAATGGGGATTGGTTGAAGTTGTTTATGTGGCACCTCTTTGATCCCTGGGGATAGTTTGCCAAGTGGAGTTCGAGAAGAAAAGGCCCTGTATCCTGTCCCTCGTCCAGTGGTGAAAGAACTTTCTCTAGTTCTAGCCATGATGCTTAATACAATTGCAAATGGCCTCAAACTACCTTTGCTAGGTTGGAAAAGAGGAGTTAATAGGGCTAAAACCTATGAATTTGAAGCTAAGAGGAGTTAATAGGGCTAAAACCTATGAATTTGAAGCTAAGAGGAGTTTTGAGAATTTGGGAATTTTAGGGCAATCCCCTAACTTTCAATTAAGTGATGTTTCAAAAAGAAATTTTGTTGAAAATTGAGTTTTTGAAGGATGAAGATTCGATTTGGGAGAAAATTTTGAAGAGCTTTGATGGATGAATTTTGAGAGGGGATAGAAGTAAGGGTTTGAGGTGCGTCCATTCGAACCATTGATATGAATATAGAAATGACTATTTGAAAGGTTTATAACTAAAGTTTATTGAGTGTCGGATGTCCAAATGAAGTGGATGCGTTCGACACCTCCGCCTGACCATATTTATGAAAAAAAACTTTAAAAAGTTGTCAGAAGTCTATTGTTAAGCACTGGAGGTCCGATAGATGTCAACACAAAGGATTTCAAAAGGTTCTTTTCAAAATACTCAATTTTGATCTTAAATACACAAATTGATCCAAGAGCGATGCTTTTGTAAATATATCTACTATTTGATCTCTTAAGCAAACATAATTTATACAAACTTCTTCTTGAACTAAATCACAAATGAAATGATGCTTAACATCTACTAGCTCATTAATTGTGAGCATCTAAGAAAAAAAGAATAATAATTGTGGAGAATAGATAAACTATAATACAATCTGAAGGGCATATCCATTCAAATTAGATTAGTTACTACTGGCTTTAAAAAAATTTTGAAGTCCAAATACTTGTATAGTCTTGGTTGGTTTAGGACATTTGTCTTTGCCAGTATTGAGTATTGAATTTAACATGTGGTTTAGTTCACAGTCTATTAGTTGGCCATGCTATACAAATTTAGTTTGGAATTTTGTATCCTTTCTCTACACTTTTTATTTTGTTTCTAATCATTACCTTTTGTAAACTATTTTAGGGAACCATTTAAATGAAGTAAGAGATATCCTTATTTCGTCACCCCATGTTTGTTTTGTTCTCTCTTGATTTTTATGCATATAGTTCCAGTTTTGTCTCAATTCTTGAAAGGCACACAGTGTTGCTTTGATTGGTTCACTTTACTTTTTAAAATTCTCTATCAAATTAGTGAAATAGTGGAGTAATTCTCATCAATCAGCCTTCCAATGTAATGGCACTCAAATTTCTACTACAATCTATTCAAATCTTGTCGTTGCTTGGATAAGAAGTTAATGGCAATAGCTTTGACCATGACTTACAGTTAGAATTTAATCATTCTGGTTTTGAGTGGAAGCAAAAGAGGATAAGAAACTTTGAAAGTTAGGATTGGACAAGATTATCCGGGTATTGGTTGATACTGCGGAACTACTAATAAGGTTTGAATTGTTTTGGGTGGTGCAAAGTCATAATGCAAAAAAAATCCTTTGCCTACGATAGAATGATGGAAGCACGAGGAGTGTTACATGGATTCATTTTCTATTTATTTGTTTTGGTCTGTATTCTGCCTTTGCCTATCCTTCTGAGGGAAATTTCATGAGATTTCATAATTGTCAATGCCACTCTGTTTGCTATTGTAATTGCTATGTGTTTCTCCAAGTGAGAGCCTATGCACTTCTTTTTTTATATCTTGAATTTTTTGGGTGTTGCGAGTGAAAAAGGTATGGGCAAAAAATTTCAATTACCAAAATGAATGCAAATATGCACATAATTGTTTCTAACCCACATTTAAATGGTCAGCTACAAAAAAGCCCAGACAGAAAGACATTTTACGGTTAAATGTTTCTACCAAATGCATAACACAAAAAAATTTAATAAAAAAAACCTATTCCAACAAGTAAACCCTATACTTAATTTACTGTGCACTGAACTCACAATCTAAACAATAACCACCCAAAATAGTAAAAATTCAATACAAAATATCACCAAAACCAACATCATTTCTATTAGAGTACATAGAACTTATAATAAACAAGGGAAAAGAGTCCCAATGGCCCTCCAACTCTTTCCCAGGTAAAGTTTTAGCCCTCCAACAATTAAAGATAAAGGTTTGGCCCTCGATCTAACAAAATAGCATATTAGTGGCCTTCTGTCAAATACAACAGTTAACTATGACGGGAAGCATCATCTCGTGAGAAACCAGACCAAATATGAAGGGCATTACAGTCTCTTTGCCAAGACAGAGTAAAATCAATGGAATAAATATACGTCAAAAACAGTAAGAAACCAATCCCATACCAATCTCTAGGCCTATCTTGTCTCCTCCAAAAGAACAGCAAGCCGGTGGCAGCGAAGCTAAAGGGCGACTGATGCTTCCTCAAGCAGAAAGAAGGTATTGCGGTAGGGGGAGCCAATGGGTTCGAGTCGAATGCAGTGGGCTTGTGGGCTTGAGCAGCTTTGGGAAGGCTGCCAGGACTGGAAAGTTTTTTGGGTGGGTTTTGATAATTGGGTGGGTTTTGTTTTAATTTTTTTTCCCTGAAGGATGGATGTGGTTGATTAACTGCTCTCTCTCTCTCCTCTCTTTTGGTTAAAGGATCTTTCTGTAGAGTACAGAAATATTTTAATGCATTTACTGGTCCATAATCAATGCATTGAAAAAATAATCCAAAAACATAAATTTGATGCTCAACAATATCTGATGATAGTAACCCAAAAAAGGGGAAAAAATGAAGAAATTATTTGACCACATCCAATTGGATCTAAACTGGTTTCTTTGGAACTATTAGAATTAGAACAAGGAGTGAAATTCATTTGATTGACAAAAAAAGTATTTGAAAATTTTTACGCGTTATATCTTTAAAATTCCAAAACTCAGTTATACAGGAGAAAAGAGATTGCATTATAAGATTGCTTTTGAAATACCTTTTCTGGTTGAATTTTTAAGATTCTAAGCAATGAATTAATTTTATGACCCTACGGCGTGCATTTTGGGCAGGTCTCTCCTCTTATGAGTTAAAATAAGCAGAAGTGAAAGGAGATAGCAGTTGGTAACAATCAATATAAATGGTTTTCTTAGAACATTCATTTTGAATCAAGATACAAAATGGAAAAACTTTGTCGAGCCTAAATACATCTGGAAAGATTGTAATGCCCTTCATATTTGGTCTAGTTTCTCACGAGATGATGCTTCCTGTCATAGTTAACTATTGAATTTGACAGAAGGGCCACTAATATGCTATTTTGTTAGATCGAGGGCCAAACCTTTATCTTTAATTGTTGGAGGGTTAAAACTTGTTATTCTTGATTTTTATGATCACAAAGCGCTTTGAAATGTTTATCTAATTCTCTTCAAATATAAATGTTTTGCTTTTAAGAGAATCAGGTACAAAGGTGTCAAGGAAAGAAAATCAACCAAAAGAAAAAGCAAAAACAGGGCACTCATGTCGGACGTCCTAAAGGAAGCTGTCGGACGTCCGAAAGAATGAAGAACATCAAGAAGGAAACTCTGTCGGACGCTCGTAAGGAAGCATCGGACGTCCGGGAGGATCGGACGCACGCTTCGGACGCACATCGATCGCATCGGACGTCCGAAAAATTTCGCAAAGTTTTGATGACTCTCTGACGACGTTCGGACGCAGATGCTGTCGGACGATAATATCCCATCGGACATCCGAACGACAACTTGGCTGATTTTCGGACGATGGGATCGAACGGTGATTAATCTGTCGGACGTCCGACGGCCCCAACGGCTAGTTGACTCTTCATCTGCCTACTATCCGTTGGAAGCATTATTGAAACCCATTTTTGGTCCCCTTTAAATACAAACGATTCTGAACCAGTGAGGGACTTTTGCACTCTTTATTTACAAGATCTCAAGAGATATTTTAGCTAGAAAATAGTCTCCTAAGTAAGATTTGTTCTCCAAGTGGTGTGAATTTCTTGTAAGCACTTCTCTTGTGTTTGAAATTTCAATACTGTAGCTTTGTTGAGGGTTATCTGAGTGATAGTAAAACTTCCTAACTTGACTAAGTGAGATTTGGGGCAAGGAGGAAGTGATCCCTCCATAGTACATTGAGTTGATTATTGTTCATCAAAGAGAAGGTGCTCATCTTTGTGATTGGTCTTCAAGTTTGAGGAAAGCTTGGTAGACAATCGGTTTGATACTCTATCTTATTCTTTTTGTTTAATAAAATTCTCATTGCTTATATACACTTTTTTTTCTGATCCAACATTGCTCTCTTCTTTAAATTTACTTGGTTGGTCACTACTAGAAAAGAAGGTAAATTTTTAATTAAGAAAAAATGCATAAACTAAATCAAGTAATTTTAATCAACCTAATTCACCCCCCTCTTAGATTGTCTTTGGGCCTTACAATTGGTATCAGAACTTGGTTTCCTTGAGATTAAACTCAAGCGGCTTGGAGTAAAGATGACAACCAATCATGCCATGTTTGTTGAGGGGCAATCTGTCACTAGGCCTCCCATGTTTACTGGTTCCAATTATGTTAGTTGGAAAGAAAGAATGATTATCTTTTTGCAATCCATTGATATTGAGCTATGATTTATTGTGAATGAAGGACCACATAATGCTAACATTCTTGATGTAGATACAGGTTTGTTTCGGCCAAAAACAAGAGCTGAATTGAATGTTGAAGATAAAACCAATCTCACATTGAATGCCAAAGTCATGAATGTTCTTTATAGTGCCTTAGACTCAAATGAATCCATTAGAGTAAAAGGATGTAAATCTGCCAAAGAAATGTGGGATAAACTAAGAGAAATTCATGAGGGTAGTGACAACGTGAGAGAACAAAAAAAGTCTATCTTGGTCACAAAGTATGAATCATTTAAAATAGAATCCCTTGAGAATATTGACAAAATGTATTGCAGGTTCAATGACTTGATCAAAGATCTCAAGGTGTTGGGCAAAGAATACACGTTGGGAGAGAAAAACAGGAAAATTCTCAATGCATTGGGCAAAGAATGGGAAAGTAAAGTGACTGCAATAGAGGAGGCTAAGGATTTGAATTCTGTGCCTATTGAATCTCTCATTAACTCACTAACCTCCTATGAGTTGAAGTTGAAAACTAAAGTGCAGGAGGAAGAGGACGCTAGAGCAAAGAGAAACAAAGCTCTAAAGGCAGCCCAAGGTGATGATGATCCAGCTCTGTTGGATGATGAAGACTCGGATGGTGATGACAACGATCTTACTCTCATCACAAAAAGCTTCAAAAGAATCTTGAATAAAAGGAAGTTTAGAAGGGGAGGACCTAGCAATCAATTCCAGAATCAGTCTTCAAACGCAAGGAACAAGGGAAAACAAGAATTCAACAATAAACAATTGGACAAATGCTACGAGTGTGGACAGCCTGGACACTACGCAAACGAATGCTCTGTAAAGAAAAAGAAAGATGGAAAAGCTGATCGAAAGCCAAGGTTCAACAACTTCCAGATTACATGGAATGAATACAACTCCGAAGGCGAAGTTGAAGAAGAAGAAGAATCAGCTCAAATGGCCTTCATGGCTATTGGAGATAATGAGATAACTTCCATATACTCTCAATCTGATAGCGATGATGAAGATGATGATGATCTTGAATCCTTTATTGAAAAATTGCATAATGCCTTGAAGGAATCTTGTGATAAAAACAAGCAGCTAAAACAGAAAATTATTTTTCTCATTCAAGAAAATGCAAGACTTTTCACCAAAATAAACAACTAAAGACTGACAATGAGTGTCTTGTAAGAGCTGAATGTGATGTTCAAAATGAACTTGATAGAAAGACAAGTGTTTGTGAAAAGCTAAAGGAAAGACATGGTGATTTGAATAAAAGGATGGACAATTTGGATGAGATCTTAAAAGCTAGAAAACAAGATTATCTCAAAAAGAACATGTCAACCACCTCTCTTATTGCTCATAAAAGAACATTAGCACACAACAAAAATGCACATAGTTTCACAATATATAAAAGGAGTGGATTGAAATTTATCAAACCATTACATACTCAAAACTCTTCCATTGTGTGTAGTTTTTGTTGTCAAAGAGGGCATTTGAAAGGCGATTGTTATGTGAAAAGAAATTTGAACAAAGGAGGAAAATGCATATGGGTAGTTAGACACAATGCTAACAAATGAGGACCCAAAAGTTAAAGGGTACCAAACACTCTCTCTTTTCAAGGAAAAGGCTCAAACAAGTCAAAATGGTTCATTGACAGTGGCTGTTCAAGGCATATGACCGGTGATCCTTCGTTGTTCATAAAGCTAAAATCAAAATCAAGTGGAAATGTGACATTTGGTGATGACGTGAAAGTTAAGACAATTGGAATAGGTGATATTGGTAAGGATGGTGAAACTTTTGTTCATAATGTGCTCTTAGTTGATAATTTAGGTTATAACTTGCTTAGTGTTAGTCAATTATGTGATAAAGACTTGAATGTGTTGTTCAAAAAACATGAATGCATTGTACTTAACTCTAAATATAATGTTGTGTTCAAAGGTAAGAGGTTTAACGATATTTATATTATTTTTCTTGATAAACTTGATTCATCTAGCTTCCAATGTCTTAAAGATTTAAATGAAGATCCTTGGTTGTGGCATAGAAGACTTTGTCATTTTAACATAAATTTACTAAAGGAAATTTCGAAAAAGGAGTTGGTTAGAGGCTTGCCAAAAATCAGTTTTGAAAAGGACAAAATTTGTGATGCATGTCAATTTGGGAAGCAAACAAAAATTTCCTTTAAACCAAAGAAGTGTGTATTAACTTCTAAACCTTTGGAACTCTTGCATCTTGATTTATTTGGTTCTACTCAAATTACTAGGTTGGGAGGTAAGAAATATTGTTTTGTAATTGTTGATGATTATTCTAGATATACTTGAGTGATATTTCTTGCTCATAAAGATGATGCCTTCAAGAATTTTACTTCACTGTTTGCTAAAGTGCAAAATCTACTTGGTTTAAAAATTGTTAAGATTAGAAGTGATAATGGGACGGAATTCAAGTTTTGTGGTTTTCCAGAATTTTGTGATCATAATGGCATAACACATGAGTTTTTCATTGCAAGGACTCCACAGCAAAACGGTGTTGTAGAAAGGAAAATAGGACACTCCAAGAGGCTGCTAGAACTATGTTGAATGAATGTATTTTGCCAAAATATCTTTGGGCTGAAGCGGTAAACACCGCATGTTATGTGATGAATAGAATCCTTTTGAGACCTATTTTGAATAAAACATCTTATGAACTGATTTTTGATAAGAAACCTACGGTTGGATATTTCAAAGTTTTGGTTGCAAATGTTTTATTTTAAATTTAAAGGAATATCTTGGTAAGTTTGATAAAAAGTCTGATGAAGGAATATTTCTGGGGTATTGTGATAACAAAAGAGGATATAGAGTCTTTAATAGAAGAACTCTTGTGATAGAAAAAGCTATACACATAACATTTAATGAAACTGATGATGATAATTCCAAAAGTTCGTGTAAGGATGATGATGTAGGTGTTCGTGAAGGAATGGAAAAGCTAACAATTGGAGATGAAGGAAACTTTAAACCAGCAGCAAAGGAAATGGAGGATGAAACTCATGATAATCAAGAAAAGGAAGATGAAGACAAGAATGATGATTCATTCAAAGACCTTCCCAATGTTTGAAAATTTAGCCAAAATCATTCAAGAGAGCTTATAATTGGTGATCCATCCGAGAAGGTAAAGACTCGTTCCTCATCTAAGAAATTGATAGACAATTTTGCTTTAGTCTCTCTTTTTAAACCCAAAAATATCAATGATGCTTTAAAGGATGAAAACTGGATTTTGGCAATGCAAGAGGAACTCAATCAATTTGAGAGAAATAAGGTTTGGACACTTGTTGATAGACCTCAAAATCAACCTATCATTGGCACGAAGTGGATATGTAGAAATAAGTTGGATGATAAAGGTGTAGTTGTAAGAAATAAAGCCAGATTAGTTGCTAAAGGATATGCACAAGAAGAAGGAATTGATTTTGATGAAACATTTGCTCCCGTAGCTAGATTAGAATCGATTAGAATGTTTCTTGCTTTTACTTGCTTCAAAGATTTCGAATTGTTTCAAATGGATGTTAAAAGTGCCTTCTTAAATGATTTTATTGATAAAGAAGTATATGTGGATCAATCCCCCGGTTTTGAAAATACAAAATTTCGAAATCATGTGTTTAAACTCTCAAAAGCATTATATGGACTAAAACAAGCTCCAAGAGCTTGGTATGAAAGATTGAGTGGTTTCTTGATTGAAAATGGTTTCAAAAGAGGTATTGTGGACACCACACTTTTTACTAAGCAAGTGTTAAATGATTTTCTTATTGTGCAAATATATGTAGATGATATTATTTTTGGTGCTACTAATGAGTATCTATGCAAGGATTTTTTCACCATTATGCAAAGTGAATTTGAAATGAGTATGATGGGAGAATTAAATTTCTTCCTTGGACTTCAAATACATCAAGCCCTAGAGGGAATTTTTATAAATCAAGCAAAATACACTAAGGAATTGCTGAAAAGGTTTGGCATGGAGGACTCAAAGCAAGTTGGAACTCCAATGTGCACTTCTACAAAACTTGACAAAGATGAAGAAGGTAATCATGTGGATGAAAAGTACTATAGAGGTATGATTGGAAGCCTACTCTATTTAACCGCAAGTAGACCTGATATTATGTTTGTTGTTTGCTTGTGTGCTAGATTTCAATATTGTCCAAAAGAATCACATTTGAACGCTATTAAAAGGATTCTTAGGTATTTGAAAGGTACATTAGACTATGGTCTTTGGTATGCTAGATCTTGTGAATTTGCTCTATATGGATATTCGGATGCGGATTTTGGTGGTTGTCGTGTGGATAGAAAAAGTACTAGTGGAACTTGTCACTTTCTTGGTTTAGCAAAAAACAAAATGCAATCTCTTTGTCTACAACCGAAGCGGAATATATTGCCGCTAGTGCATGTTGTGCTCAACTTTTATGGATGAAGCATACCTTGAATGATTTTGGATTGTTATATGACTGCATGCCTATGTTCTGTGATAATACTAGTACTATCAATTTGACCAAAAATCCAATTCAACATTTTAGGACAAAACATATAGATATAAAGCACCACTTTATTCGCGATCTTGTTCAAAAAGGTGAAGTTTGTGTGAATTATGTTTGCTCTAAAGATCAGATTGCTGATATTTTTACAAAATCTTTGCCATTGGATCAATTCATTCATCTAAGATCAAAATTAGGGATAATTGAAAAATCATCTTAAAAATTTTTCAAAGCCTTCGGACGTCCGAAAGCAGATGAGCGGACGTCCGATAATGTTCTTCAGCTATTTTCCCAGAAAGCACCTGTTCGGACGAAACTGTCGGACGCTCGACTTCGTTCGGCCGTCCGACAGTGCAACGGTACACTTTTTAAAGTAACTTCCCTCCTCATTTGCTTCAGACCCTTCTTCTTCTCTTCTCTTTCGGACGAAAACTCTCACCTTTCACAATCAATTCATGCTTTTCTGAAGCACCTAGTCCAAAATTGACTCAACAAAAAACTTTTCCTGATCATTGCGAGTTCATCTTCCTGATTTTTTCACCAAATATCATAACATTTCGACAGTTCCCAAATTTCCCTCAAAACCCTATTTTCCCATAACCACTCTGATCAATCATCTTAAAGGCTCGTTTACTCCAAAATTCTTGTGAGATTCGCTCCCATACTACTGTGTGCATCATTAGTATCGTACATCTCACGCATTTCACACAATGGTAAATCTAAGAAGAGGAAAAGTGCCTGCTGGATGCAAACACACACTCAGGGATGAGGATACTGATTCTCCTAGGGCCAAAAGATCCTCCAAACGTTTCAAAAAAGGAGCAGTAAAGGCTCAAACTTCACAGCCTTCTGCTCAGCCCGAATTCGGACAAGGGACTACATCTCAACCGCCCTCCCAATCAACCACTGTCTCCCCATTCTTTGATGATGCTGCCAAAGAAAAACACTCTTGGATAACCTAAAATGGTTTCATTCCTCAACGCACTATAAATCCCTTTGAATTTCGCAAGATAGGTTTAGAGTCCATTCTGCGTGTTTTTGAATTCCAAAAATGGTCACATATCATTTCCATGCCTAACGTTTATTACCCTTAAATGCTATATCAATTCTTTGCCAATCTTAGGAAAGGCACTGACCGCACTGAAATTATGTCCAGGGTAAATGGGGTAGATTTAGTGTTTGATCCTGAGATTGTGAATGCTGTTTTAAATACTGTTATTGAACTAGGATGCAAAAGTAAAATTGTCAATTTCTTTTCTTATGAAGAGCATCCCACTGCTAATAATTACTTTGACAGTGCTAAGATGTTGTCCTATTTTCAAAAGAAGTTTTCTGCCCTTGCTGATGCAAAACTAAATGACATTGCTCCTGTGAATCTCATTGCTTTCTCAATCATTTCAAATTTGCTTGTGCCTACCGATGGTCATAGGACAGATGCCAATAAAATGGAGCTGTATCTTTTTTATTGTTTTCGAGAAAAAATTCGCATTGACTTTGGCTTTGTCATGTGCAAGTTTTTACTTCGCTTTACCACTGATTCTCGTAGAAAATTGTCTTATGAAAAATTTCTTCAGAAGATTTTTGAGTTTTTCAAAGTACCCATCCTTGGTGTTTGTCCCAAAAAAACGTTTTCTTCTGCCTTTACTAAGGCTTATTTTGTGCGTAAGAATCTTGTCTTTAGGGATAATTTGTGGGCTTATAAGGGGGCTACGTCTAATGAACCTAGATCTAAGGCTGCACATGATCCCCTTCACACTCCATCACTGACTTCTATTCATCCTAGGAAGACTGCCACTAAGGCATCTTCCTCTTCAAATTCTGAAGTGGTTGAGCTCCTTCGAGATCTTAAACAACATGTTCTACTTCTTGAACATGGTCTCATGCTCACCATGTCATCCGAGCAACAAGCAGACTTTTTGGATAAAAAGAATCTTCTCTTTCCCCCACCTGTGGTTGAGGAAGTTCCTCATGGCAAAGAGCCGCGCTCTACTGATCCCAGTTCATCAGCTCCTATTCGCTCTATGAGTCCTGCTCCCATTGACCTCATCTCTACTCCCGTGGCACCTCATGATCCTTCCACATCTGACAAAGGCAAGAAACCAGTTGGTGAAGATGCTGAAGATGATGAAGACACTGAGGAGGAGGATCTCTCTCAGTATTTGCTCACTCGAAGGACTCCTGGGTCCACTTAGTTTACCATTTAGGATCACTAGTCCTATTAGGATCATTTGCATTCTGTTTGACTATTTTCTATTTGCTGGATATTAGATGGCTGCCTCGGATTTTTTTGTTAATTCTGGTGCTTGTAATGTTCAAAACTGGATATGTGGATGTAATGTTATGAATGTTTAGTTCTTGTTATGAATGTTTAGTTCAAAACTTTGTTATGAATGATCAGTTCTTGTTCATATTACTGCCTTTTGACTTTTGTGATGACAAAAAGGGGGAGAATGGATATGGCTGAACAGTTGGTAAAATGTCTGGACAGTTGGACAGTTGGTAAATCTGTGGAGTAGCCAAGTGAGGGGGAGTTTTTCAGTTTTTGTTCTACGATTGACTAAGTAAGGGGGAGCTTTTGTTAAATGAGAAAGGGGGAGCCTATTTGTAATCATCAAATTTCATTTCAAACCATTGTTTTGTCATCATCAAAAAGGGGGAGAATGTTATTCTTGATTTTGATGATCACAAAGCACTTTGAAATGTTTATCTAATTCTCTTCAAATATAAGTGTTTTGCTTTTAAGAAAATCAGGTACAAAGGTGTCAAGGAAAGAAAATCAACCAAAAGAAGAAGCAAAAATAGAGCACTCATGTCGGACGTCCTAAAGGAAGCTGTCGGACGTCCGAAAGAATGAAGAACATCAAGAACGAAACTCTGTCGGACGCTCGTAAGGAAGCATCGGACGTCCGGGAGGATCGGACGCACGTTTCGGACGCACATCGATCGCATCGGACGTCAGAGAAATTTCGCAAAGTTTTGATGACTCTCTGACGACGTTCGGACGCAGATGTTGTCGGACGATAATATCCCATCGGACGTCTGAACGACAACTTGGCTGATTTTCGGACAATGGGATCGAACGGTGATTAATCTGTCGGACGTCCGACCGCCCCAACGGCTAGCTGATTCTTCATCTGCCTACTATCCGTTGGAAGCATTATTGAATCCCATTTTTGGTCTCCTTTAAATACAAACGATTCTGAACCAGTGAGGGACTTTTGAACACTTTGTTTACAAGATCTCAAGAGATATTTTAGCTAGAAAATAGTCTCCTAAGCAAGATTTGTTCTCCAAGTGGTGTGAATTTCTTGTAAGCACTTCTCTTGTGTTTGAAATTTCAATAGTGTAGCTTTGTTGAGGATTATCTGAGTGATAGTAAAACTTCCTAACTTGACTAAGTGAGGCTTGGGGAAAGGAGGAAGTGATCCCTCCATAGTACATTGAGTTGATTATTGTTCATCAAAGACAAGGTGCTCATCTTTGTGATTGGTTTTCAAGTTTGAGGAAAGCTTGGTAGACAATCGGTTTAATACTCTATCTTATTCTTTTTGTTTAATAAAATTCTCATTGCTTATATACACTCTCTTTTCTGATCAACATTGCTCTCTTCTTTAAATTTACTTGGCTGGTCACTACTAGAAAAAAAGGTAAATTTTTATTAAAGAAAAAGTGCATAAACTAAATCAAGTAATTTTAATCAACCTAATTCACCCCCCTCTTAGGTTATCTTTGGGCCTTACAAAACTTTACCTGAAAAAGAATTGGAGAGCCATTGAGACTCTTTTCCCAATAAACAACCACACTAACTAATAATAATACATATACATGTATATAAAAAATTAGAATTTGAAATAACTAATAAGGGCACCCTGAGTCAAGCCCGGGTCTAGCCACCTAGTGTTTTTCAATCAGTGGTATGTTACAACTTGGATTCAATTACTGTCAATATAGAATGAGTTTCATCAACGTGGATTTTATCACTGGTCAGTAAAACCATCTACTCCACACCACCCCGCATGTCTATTCCGTGAATCGGAAGTCATGAATGGAAATGGCAACTAATAATGAGAGATTTACATGTGAAAAAAATAATATTATTATTAAAGTCATTTTTTAAGGATGTCTAATTGACTGATTTCATTGTTTTGTGCTTTGGTCCTTATTCACGGATTTGAAATCTATGCTCAACTGGGCATAAGCATCGAGTAAAATAAACAAAATTTTCATATTTTAAGCGTTAGAAGGGAGGAAAAAAAAGGGTAAAAATAGCTATTGGTGTCCTTCCAAAAAAAAAACGCTATTGGTGAGTCGCGTCTTGGCCACCTCTCTCATCTCGGTCCCATTTCACCATTCACCATTGACATGCAATATTCCCCAAGTCAATTAAGATCAGTAGAGGCCAACAACCTCTTAGACTGTTGGTAACCACTAAGACTTTAAAGTCTTGGTGGGGGTGGGAGGTCAAGGTTTAACCCTTGCCTCCTAGCTAGTTGCTTATAAGTTTCGAGACTTGTGAATTTAGCAGCAATCACACTTTCAAAGGAAACGACAAAGCACTAAACTTTTAAATGGAGGTAAGGCAACATCCGCTATAAGAATCAAACCCCTGGTGCAGCCAGTTCAACAATGAACGAATGACTCAGATAAAATGTAGCACTATGCAATCTAAGCTACCGGGGAAAAGCCACTTGGTGCAATCTAAGCTACCGCAAAAAAGCCAATGAAATTGACCTAAATTACCATATAACTGGTCCATAATTGAGCTCAATTGTGCTACTAGGAAAAAGTCACTCAAATTGACCTAAATTACCATATAACCGGTCCATAATTGAGCTCAATTGGAAATAGTAACCCAGCGTTGTACTTTTATATCTTGTAGATATGCTAAGTTCCAGAGTGTTGAATGAGATTTCCAGTTAAATTAATAGCACTAGTGTTATCTCAAAACATAGGAACACATTCAAATTTTAAACAAAAATCAAGCAATGCATGTTTTATCCACAACAATTGAGTACAACATGTATTGCCACAACATATTTGGCTTTCGCCGTAGGCAAAGAAACAGCAGCTTGTTTTTTATTAAACCAAGAAATCAAACAATTACCCAGAAAATGACAGGTATTTATCCTACAACCGGCAAAGTCGACTTCTGAAAAATCAACCAAAGTAAAATTCTTAGATTTAGGATACTACAAATCATAATTCAGAATACCCTTTCAATATCTAAAAATATGTTTAACGACAATGAAATGAGACTCTTTAGGGCATGATTGAAACCTAACACACAAACAAATGACAAAATAATATCCAGTCTACTTGCAGTTAAATAAAATAAAGTACCAATTATACTTCTGTAGGATTTATCTATATTTGTAGCTTCTTCATCCTTGTCAAATTTGGTTGAAGTGCACATTGAAGTCCCTACATGCCTTGAGTCTTCCATGCCAAAGCTCTTGAGTAATTCTTTTGTAGACTTGGTTTGGTTGATAAAAGTCCCTTTTGAGTTTAATGAGTTTGTGGTCCAAGGAAGAAATTCATATCCCCCATCATGCTCATCTCAAATTTTCTTTGCATAATGTTAGAAATTTTTTTGCACAAATATTCATTAGTGGCATCAAAGATGATATCATCCACATAAATTTGAACAATTAAAAGATTATTTTTACAATATTTAGTGAAAGAGTAATATCTACATCTCCTCATTTAAAATTATTATAAATCAAGAAACCACTCAGTCTCAAATATCAAGCTCTTGGAACTTGTTTCAAACCATATAAAACTTTTGAATGTTTAAAAACATGATTTGAAAACTTTTTATTTTCAAAATTAGGGGGTTGTTTAACAAACACCTCTTGACCAATAAAACCATTTAAAAAGACACTTTTATCATCCATTTGAAACAAGTTAAATACTTTAAAGCAAGCATAAGTAAGAAACATTCTAATCGATTCTAATCTAGTTGCGAAAGCAAATGTTTCATCAAAATTAATTTCCTCTTCTTGAGCATAACGTTTAACAACTAATCTAACCTTATTTCTCACAATCTCACCTTTATCATTCAATTTATTTCTAAAAATCCATTTGGTCCAAATTACCGGATAATCTAAAGACCTTTCTACTAAGTTCAAACATTATTTCTTTCAAATTGGTTTAATTCTTCTTGCATGGTTGGAATCCAATTTTAATCCTTTATAGGTTCATTCACTTTCTTAGGTTCAAATTGAAAAATCAAAACAAGATTATGAAGTAAAGTTCTAGTGGAGGAATGAGTTTTATCCTTCAAATAAATCATTTATGATAAGTTCTTAGAATGATTTTCTATAAATTTTCAAACTTTTGGGAGCTCCTTTGAAGATTCATCATCTTTCTTCTCTTCTTCTTTTTCCACACTTAGAGAAATACTCCCTTTTGGTTGATTTTTTTCATTCTAGACGGTCAACTTCTCAAGGCTATTTTGTAAACCTACACCATACTTTTCATAAGTATTCTTTATGACAACATCATAAGATTCATCAAATGTTATATGAATGGTTTCTTGAATTATAAATTCTTCGATTGTAAACTCTATATGCTCTTTTATTACTAGAATAGCTTAAGAAATTATCAAATTTGTTAAGGTGTTTTTTATATTTAAAATAAAATATTTACAGCCATATACTTTAAAGTAATCTACAATTGACTTTTTACCAAATAAAAGTTCATAATGAGTTTTGTTTAAAATAGGTTTTAAAGAATTCTATTCATAATATAACATGCAGTATTAACCACTTTAGTTCAAAAATATTTTGGTAAATCATATTCACTAATCATGGCTCTAGTGATTTCTTGAAAAGTTCTATTTTTTCTTTTAACAACACCATTTGATTGGGGGACCTTAACGGTTGAAAATTTATGTGAAATATCATTGTGATCATAAAATTTTGAAAAATTACAATATTTAAATTCGAACTCATTATCACTCCTAATTTTCACAATGTCCAAATTCAACAAATTTTGAATTCTGGCAAATAAAGATACAAAGTTTTTGAAGGCATCATTTTTATGAGCAAGAAAGAGCACCCAAATATATCTAGAATAATCATCAACAATGACAAAGTCATATCCTTTTCCATCTAAACTTACATTTTGAGTTGGTTCAAGCAAATTCAAATGCAAAAATTTCAAAGGTCTAAAAGTCGTAACACAATCTTTTGGTTTGAAAGAGACCTATGTTTGTTTTTCAAATTAACAAGCATCACAAATCTTGTTTTTTAAAATTTGATTTTTGGCAAATATCTAACAAGCTCATTTTGGAAATCTCATTTAGCCAGTCCGTGTTAAAATAACAAAGTTGCCTATGCCACAACTCAGAATCATCATTTGATACTTTGAGACATTTGATTTTGAAGTCTTCAATCTTTTCAAAATAAACCATATAAATATCATCATATCCTTTTTCTTTAAAAATAACATTGAAACTTGTACAAAAAATCAAACAATCATATTTTTTGAAATAAATATCTTTATTACATAATTGGCTAACCCTTAGCAAATTATAACACAAATTATTAATTAGAAGCACATTTTGAATGAAAGTTTTATCAGTTTTACCAATCTCACCTATACTAATGATTTTGCCCTTCTTATCTTCTCCAAAAGCCACATTTTTGCTAATTTTTGGCTTTAGTTTGATGAATTGTGAAGCATATCTGGTCATGTGTTTTGAACACCTACTATCTATGTATCACTTTGATTCTTTAGTGGTATTATTCAAACATACCTACACAAGAAATTAATATACAACATTTAGTACCCTTTTATCATTGGATCCATGAGAATTAGTATCAGACCTAACGGTCCACTTAGTTTTCATACTTTTTCTCATATTCTTTCTAGCATAACATTCATTTTTAATATGATCTACTTGAGAACAAAAATTACACAAAGCATTTGCAACTTTTACACAAGTAGATTTAATAAATCTTGTTTCTCCCTTTGTAAGAACAGTAAACTCCTTGGTTCCAAGTAAACTTTTCTTTTCATTCTTTTGTAAAAGACTTTTTTTTTATTGAAAAAAAAATTATTTAAGCTATCAATTCTTTTTCTTTACAATTGTTGCTCTTCTCTTATGTTTTCATAAAATCTTTATCTTTCACCTAATTTCTTTTTCAAATCACTTTGGTTGCAAATAATATCAATAATAAGTTTTTTCAAATCGCCATTTTCCTTTTTCAACCTTTTATTTTTTTGAAAAAGATTTGAATTTTCAATAGTAAGGCATTAATCTTGATTTCAAATCCTTATTTTTTTCTTAAAATTCCTTCAAACTATTATGCAGTTTGATCACAAGATATTTAAGATTATCATCATCAACATCATTTTCCAAAGAAGAAGTGCTAGTTGATACCTCATTATCACCTAAGGCCATGAAGATATAAAAGTAGATGAAAATGAATTGAAGAAATTTTGAGAGCAAGTGATTCTCATCTTGAGAAGTTTCGAGAGCAATACTTTTACTTTAGCATCTTTCTCTTCTTGCGCTTTAGATTTGAGTTTCAACTCATAAAAAGTTAGTGAATTAATAAGAGACTCACTAGGCATAGTATTTAAATCCCTAATCTCTTCAATAGCTGTAACCTTTTCCACTCTTTAGATAGTGCATTTAAGATTTTTCTATTTTTCTTACCCAAGGTATATTATTTGTCAAGAACTTCAAAATTATTAATAGTGTCATTGAATTTATAATATTTTGTCAATATTTTCTTGTGGATCCATTTTGAATGATTCATATTTGATGACAAGCAAGAATTTCTTTTGTTCAATAATATTATCATTATCCTCATGAATTTCCTTTACCTTATCCTATATTTCCTTAGCCGTTTTACACCTTTTTACTCTAATAGATTTATTTGCATCTAAAGCATTGTACAAAATATTCATGACTTCTACATTCAGTGTAAGATTTGCTTTATTTTGAGAACTTAATTCACTTCTTGTTTTAGTTATAATCCTACTGGTTTTTCCATCTTTGATAGTGGCCTCATAAGAACCTTCATTCACTATGTATCACAATTTAATATCAATAGATTGTAAAAATATTTTCATTCTTTCCTTCCAACTAATATAATTAACTCCATTGAACATAGGTAGTCTAGTGATGGATTGACCTTCTAAAAGGAATGCATTGTTGGTTCTCATGATCTACTCCAAGCCAATTAAGCTTAACGTTTAAGAGACCAAGTTCTGATACCAATTATAAAGCACCAAAGCAACCTAAAAGGGGTGAATTAGGTTGATTAAAAATCTAATTGAATTGGAGGCAATTTTGTGCAATTAAATTTTCTAAATTGCCCAAGTGATCAAATCAATTGTTCATACACCAACCAAGTATAATCAAGTAGAATAAAGAAGTAAAAAACAAGTAAACAAGTAAAAACAAGTGAAATAAGATAAAGGATAAGATAGTGCAAACTAGCAACTTCCAAACTTAACCACACTTGAAGTTTTGTCCCACTAATGAAACTTCAATTTGGTGAAACAAACCAATCTTGTACAATGGAGGGATTACTCTTGGTTCACCCCAAGCATTCTTTTGTTGACCCAAAGAACTTTACAACTGTGACGCCCCCACTTCTCCCTAAGGCGAACCAAAGGGTATCCGCAGGACGCCTGCCTAGCTCTCGCCAGGACTCAAGCAATTCTATTCAAGCTTATTATCGATCTACACAACACATGTAAATAACTTAAATACAGTAAATGCGGAAGCGTTCAAGCTTAACAATAGTTATCCATTATCCAACCCGCACGTCGGTGTTCAAAGTACATCATGAACCCCAAATATACATCACGCCCCAAAAGTTACATTTCAATTCCAAAAGTACAATCCAAAACCAGGGCATAGCCAAAATGTAATAGAAATCCTAAGCAAAAGTACATCAGGAGGGTTTTTCCAGTACACCTCCGAGTTCCATCCTGTTAAGGAAAACAAATCTACAGGGTGAGCAAAAAACGCTCATGAGACCAAGAACACACATGCAAGCACGTTGTTCAGGTAACAAGCGCAAATAACAGTTCAAGTGATAAATTACAAGTAATTCATAAAGCCAACGAAATGTAAACAGAAACAATTCAAGGATATGGTAGCTCTCAAGAGCTAAATTCCACTTGCTTTGCCAGTTCATTCGTATATTTTCCCGTGATGACTCTCCGTCAACTGGGTTGATATTTCCGAACCGTAGATCACCACTTACTTCTCATCCGTCCACCATACACCACTCCGGGCCCACACGACATTTAGAAGGCTATACTCCACGAGTATGCCAAGCAAGATCTCTCAAATAGATCAATCTTATCATGTAATTCTCATGGCTCACCAAGGTTCCCGACCAAGCCCATGCCGGCTCGAATCCCAAGGTCGGCCTATGAGTTTGGGCGTCCCCCATGTATCATGTAAGTGTCGAGGAGATTCACTCCAACGACGTATGCAGCCATAGCATACCATGTCATGTATTCAAGCATTTGACAGGTTTAAACATGTATTTCAGGTCATATAAACCAAGTAAACCATGTTAAGCATGAGTCATTTGTTTCAAATGAGAACGAGTGCGATAAAGTACACACTCGACTCCATTTTTCAAAACCAAATAGGCTAAGCATGTAATCAGGTCAGCCAAGCATGAATCAAGTCCATAGAGTTCAAGTAGCCATACACTTGACACTCACCGAGCAAATCAAGAAGAAATATTTTCCGGAAGTTCAAGTGTTCACTGTAGGATCCTCTTGAAGGTCCTCGTGTGCGCCTGAGCAAATAATAGTGAAGCATCACTCATATATCCAATTATCAAGGAAGATTGTACACTAGTACAATCTAAGGAAATTTCATGAAAACGAACCTCAATTACTCGTAAATCGAGGTTCAACTAGAGTTTCTTAAAGTACAAGAGCGATCGAGTTTTCATTTTGGAAAATCAAGTATAAAACGTTCAAGTAATATCGAAGGAATAAGGAGTGCTTGAAAACTTCCTTCCCTTGGAATTTGAAAAATTTTCAGTTTTGATACGATATTTTGAAAAATCGTATCTCACATTCTACATGTCAAAAATTGGAAAACTTGTTACCGTTGGAAACCTCTTTAAAAGTACTAAAATTTCTTAGAAGACACTGTTCCATGATTCTGTGACAGCCTCACCTTCCCCTAAGGCGAACCAAAGGGGTTAGCGGACTGCCTGCCCAGCTCTCGCCAGGACTAACGGTTCAGTTTAAAGCTGTCTAACGTTCCGGAGCTTACAACCGCGCGTAAACAAGTCAAAATGTCAAATAAAAAAAATGAAATCGGAATCGGCCATGAATAGTAACCGACACGTCAGAACCCAACCAAACGTCGAGCAAATATTCACATCTCGAAATTAAGCATTTATAACCCAAAGGGGCATACAAAAGTTAGTCAAAAGTACATTTAGGGTTTCAATCAATGAGCTATACAAAAGATATGTCCATCTAGCTCAATTCGACAACCAACTATCAAATCCAGTCCAAAAGGATTTATTTTCCTGTAAGGAAAAACAAAAGGAACAGAAAAGGGTGAGCTTGCGCTCAATGAGGTACCAGACACATAGCAGTAAAATCATGGCATTTCACATTTAACAAATCAGGTACACATGCCAGATGTAAGTAAAAGAACCAATGATTCAAATAGGAAGGATACAGGTGACTCTCAGAAGCCAAATTCCCATTCGCGTCACCGAAGCTTGATCAAAATATTAGTTGACACTCCGTCAACGCTAAAGGAGTAACCTATACCGTAGACCCAACTTTCTCCGATTCCTTCCACCTCGCATACCCCTACCGGGCCCGCAATCCAATCAGATCAGAAATGGTAATACTCGAGTATACCGGAATCAAGGGTCTCAATACCCAAAAATCCCAAAACAGACTACCGTGGTTCGTTATCTAATCGACCAGGCCCTTGCCGGCCCGACTCGAGTAACTTGCCACAGGGGTTGAGCTCAGAGGTCACAGAAAGGTCGTTGGATACAAGTTTCCAAACGACGTCCGAACAGATACAGATACAGATACAGATTCAGATTCGCATCAAAATTGGCACATGAACAGACAAGAGAATGAATGTGATAAAGTACACCCTCGTCTCAAACAAATTAAACAGATAGTGCAGTCATTTAAATCACAGATTGCAGGGCAGAAATCAAGTTAAACAGCAATAGAGGGGAGTGGTACACTCACCGATGTCAGTACAGATACCTCAAAAGTTTGGGCTTTAGTCACCAAGAAACTCTAAAATAACCAAGATGAAACAATTATGGTTCCCACTTTCACGAATCCAGTACACGAAATGCATAACTAAGACTTAACTATAAGTCGTGTGCCTGATCACATTAGCTACCAGTGCAAAGAAATAACAATGAAATTGGAGAAAAAGGTAGCGGTTGGTATCAAAACATGAACAACCCTAAAACCCTTCGCTCAAGTCACAAGTAAATCCAACTAGCCTTCAAGTAAAAATTTTGGCAGCAAGTCCCCTGTGTTTACCTATTTTCCAGCCATTAATGGCTTCATTATTTCCTCAAATCAGTCCTAATATCTCATACAAAAATAATCTCATTTCCAAAAGCCGTTCACTAAGCTTAAAGTCATAAACCAATTCTAGATACCACCAAAATAGAGCTCCATAAGCATACATAAGCATTAGAGGAAACCAGAAAAATCCGGAAATGTAGTTAAGCGTTAACCCGAAAAAAAATAGTTTTTGACGTCATTATGCGGTTTTGGTACCAATGGCACTACGATTATCGGATGAAGGTGAAAGACCCACCATTTCGAAGCAAAGAGATAGGGTTACAATATTGTAGAAGGTCACTCAGCCCATTTTTGAGTGTAACTAGGTCAAAAATGTAAGATACTACACCAGAACCGGAAAAACAGATTCACAGAACGCATTCTGGTTCAAACATCATAAGTCAGCCTACCTAAGTCCAAATCCAGTAATTCCAAAGCCATCCGAAAGCTAAGAAATAGAGATACAATACATCAGAAGACCTCGACAACCAATTCCAAAGCATTCCCAACCAAAATAACCCATTACAGAAACAATTCCCAAATTCGGGTAAAACCAGGGCAGCAAGGGTAATTCCATCTTTTCTCAAGCTACACTACTCCGATTGACCTGAAATTTTGCAGGCACCACTAAAATATCATTTCCTACAACTTTCATGTTTTAACCCAAGGCCAATTCGGCCTCTAACTATAAGCTACAGTGCCAGGCAGAATGTAAGAACATGAAACCCTAGCTTTCTAAAATTTCTTCCAAAACAGAAATTGTTTGCAATTAACCACTTTTTCCACCTTCTAGATTCCTCAAATATCATTTCCAATCATCATACATGACCACATAATTATATTTATATGAAAACAGAAAAATCCCCAATAATTACAAAACTTCATCAATTCAACCACAAATCAAGATATAATCCATAAATTTGCATCTTATACTACCACCAATCATGAATTTAATATCATTAGAGGTAGGAGAGGGGTCCTTAACTACTCACCTTGGCAACACAAGAGAGAGAGCAACTAATCCTTTTAGCCTTCCAAACAACTCCACCAAACAACTCACAAACACTAAGTGAAGAGGTTTTATGGAGTAATTGCAAGATTAAACGGTTGGATTGTTGAATTTGAGCAAGATTAGAGCTAGGAATTTGGAGGGATTTTCTTTCTTTCTTGCTTGAGAGAGCCGGCTTCAATAGCTTGGAAAATGAAGTGAATTTTGGTAATTTTTTGATTTATTTGGTCAATTGGTAAGACCATGAATAGTATTCATAAAGTTCCACCAACCAAATGGTGACACTTATCACCTCATTAAATGCATACATATCCTTTTGTTCCCTCTCACATCAATCCACATATCAACCTCTAATTATCTCTTTAACACCCGGTCAATTAATTCCAGTATCCAAAACTTAACTTAGTTGGCCGAATATTTCCGAACTTTTCGCACTAGCGGGTCCCACATCCGATATACGCTCTTAATTTCTCAAAAACTATTCGATACTAGAAAAATCACCTCAAAACTCTATTTACTCATAAAAATTATCTAGAAATTTTTCCTAAGCAAGAAAATGCAGAAAACATGCCATTAAAGATAATAAAACCTAAAAATTTGAAAAGTTACGGGTTCTCACAGATTCTAAATGGAAAATATTCAAAAATGGGCTCAAAGTTACTGTTTCAGAGTACGTAAGGTTGTGTTGGATTGGTTTTTCGCAAACTTTGGAAATTCGGCAAAATTCACATGTTGCAAGCTAGCCTCTGAAATTTGTAACTAAATTAGATTTGCAAGTAAGGTTTATAATAGAAAAAGCGGATCAAGAATCGGAGTTTCGAGCACCGAGATACGGTAGCTCAAAGTTAGGGAAAAATCCAAAACTGGTGAACAAATTTTCAGATTTGAGCTTCCAACTTTGGAACTTTAGTTAGGTATCGAAATGAACTTGGATTGGTACAAATTTCGGCAGTATAATACTACTATATAAAAAGTATCCCTCTATCAAATTTCATGGAAAAATACCTTCGGGAAGGTAGTCAATCAAACAACCAAAGTTTTAAAAATTCCATGACAAAACTGCCTTGACCCTTTTGTTTTCCATTCCAAACATTTGGTCAAGGAAAAATCCCTCAAACATGGCTCATTAGTGTAGGCAAGGCCTAAGGAACATTCATGGTACATTTGGTAAATGCTTAGAACCAAAATATTCAGTTAGCAAGTCTATACCAAACCTTGCATCAAATCTGTCCAAAAGTCAGGGTTTTCAAGAGCAGGGCAGGCTCCGTATTTGGATCACAAATCACTCAATTTAACTCAGAATTGGACATGGTTTATGGCGTTGGAAAACAAATTCATAGAGCTAAAATTTCACAGAAGAAATCATTGGGAAATTCAACACACAACTAGCTCGAATTCGAGCCACAAGTTGCAGCCTCAGCATTTCGTTCCAGTAAAACAGAGAAACAGAACAGCCGGTTTTAAATGGTTGGTTCGGCTCACATACATGGAACCAGAATGTGCATTTTATACCGTCGGAAAGGGGGGAATGTCTAGTTTCAAATTCCAAACTGACGGCACTTGATTTCGACATCGGAATACAAAATTATGGCTGAAACACGAAAACTGGTCAGAGCATTACGGGAACAGTTCCAGATTTACTAGTTTTGTGTAATTGATTCATTTGACCAACCAAACCTCAATATTTTTCAATGAAATTTTATACACCATCTATACAACATATAAACATCATAAATAAGTCATTACAACCTCAAAATTCCGCAAAAATAGGTATGTTCAAGGCAGGGGCAGAATCGGAACTTTTCACCCCATGCATTTCTTGAAGTTTATGCTAATAATACACCATTAATCTACCATTTTGAGCACTAAACCAACATCAAATCCATCATCAAGCATGAGATCAGCCCTCAAGACAAAGGTGGGAGTTCATAGAGCCCACCCATTTCATTTTACACCATAAACAAGCTAACCCATGGCATACTAGAGCTTAATCATGCAATATAACTTCCACAAGACAAGATTCTATGAGTTGATCATTATGTACCTCCTTGGTGTGCAAAAACCAGAAATTTTGGTCTCCCCTTTGGCCAAGAAAAACCGTGAAAGCTTCCCCTTTTATAGCTCAAGATGATCCTCTAGTGTAGAGCTAAGTGCTGTGAAAATTTGGTAGGATTTGATCGAAGATTGTGCAAGAATTTGGAGATGGAAAAATTTGAGAAGCCTTGGTTGTTTTTGCTGCTTGGGTGCCAGCTGAAATGAGCATGAGAAAAGGAAAGTTTGGTTCAAATTTGGCTTCCTAAGGAAGCTTCATTTGTGTGGCTAGAAATGGTGCAAAAGTCAACTCTTCTACCGCGCGCACTACCACGCGTTTCGTGCTCGATTTCTCTCGTGTTTGTTTCACTAGTGCACTAAACCTCTAATGTACTTATGTACATATAAATATTATTCACTCTTAATTGTCCCAAAATAATGGTGTAAAGTCTCAATTAATTGCGCGCGTGAAAACGCGTATTTTCAATTTAAGTGCGATAAAGTGAAACCTCCAAGAATTTCTTATCACGATAGTACTAATAACTATCATTTGAGTACTTAAACATAAAATTACCTATTTTAGGACTATTATACAAGTCTCCAATTTCCAAACTTATTGTACTCTCAATCGGTTAAAATTTCCAAACACGTTTTCGCTATTTTCACTAAACGAGCTTCCAAAAAATTAATTTTTGAAACAAGTCACTTTAAAAATATAATGAAGCTATAATTCCATATATTTAGGTCTAATAAGGATAGAAAATAATATTCGGGGCAAAAATCCAAATAGATAATTAATTGAGCCAAAATTAGGGGTTTAAAAATAATAATTTTACGAGTTCTCACGTGAATTGAGTATTAATTTCTCAATTAACCTTTCTTAATCTATTATTGATCGTTCTTAATTCTCCAATATTAATATACTTTCGATTCAAGTATAGCCTAGAAAAACGTGCACCCGTCGTTCCGGACTAAACAAATTTTCGAAAAGCGAATTTTCTAACAAAACGCTTTAAAAATATAAAGAAAATGGTCGAAATAAATAATTCGGAGAAAATGAGTGAATAATCATTTAAATATTCCAGTAATATTCTATAAAAATAAGAAAATTGTCGGGTCCTCACATCCTCCCCTCCTTGAAAGGAATTTCGTCCTCGAAATTCATATTTAGAACAATATCATTCCCTTCATGGTTAAGCCTATCAGATCAATCATTGACTTACGTTTTCCAACTCACTCCAAATCATGAGTTGATTACTTTCTTCCGGAAGATTTTAACTTTTAGAAGGCATATACAATCACCTCATCATATATTATTAATATACATTCTAAACCATCCTTTGAACTATCTGTATAAATCACAAAATCACCTCATCCGCTCGGTAAAGCCAACACAAGTGCACTGGTTAAACGATTTTCACCTTCAAATTCTTCCTCCCATTTAGAATCTCAAATAACTTGCCAAGTCTCGTATCCTTAGAAGTCCCTGATCAAACCAAGGTAATATTCGATTACCTCTAAGAACTCCAAATTTTGGTAGGATTTTCTAGTCATTTTCTCTTAAACAGCTTCCACTTAAGCTGGGTTAACAACAATTTCTTCCTTAGATATTATATAACTTAGAAAGGCTATTTCTTCCTATCGAACTCACATTAATTGAACTTAACAAAAGTTAGCGTTCTCTCGGGGTTTGTAAAACTACCATCAGGTATTTTTTTCATGATCTTCTCAAACTTTAGGGTATATCAATACATCATCAATAAATGCCATCACAGATTAATCCTATTACGATTTAAAACCTCGATGCATTAATGCAATAATTGCTGCTAATACATTAGTCAACCCAATTGGCATAACTGAAAATTCAAGCATCCCCATCTTGAATTGGAAGTGGTTTTAAGCACATCAGTTTCTAGGATTCCCGGTTGGTAGTAACTCTACTTTAAATCCCTTATTCGCTGCTCCTGACCCTTGATTATAATTCTCGTTTATGCGAGGCTATGGAGTATTTGTTCTTAATAGTCTCATCATTTAAATCTCAATAATCTATGTATATATAGCCTCAAGCGTCCATTCCAAATATAACATTTGGTCCTTAATCGTTAGGCTCATTCAAGCAATCAAATATTTCCTTTCACTCACCCAAATCTCACAACTTTTAATATCTCAAATTGGCGATCAAACATTGGATCCCATCTTCAACCCTAAGTTCTCGACCTTTTTTCTTTTTCCCAGAATTCAGCCAATTTAGTTTGGAATTCCAACTCCTTGCGAAGAACTTCTATTTCTATACGCATCTCTTCCAAACTTTTCATTCATCCATTTTCTTAATCCTGACTGTTAGCCTATCAACAGCTCAAGCATCTAAATAAGTAGCAAATCAGAATTTGAAGCTCAACTATCCACAACCTGTAAATTCTCACGCATCTAAGTCATCCAGGTATATTTACTTTTCCCTCTCCTCGAATGATACTTAAGAAAATCCACACACACGACTAAAGTAATACCTCTTGATATAATGATATGTACTTCTATTCTAAGGTCTTACCCACGTGTGTAGTGAAACCATAAATTACACGCCATATGAAACAAGTTCCAAATCCTAACAAAAAAAAATTGTTACGCACTAGCAGGACCAAAAATCCCTTTCCTCAAAATTTTGTCTAAATCAAACCAATCATGACTTACAAGATAAGGTCAAGACTTTTGATGTATTTTGAATGTATCTGTGGCAAAATGCGATTCAAAATTTTCAAAATTAGAGTTAAAGATACAAATTTTCTTCACGACCTAAAACTAAATTTTCTTAGTAAGAGATTTCAAATAATGTTTAATCACAATCATCAATACATATTTAAAATCTCTCAAATAGATTTAAGAATATTAATCATGCAACTTAATGCATGATTTTTAAAACATATACATAATAAGCATAACATATACATGGAGGGTGTTCCAACACTTTTCCTCAAAGTTTCGAGTTAAATCTATGTTCGAGTAAGGCGTATATTTTAGAAAATACCTTTAAGAAAGATAGGTAAACATGTAGGTTCATATTCGCATAACCTGTGATCCAATACCTTTACCACCCTTTTATCCAACAAAGAGTTAACTCTACTGGTACATAAAGCCCGATCATTTCTAATCTCTGATTCATAACAAATAGGCATTCATGTTCCTAAGAAAGATTCGAACTTGAACTCTATCTGATTTCGAGTCTCAAACGAGTTCAAAATGTGTATACATATATATATATATATATTTTTTGTGAAAAGTAAAACAAGTGAATTTGGGTATAGTATTAGTCAAGTAAAATTGAAAGCGCTTTTGTTCAAGTAGAACAAATTGGTAATGAGTTCAAGTCATCTCACCAAACCCACGAAATACTTTTCGAGTTCAAACTTTCACAAAAGTTGAAACATGGCCACAGGACCAATCATAATATACGTATAAAGTAGCTATTAAAATTCACACAGGAAAATCTCACTAAGTTCCCAACTAGGTTAATCCATTATACACTGGTAGATCTATTCTTCTGGTTTATTCTCGATTCATATTCAGTACTAGGATCTAATTAAATTATATAAGACTACCCATCAATTTTTTCCACGAGTACAGGGTTGTCTAAGCCCTCGGCCACGACCCCTTTTTCCTATTCCTGCTACCATACTTAATAGGAGTCTATAAGCGCAAGAAAATGGATAATTAATCATAAAAGAACTTAATGCATATACAAGTTGCAAAAATATTTAGAATCAAGACATGATTCTTTACATGTATCGAAGGTTATAGTATGAGTTAAGAAGTCACAAAACAAGCTCAATATGTCAAATACTGTATATAGGCAATTAAGGGTCACAAAATGTAGAAGTATATGCAAGCGGGATACAAAAGGTCTCACGGCGTGCACCACCCTTCCTAAATCCTTAATTAAACCAAAGGGTCCGAATATCACTAATTCCAATCAAATCACATGCCTTTATGAAATTAGATCCAATCAAACCATAACACAAGCGGAAACCAAAGGTTATCCATTCGAAGTTCAAAATCTTTAATAAGCAAGCCACCAACCAGAGCACCATCATCTTCAAGAATAACCAGTCTTAGGGTTTTATAGTTAAAGCCTCAAGCTCCAAGTTCAAACCCAAGAAATAAGTACAACTTGCTAACTTATGTGTCAAATGGAAATCAAGTCAATTCACACTAACTGCGTGTTCTTGAATGCGGTTACTCTATATCTCAAAGTTCCCTCAATCCGTATACCTAAAGATAGGCTCACCCTTCTTGAAAACCAAGAATTTTAAAACATAAGAAGAGTATTTAAAGTAACAAAAATCTTATCCAATTCAAGATTTTCATTATAAAAACAAAAGTTCGCCGTTCTTCCGAAAACTCAAGATATTTTTATTTTTATTTTTTTTTTGTAAAGCATAGACGAATTCAAGTGTGAGAATACACCAGTATACAACCAAGGGGGAAAATCTAGTTTAGAAAATTTTAACCTTGTATCAGCCCATCACATACAAAATTTCAACAAACTCATTAGTTATTCACAAATTTTTAAATTGAAATTCAAGTAAAATTTACATATTTATCAAAATCGAAGAATTACACATACTTAAAGTATATATATATTATTTCCAATCATCATTTGAAAATAAAACTAGTACATCCTCATTTTTCCTTTAGAATTTCAAAGCATAAATTCTCTAGGAGGTAAATGAGCAGGAAAATGCATTTTATTCCTTTGAAACTCTTTTATCTGGGTTCACAATCACGATATATGGAGTTTGACCATCAAATCTTGGTCTCTTATCCTCTTTAGCCAGCACTAATAATTGCCTCACTTCTTTCCACACTTACAAGTATAATAATAATTCAAATTCGTCCAATCTTTCACTACTAATCTCTCATTCCATATTTTCCTTCAATATAACATCACCTAATTCCTCAATTTTTATTTCTACAAGTCCCAAGTAAGAAACTCTCAAGTAACCAATTTCTTTAACCCGTAGGATACAATAGATCATCTAGTTCACATAATATTCAAATTAATCCCACAGTCAGGCATCCTAAACGTTAAGCCTAGGATACACTACAAGATCTAGAGCCTATGCTCTGATACCAACTGTGACGCCCCCACTTCTCCCTAAGGCGAACCAAAGGATATCTGCGAGATGCCTGCCTAACTCTCGCCAGGACTCAAGCAATTCTATTCAAGCTTATTATCGATCTACACAACACATGTAAATAACTTAAATACAGTAAATGTGTGAGGACTCGTAAAAACTATTATTTTTAAGCCTAATTTATGGCTTAATAAATTATTTAATTGGATTTTTACCACGAGGAATATTTTCTAGTCTTATTAGACCTAAATACATGGTAATATAATTTTGTTATATTTTTAAAGTGACTCGTTTTAAAAAAATTAATTTCCTGGAGCGCGTTTAGTAAAAATAGTGATTAGTGCTTGGAGATTTTATCCGCGTAGGAGCACAATAAGCTTGGAATATTGGAGACTTGTACTATGGTCCTAAAATAGGTAATCTTATGAATAAATACTCAAGTGATAGTTAGTAGTGCAATCATTATAAGAATTTATCGGAAGTTTCGCGTTATAGCGTTAAAATTGACGGTACGCGTTTTTACACGCGCGACTTTATTTGAGGGACTTTAGACCCTTATTTCGAGACAATTAAGAGTGGATAATATTTATATGAACATAAGTACATTAGAGGTTTAGTGCACTAGTGAACCAAACGCGAGAGAAATCGAGCCCTAAACGTACCAAACGAGCCCTAAGAAGGGTTGACTTTGGAGTGAATGTACACCACTCATTTAATCTTCTCTTGGAAGCTAATTTTGATCAAAATTTCACTCCTTCTTCTCTCACCAACAGCCTGCCAGCCTTCCCTCTCTCTCACTCCCTTGCTTCACAAATTTCTTCATCAAATTAACCACAAAACCTCAATCAATCTTTACCAAACTTGAAGACCATCTAGCAAACTACTTGGAGGTTGGATCTAGCTAACTAAAGGGCTGCATTTCACGGTTTCTTGGAGCCTCTTGAGGACCAAAAATTTCTGGTTTAGAGCACTAAGGAGGTATAACTTCATCCTACACCTTAAACTTGGATTATGATGGTAGAAATACATCTTTAAGCTATTGCATGTGTATGGATGGCTTGATATGGTTGGAAAATTTGAAAAAGTGGGCTCTTGAATTCCCACATTTGGGTTGTTGCTGATTAGAGGATTAATGTTGGATTTAATGGTAGTTTAGTAGTTAAAATGATGGATCTATGGAGTATTATTGTTGGAAACTCAAAGTTGAGGTCATGGCAAGAAGTTTCCGAAACTGCCCCTGTTTTCTTCGGCCATGATAAGGCCAATTTTTGGTGATTTATTGGCATGAACCTGATGTTTATATGTTATGTTATATGTGTAAAAATTTTCATTGGAAAACATTAACGTTTGGATGGACAAATGAATTTATTCGTGAACTAGGCAAGCTGGAAAATTATTTTCGGATAACCCTGTCCAGTGGTAGCATTTTGACCATAACTTCGTCCTCCGACGTCGAAATTGAGTACCGTTGGTGGCATTCGAAACTAGACATCCATACCTTTCCAACGGTATAAAATGTGCATTCTGATTCCTTGTGTAGGAGCCGAACCATTTGTTCTAAGATAGCTGTCCTGTCTCTCGGATCTGCTGGAATGGTTTGTAGAGGCAGCAACTTGAGGCTCAATTTTGAGCTGGTTGCTTGCCAAATTTCAGAATGTTTCCCTCTGTGAAATTTTAGTCCTATGAATATATTTTCCAACGCCATAAACCATGCTCAATTCTGAGTTAAATTGACTGAGTTGTGACTAAAACAAGAGGACTGCCCTGTTTTGGAAAAACGTAATATTTGGACTGATTTGGGTCGAAACCCGGGAGTGATCTTATTAATTGAAATTTTGATGCTAAACCATTTCCAAAGGTATCATGGATGTATCTTAGACCTTTATTTCACCAATGAACCATGGTTGGATAGCTTTCTTGGTTAAACGATTTGAATTGGGAAATGAAAGTCAAAAGGCAGATTGCCTTAGAAATTTTCCGGAACTTTGGATGATTAGTTAACTACCTTCCCGAGGGTATTTTTCCCTGAAATTTTATAGAGAGATGCCTTTCATATAGGAGTAAAATACTGTCAATTTTGGTACCAATCCAAGTTCGTTTCGATACCCAATTAAATTTCTAGTGTTGAAGGTTCAAATCTGGAATTCTTCTCCAGTCTTGAATTTCCCCAACTTTGAGCTACCGTATCTCGGTACTCGAAACTCCGATTCTTGATCCGCTTACTTTTCTATACACCTCACTTGCAACTCTAATTGAGTTACAAATTTCAGAGGCCGGTTTGAAACATGTAAATCGTACCGAATTTTCAAAGTTGGCCGAAATCCAACTTAATTCTGCTTTGTAAACCAAGTATGTACCTTCAAGCTCATTTTTGAGCACTTTTCACTTCGATTCATGGAAAAGTGTCTTCTAGGAACTTATAGTACTTTCTAAGAGGTTTCCAACGGTATAAAAGTTTCCAATTCTTGACTTGTGCTGAGTGAGTTACGATTTTTCAAAGATTCATAATAAAACTGAAAATTTCCCAATTTCAAGGAAATAGAGTTTTTCAAGAACTCTTTATTCTTTTGATATTATCTAAACGTTTTATCCCCGATTTCCTAGATAAAGAATTAAATACTTTTAAATGTTATCAAACCCCACTCGAACCTCGATTTACGAGTAATTGAGGTTCATTTTCACGGAATTCCCTCGATTAATGCTAGTGAACGAGTTATTCTTCGATATTTGGGATGTGAATGATAAATTCACTATTATTTGCTCAGGCACACACGAGGATCTTCCAGAGGATTCCCCGGTGGACACTTGAACTTTCCTTGACCTTACTCACACCTAATATTTGGTGAGTGTCAGGTGTATGTAAACTTGCTACATGTTTAATTGCTATTAATAATTTGGAAATCTTGAAAGTGGAGTCGAGTGTGTACTTTACCACACTCGCTCTCATTAAAAATGAAATTTTAGCGATTGAAATGCCTTGAATGAATGATTGAAATGTATTGAATGAATGAAATGTATTGGTATGCTAGCTGCATACGTCGTGGAGTGAATCTCCTCGACACACAAGTGCACATGGGGGATGCCCAAATCTCATTGGCCGACCTTGGACTCGAGCCGGCATGGGCTTGGTCGGGGACCTTGGTGAACCATGAGATATATAAGCTTGACCTAATGAGAGGTCTTGCTTGGCATACTCGAATAGTATCGCCACAAACTAATGACAGGCAGGCCCGATACAGGGGTATGTAAGGTGAAAGGGGACAGGTTAAGTGGAGTTCTACGGACTAAACCTACCCGATTGACGGAGTGTCAATTCGTGGAGGTTATTGCTCGTGCAAGTGGAACCCAGCTCCTGAGAGCTACTATATCCTTGAATTGTTTCTGTTTACTTTTTCCGCTCGAATTGTTAATTGTTGCAGTATTATTGTTTGACTTGTAATTGAGATTGTTATTTGAGCAATATGCTTGCATGTGTGTTCTTGGCCTCATGAGCATTTTGCTCGCCCTATAGATTTGTTTTCCTTAACAGGACCGAATCTCGGAGAAGTATGGAGAAACCCTTCGTTGTACTTTTGTTTAAGATTCCTCCTATATTTTGGCTAGGCCCTGGTTTGGGGTTGTACTTTTGGGATTTGAAGTGTAAAAATTTTGGGCCTGACGTGTATTTTGAATTTAAGTCGTATTATGATTACCGATGTAATGGTTACACGTTAAGTGACTTGTTAAGCTTGAACGCTTCCGCATTATTTGTATTCATGTTGCTCTCTTCGAAATGTTTAGTTCGGTTTTAAATTGAATGGAATTGCTTGAGTCCTGGCAAGAGCTGGGCAGGCGTCCGGGGATACCCTTTGGTCCCCCTTTGGTCCTAAGCAAAAGTACATCAGGAGGGTTTTCCCAGTATACCTCCGAGTTCCATCCTGTTAAGGAAAACAAATCTACAGGGTGAGCAAAAAACGCTCGTGAGGCCAAGAACACACATGCAAGCACGTTGTTCAGGTAACAAGCCCAAATAATAGTTCAAGTGATAAATTACAAGTAATTCATAAAGCCAACGAAATGTAAACAGAAACAATTCAAGGATATGGTAGCTCTCAGGAGCTAAGTCCCACTTGCTTTGCCAGTTCATTCGTATATCTTCCCGCGATGACTCTCCGTCAACTGGATTGATATTTCCGAACCGTAGATCACCACTTACTTCTCATCCGTCCACCATACACCGCTCCGGGCCCGCACGACATTTAGAAGGCTATACTCCACGAGTATGCCAAGCAAGATCTCTCAAATAGATCAAGCTTATCATGTAATTCTCATGGCTCACCAAGGTTCCCGACCAAGCCCATGCCGGCTCGAGTTCCAAGGTCGGCCTATGAGTTTGGGCGTCCCCCATGTATCATGTAAGTGTCAAGGAGATTCACTCCAACAACGTATGCAGCCATAGCATACCATGTCATGTATTCAAGCATTTGATAGGTTTAAGCATGTATTTCAGGTCATATAAACCAAGCAAACCATGTTAAGCATGAGTCATTTGTTTCAAATGAGAACGAGTGCGATAAAGTACACACTCGACTCCATTTTTTAAAACCAAGTAGGCTAAGCATGTAATCAGGTCAGCCAAGCATGAATCAAGTCCATAGAGTTCAAGTAGCCATACACTTGACACTCACCGAGCAAATCAAGAAGAAATATTTTCCGGAAGTTCAAGTGTTCACTGTAGGATCCTCTTGAAGGTTCTCGTGTGCGCCTGAGCAAATAATAGTGAAGCATCACTCATATATCCAATTATCAAGGAAGATTGTACACTAGTACAATCTAAGGAAATTTCATGAAAACGAACCTCAATTACTCGTAAATCGAGATTCAACTAGAGTTTCTTAAAGTACAAGAACGATCGAGTTTTCATTTTGGAAAATCAAGTATAAAACGTTCAAGTAATATCGAATGAATAAGGAGTGCTTGAAAACTCCCTTCCTTTGGAATTTGGAAAATTTTTAGTTTTGATACGATATTTTGAAAAATCGTATCTCACATTCTACATGTCAAAAATTGGAAAACTTATTACCGTTGGAAACCTCTTTAAAAGTACTAAAATTTCTTAGAAGACACTTTTCCATGATTCTAAATGGAAAATATTCAAAAATGGACTCCAAGTTACTGTTTCAGAGTACTTAAGGTTGTGTTGGGTTGGTTTTTCGCTAAATTTGGAAATTCGGCAAAATTCACACGTTGGAAGCTAGCCTTTGAAATTTGTAACACAATTAGATTTGAAAGCAAAGTTTATAACAGAAAAAACGGATCAAGAATTGGAGTTTCGAGCGCCGAGATACGGTAGCTCAAAGTTAGGGAAAAATTCAAAACTGGTGAACAAATTTTCAGATTTGAGCTTCCAACTTTGGAACTTTAGTTAGGTATCGAAATGAACTTGGATTGGTACAAAATTTAGCAGTATAATACTCCTATATAAAGAGTATCCCTCTATCAAATTTCATGGAAAAATACCTTCTGGAAGGTAGTAAATCAAACAACCAAAGTTTCAAAAATTCCAAGACAAAACTGCCTTGACCTTTTTGTTTTCCATTCCAAGCATTTGGTCGAGGAAAAATCCCTCAAACATGGCTCATTATTGTAGGAAAGGCCTAAGGAACATTCGTGGTACATTTGGTAAGTGCTTAGCACCAAAATATTCAGTTAGCAAGTCTATACCAAACCTTGCATCAAATCTGTCCAAAAGTCAGGGTTTTCAAGAGCAGGGCAGGCTCCGTATTTGGATCACAAATCACTCAAATTAACTCAGAATTGGGTATGGTTTATGGTGTTGGAAAACACATTCATATAGCTAAAATTTAACAGAAGAAATCATTGGGAAATTCGGCACACAACTAGCTCGAATTCGAGCCACAAGTTGCAGCCTCAGCATTTCGTTCCAGTAAAACAGAGAAACGGAACATCCGACTTTAAATGGTTGGTTCGGCTCACATACATGGCACCAGAACGTTTATTTTATACTTTCAGAAAGGTGGGAATATGTAGTTTCAAATGCCACTGACGGCACTTGATTTCGACGTCGGAATTCAAAATTATGGCCAAAACACGAAAACTGGTCAGAGCATTACGGGAGCAGTTCCAGATTTACTAGTTTTGTGTAATTGATTCATTTGACCAACCAAACCTCAATATTTTTCAATGAAATCTTATACACCATCTATACAACATATAAACATCATAAATAAGTCATTACAACCTCAAAATTCTGCAAAAATAGGTATGTTCAAGGCAGGGGCAGAATCGGAACTTTTCACCCCATGCATTTCTTGAAGTTTATGCTAATAATACACCATTAATCTACCATTTTGAGCACTAAACCAACATCAAATCCATCATCAAGCATGAGATCAACCCTCAAGACAAAGGTGGGAGTTTATAGAGCCCACCCATTTCATTTTACACCATAAACAAGCTAACCCATGGCATACTAGAGCTTAATCATGCAATATAACTTCCACAAGACAAGATTCTATGAGTTGATCATTATGTACCTCCTTGGTGTGCAAAAACCAGAAATTTCGGTCTCCCCTTTGGCCAAGAAAAACCGTGAAAGCTTCCCCTTTTATAGCTCAAGATGATCCTCTAGTGTAGAGCTAAGTGCAGTAAAAATTTGGTAGGATTTGATCGAAGATTGTGCAAGAATTTGGAGATGGAAAAATTTGAGAAGCCTTGGTTGTTTTTGCTGCTTAGGTGCCGGCTGAAATGAGCATGAGAAAGGGAAAGATTGGTTCAAATTTGGCTTCCTAAGGAAGCTTCATTTGTGTGTCTAGAAATGGTGCAAAAGTCAATTATTCTATCGCGGTCACTAAACGAGCTTCCAAAAAATTAATTTTTGAAACAAGTCACTTTAAAAATATAATAAAGCTATAATTCCATATATTTAGGTCTAATAAGGATAGAAAATAATATTCTGGGCAAAAATCCAAATAGATAATTAATTGAGCCAAAGTTAGGGGTTTAAAAATAATAATTTTACGAGTCCTCACGTGAATTGAGTATTAATTCCTCAATTAACCTTTCTTAATCTATTATTAATCGTTCTTAATTCTCCAATATTAATACACTTCCGATTCAAATATAGCCTAGAAAAACGTGCACCCGTCGTTCCGGACTAAACAAATTTTCGAAAAGCGAATTTTTCAACAAAACGCTTTAAAAAGATAAAGAGGTGTCGTTCCATATAAATGGATTTAAAATGGTCGAAATAAATAATTCGGATAAAATGAGTAAATAATCATTTAAATATTCCAGTAATATTCTATAAAAATAAGAAAATTTTCGGGTACTCACAACAACTAACTCTAGTTAACCCTTATATAGCTACAGATTGAATGACTCACTCAGGTTTGAAAAGCTTTAACAATGTTTTCACCTCACAAACTATTCACGTGTAAAAAAAAGAGCATTTTTCTAACTAAAATCACTCTTAAAAACTTGTAATTAATGTAGTCAAAAGTCTCCATTTAATTCTGGAGTTAGTACTTATATAGTTGCTGAGAAATAGTGCAAAAATAGCCTCCAATAGTCAAGCACTAAATGCTCCAAATACTAGTTGTTAGGACTATCGGACGTCTGGTACTAAAATGTTCATCCAACAGGTGCGTCCAATGGTAAGTTGAGAAATTTTCTTTTAAATCAGTTGAATGTCCATTCCTTCACATTGTGTCCAATCTACTGTGTCCAATAGAGGTTAGAGAGTTATGAAATGGGTTTAAAGTTTTCGGACAACCGACAAGGGGATGCTACATTTGATAGGGTCTTTTATTGGTATGTCGCTAATTATCAGATGTCTGGCATAAGTATTGAGCATCCAATAGTTTACGAGAACATACAATTTTCTTTTTTTTTTGTGAGTTTTTGAGTCTCCAAATTTGTTGATTACTTGCCTTTAGTTGATTCTCATACAAAAACATTAGTACTAATCATCATTTGGTTGGTATAGTCATTAAAACTAGGGATCAAGTTCAACAAGCTTACACTTAATTTTTGATTATGTTAATTTAGGGGAAAGACAAAGATGTTTGAAGATCAAATTATTGCAATTATGATATAGGTTTGAAGATCCAACTACTATATTTATAGGGGCTTGAAGTTGAGTAGCAATAGGTACCAATCTTTGATTAAAGTTCATTACTATTATATTTTGATCTTTTTGAATTAAGATCACTTAGAAATTTTAATTGTGATTTCTCTTAACTAAGGTTTTTACGTTGAATCATCTAGATTTCTTTAGGTATCATTTTGATCTTTAGATTCACTTTTTGGTAGTTTTTCTCAACTACAAACTTTTCTTCTAGCATCTCGTCGAGGCCTCTAGCATTAATTATTGAGTGTTATCTACCTACCTAATCTTATGTCAGTTTAATTTCCTTCCAATACCAAATAGCACAATAAATGCACAAGAGATCTTCAACTGTTGTTGCATGCTTCAAGTGCTATAGTAGCTATTCTAGCCCGAGGAATTTTGATGCAAATAGGTGAGACTTTTTTCACCTCAATGTTTTTCTTTTTCCTTATTTATAATGGATTAATGTCATAATTGTTGGAGTTGGATAGGATGCTATCAAGATGAAACTGGAAATAAAGGTCTATTTTGTGGATTGCTTTCCAAGGACATGATATGTACTTCCAAGATTTTCTTGAGAAGTTGGACAAGTCCTTGTTGTTTTTAGTTTCTAAACAGTTCTAGAGTCCCTTCATATGTAAGCCAATGGAGGATCACCTAATAGATTATGATTTTCTGATGGTTGGGATAAGTAGATGACAAACATTAAAGGGCTGCATCTTCTTTTTATGACGACCCCACCATACCCCAGGATTTAGCGGACCGCCTGCCTAACTCTCGCCAGGACTCACTCACTCACGTCAAAAAAATAGGTTGCAACTTCAAAAGAAAAGAAAACTGCAGTTCCAAAGCTTAAAAAGTACATTTACATTCATTGCTATCTCAATCATTCACACATATCTGAATATAACAAGAGATTCAAGTTCTAGTTGTACTTCTAACCTTAATCGAGCACTAGCGCTAGTAAAATTACAAAAGTTAAAAGTCTAGGCAAAACTAGTCTTTCCAGCTTCACACCTATGCTCGTACCCCCTGTAAGGAAAATAAAAGCTAATAGAGTGAGCCAAAACTCAGTGAGGTTCCAAAATTTCATGCAGACCCAAGTAGCAAGTTGGCCATATGTAAAACTTGAAATCTCAAAATGAGCGAGTGTAAAGTTCATAAAAGAAACAATAACACTACAAGTAACAATCATTTCAAAGTATAAAGATACAGATGGCTCTCAAGAGCCAAATTCCCGTTGCATTACTTGATTTGAACCCGTTGACACTCCGTCAATGTTTAAAGAAGCAAAACCATGACCGTAGATCTCCACTTTATACCAATTTTCATCTACCAATCAACCCCTTTACGGGGCCCAAACTCCAAAGTAAGAGTGTGAGAACCCATAAAACCCTAATTATTTTTCCTAGGGTTTATTTCCCCTTAATTGCATGTTTTCTGCATTCTCGGGCTTAGAAATATTTTCCTGGTAGATTTTATGCATAATTATAGTTTTTAGATGATTTTTCTAGTATTGGAGAATTTTTAGAAAATTAAGAATATATATTGGACGTGGGACCCACTAGTGCGAAAAGTTCGGAAAAATTCGGTCAATAAGGTTAAGTTTCGGATACTGTGTAAAATTTATCGGGTGTTAAGAGATAAGTAGAGAGTGAGATTTGATTGATGTGAGAGGGAAAAGAAAGATAAGATTGCATTTAATGAGGTGACACTTGTCACCATTAGAGTGGACATGACTTAAGAAACACTATTCCAATTTTTGACTTTTTTGACCAAAGGATTAAATATCTCAAAAATCATTCAAAAATCACCATTTCTTCTCCTCCTTATGGCCGGCCCTCTCTAGCAAGAAGAAAGAAGAAACTCTTCAAGTTCTAGCTACTACTTGGTGCAAATCACCCAAAAACATTTGCTTACATCCATTTCTACTCCATAAAATCTTTCCTTTTAGTGATAGTGAGTGGTCTAGTGAAGTTGTTTTGAAGAGCTAAGGTGTCCACAATCCCTATCTCTCTTGTTACTTGGTAAGTGATGCTAGAACACCCTACTACACCTAATGATGTTTATGTTATGCTTAGAAGTGGCTTGAGTGATGGAGTATGTGATTTATTTCTTGATTTGAAGTGATTTGGTGAAGTTTTCCATTTTATGATGAATTTTCTGGTTTAATATGAATGGGATGTTGTGGCCTTGTATGATGAATGGTAATGGTTTAAAATGACTCTAGTAGGTGTGAATTGTTGATAAATGCAATCAATTTTGGATTTGGATGGAAAATGGAAAGTTAGGGTTCATAAACCCCTAATTCTGTCCGGTTTTGGATCATAGGGTTAGAGGCCGAATTTGACTTTGCTCAAAACATGAAAGTTGTAGGTATTGATGAGTTTGAAGTGCCTGCAAAAGTTCAGGTCATTTAGATTAGTTTAGAGTGAGATATGCCGACTTTACTGTTGCTGTTCTGGGTTGATCAGAATGCGAAAACTGCACTTGTAATTGGCCATTTTGACTGGAATTGCTTTGGATTTAGGTGTTGGTGTCTTCTGATGAAATGTAGCTGGATGTCTTAGCTACCATATGCCTTTGGAATTTCGGCATTTGGACCTGTATAGACTGAGTTATAGTAATTACAGCATTATGTGAATTGTAAACCTGTTTTGGTGGTTCCGGTTTAGTATTTGGCATTTCTTACCTAGTTAGGCTAGGAACTGGATTGAGTGACCTTCTACATTGTTGTAGCCCTGGTTCTTAGCTTCGAAACGGTGGGTCTTGTACCCCCATCCGATAACCGTAGAGAATTTAGTGCCATTACCGCATAATAAGGGCAAAACAGTTTTTCTATTCGGGGCCAAGACTAATGCTATTTCTAATTTCTGGTTTGCTATCATGCTTATTTATGCATATGAAACTCTATTGGGGTTGTGTTCAGCATTGTTTTGTGACTCGTTATCGAGTCTCATTGTATTTGTTTGCTTGTTCTAGGAGGAAACGGTGGTGCACGACGTTCGTTTAACGACGGTGCATGAAACATCATTTTCTCACTTGGTGAGTATACTACTCACTTAATTGTTACTATGTGGCTTTGCTAAATGTTTATGTGATACCTTGAAGGCTTACTTGGATATTGGAATTGATTAAGGTGAGGGTGTACTTGACCGCCCTCACCCCTTTTGATAGTATCACTGATTGGCTACCGTTTTACTGCATTACTGAACTTGATATATTGGTTGGTGAATTCCATTTCATGGAAACTGCTTTGGTGTCGTTTGGACGAATGTCCAACGGCCTTACTGTATTACTGAGCTCAACCCCGTTTGGTAGTCAATTGGATCGAGCCGGCGAGGGCTTGGTCGTGAAAATTGTCATGCCACGGGGACTGTACTGAGGAACCTTGTAGTAACGAGACTCTTGGTTCCGGTATACTCGAGTATTACCAAAACTACTGAAATGAAGTGCGGGCCCGGTTGGGGTATGTTAGGTGGAAGGATTGGAAGTAAAGGGTGGTCTACGGTTTGGTACTTTTAACATTGACGGAGAGTCAATGAGGTTGGATCAAGATTGCAAGCATGGAAATGGGCTCTTGAGAGCCGACCGTATCCTTTTACCGTTTTGCTTCATTGCTTATTTGGGTACTTTAAGTGATCGGTTATGCTATATGCTATTGGTTGTTATTGTGTTAGTTGCTCACTGGGCTTTAGCTCATTCCGTGTCATTTGTTTTCCTTACAGGAAAATGAACACTTTTGGAAAAGGTTGTGATAGTTGGATGCAAGTTGAGCTCATGTATATATATTTTGAATAGCTCCTTGAGGGTGAAAACCCTAAGTGCTTTGTTTCCACCAATGTTTGGTGTGTAAATGGCTACTTGTATATGCATGAACTAAACGGATATTTTGGTAGGCCGTTTGGCTTGTAAATGTTGATTTCCATTGTATATTTATGTATGGTTATTGTTTGGATGAATTTCGGAGTGACACGCTTTTCAAACGGAAAAGGAAAAAAAATTTGGCGAGGATGAACAGTGATGAATCCGGATTCTGACATGATTTTACTGTTCATCTTCGGCTTCGATTTTCGGTTATTTTTATTTCGTGATTTTGACTTGTTTACGCGCAATGGTATGTTCCGGAACGTAATAGAACGACGTAAACTGTACCGTTAGTCCTGGCGAGAGTTGGGCAGGCAGTCCGCTAACCCCTTTGGTTCGCCTTAGGGGAAGGTGGGGCTGTCACAGGTGGTATCAGAGCCTAGGTTTGAATTAGCCAGGGTGTTATAGGAATGCTTGACTTGAGGATTCTATTGTTTATGCCTATTAAGTGTATTCATGTTATTTCTTCCTTTGTTATAGGATGGATGCGAGTGGTGACCCTAATGCTAGTCCTTCGGGGGTGAGACCTCCCAGAGCACTCCCCGTGATTCCATATCAGATCAGGCAGAAGGGGGCCGTGATGCGTTGGAGCCCGGCCAACCGCCTTCGACGGTGTGCGTGCCGTGATACTTATGCTTACCCGAACGCCTTAGTTTTGGCGGTAGCGAAGGAGCGTAAGGAGCTTGCTAAGGATAACACTAAGTTGGAAGCTGTGGTTGCTACGTTGGAAGCTGAGGTGACTCAGGTTAGGGCAACCAACGAGAAGCAGGCGGCACGTATCATGGAGCTAGAGTATGACGTGCATGAGGCCGAGGACAGAGTTGATGACCTCTGTGACCAATTGAGGGATGCACGCGAGCGCGAGGTTAAGCGAGCTCGCAAGGTCAGGGGTCGTGCGGAGGCCATCCTTAATCTGTGCGACGACGGACTCGAGGAGTCTAGTGATGAGGCCTCGTATGCTGGGGCCGAGGCTGGGGAGGAGTCTACTCCGTCGCTTGGATCCCAGACCCCGGCGACTGACTAGGCCTTGATCTTTAGGCATCTTTTGGATGGTTGGTGGTTTTTGTATGTACATAGGGATAGGGATAGAGCCTTAGCTAACCGTTTTGGGTTGAGTTAGCTACGTGTAAATTTCTTTTGATAGGCCTATCCTCGGGAGGATCGTTTATGTACGTACGTGCCTTGGCCGTACTTGACTGACTGATTGTATATATGTGTTTGGCTTGTATATATGTGTGTTTGTGATTATGCTTGGACTGTATACCTATGTGTTTTTGTGCAAAGTTTAAGTGTTGCTTATATGTTTTGTTACTACTTTGGTTTAGTATTCTTGTCTAGATCAAGTAGAACTCATGGAAGGTACACGGAGTGGTCGGGGACGTGGGCGCGGAACTAGACAACCCACACCGGTTAGGAAAACGGGGGAAACCTCTACTGGACCCAATCCTGGACCGCAAATAGACCCGAATGTACAAATAGCTGCTGCTATGCAGTAAATGACCAATTTACTAGCACAAGTAGTGCAACAACAGGGCCAGAACCCAAACCCTAACCCCGGAAACCCTGGCTATCATATCGAGAGCGAAGATAGAGCGCTAGAACGTTTTCAAAAGTTTTCTCCGTCAAAGTTTGTTGGGGGACCCGACCCTGATGTTGCTGAGAAATGGCTTGAGAAGATGGTAGACATTTTTGCAGCTCTACATTACCCAGACGAACGGCAGGTGACTTTTGCCGTGTTTCAACTTGAGGGGGCTACCCGTTCCTGGTGGAACGTAATTAGACAGAAATGGGAGCGGGAGCAGACGCCTAGGACTTGGGTGAACTTCATCCGAGAATTTAATGCAAAGTTTTTCCCTCCCCTAGTCCAGGAGAGGAAGGAGGACGAGTTTATCCGGCTCCGGCAAGGGGCTCAGACTGTGGCGGAGTATGAGAGTCAGTTCACCCGCCTGTCCAAATTTGCGCCTGAATTAATCATGACTGAGCAACGACGGATTAGGCGTTTTATTCAGGGTTTGAACGTTGAGATCCAGAAAGACCTCGCGGCGGCTCAAATCACTACGTTTGGCGAGGCAATGGAAAAAGCCCAACGAGTGGAAAGTGCACGGCTGCAGGTCCGAAACTTCCAGGCTAAGAAGCGTGGCTTTCCTGGGAGTACTTCTGGACAGGGTGAAAAGAGTACTCCCTTTAAATTTGGACGAGGCACGGGAGGTGGTCGACAGTCTGGCTCAGGCAGAGGGACTCCGTTCAGGGGTGGCCAAGCTGGGCGAGGACAAAGGGGGAACGCTCAAGGTGGCTCGGTTTCGGCACCTCGTGGTCCCTGTGGGCACTGTGGGAAAACAAACCACACCGAGGATAATTGCTGGAGGAAACAGGGTAAGTGCCTGCGGTGTGGAAGTGCGGACCATCAACTAGCTACATGCCCGGTCCTGAAACAAGACGGAAAGGGGAGCCAACCAACGTCGAGGACCAATACTGGACCAGCCAAGGGAGACGGATCCAAACCTAAAGTTCCTGCTAGGGTGTATTCCTTAGAGCCCCATCAGGTTCCAGAATCTTCTGAGGTTGTAGAAGGTACGATCCCTATTTTCTACCGCTTTGCCAAAGTTTTAATTGATCCTGGTGCCACTCATTCGTTTGTTAACCCTGATTTCATGTGTGGCATCGATATAAAACCTGCTAGTTTACCATATGACCTTGAAGTTAGTACACCTACGGGGAATCAACGTTTGGTGACTAGTATGGTTTATAGGGATTGTGATGTATGGGTAGGTGAAGGGAGGGTTTTAGGAGACCTGATTAGCTTGTCCATTAAGGGGTACGATGTGATTCTGGGTATGGACTGGTTAGCCAAATTTAATGCCCAACTGGATTGTAAAACGAAAGTAGTAGAGTTTCGCATTCCTGGTGAGGCAACCTTAAGGTTGGATATAAGAGGTAGGTTAGCCTCATCTGCTTTAATCTCGGGCATACGAGCTATGAAACTGATAAGTCGAGGGGCGCAAGGATTTTTGGCCTTTTTAATTAATACTCCTACTGATAAGTTAAAAGTGGAAGACGTGGCCATAGTGAGGGAATTTCCGGATGTATTCCCTGATGAGTTAGTAGCTTTACCGCCGGAAAGGGAGATAGAATTCCGAATAGACCTGTTGCCTGGAACCGCACCTATCTCGAAAACCCCTTACCGAATGGCGCCTGCAGAACTTAAGGAGCTTAAGTTGCAGTTACAAGATCTTTTGGAGCGGGGATTCATTCACGAGAGTGAGTCTCCTTGGGGAGCTCCTGTCCTATTTGTGAAGAAAAAGGACGGAACCTTGAGGATGTGCATTGATTACCGGGGGCTGAACAACGTGACCATCAAGAATAAATATCCACTGCCCCACATCGACGAGTTGTTCGACCAGTTGCAAGGAGCAGTGGTCTTCTCCAAGTTAGACCTCCGACAGGGATACTACCAGTTGTTGATTAGGAAGGAGAACATTTCGAAAACTGCTTTCAATTCAAGATACGGGCATTACGAGTTCGCCGTTATGCCCTTTGGACTGACCAATGCTCCCGCCGCCTTTATGGACCTGATGCATAGGGTTTTTAAACCCTATCTAGACCGATTCGTCGTTGTGTTCATTGACGACATTTTGGTCTACTCTAAGACACGCGAGGAGCATGAGGAGCATTTGAGAGTGGTGTTGCAGACATTGAGGGAACATCAGCTGTACGCCAAGTTTAATAAATGCGAGTTCTGGTTGGAGAAAGTAGCATTTTTAGGTCACGTGATCTCCCACGAAGGTATTTCGGTGGACCCGACGAAGGTTGAGGCCGTGACAAATTGGAAGAGGCCAGAGAACCCCACGGAAATTCGTAGCTTTCTAGGGCTAGCTGGGTACTACCGAAGGTTTATTAAGGATTTTTCCAAACTGGCAGGACCTTTAACAGACTTGACGAAGAAGCATGGCCAGTTTATCTGGAACGCCCGATGCGAAACGAGTTTTCAGGAATTAAAGAGAAGATTGACCATGGCTCCGGTACTGGTCTTGCCAAATGGAGTGGACGGGTTTGCGGTTTATGCGGACGCGTCGCGAGAAGGTTTGGGGTGCGTTTTGATGCAGAACCGGAATGTGATTTCGTTTGCCTCTAGAAAATTGAAGCTTCACGAGCAGAACTATCTGACTCACGATCTGGAACTAGCCGCAGTTGTCTTTGCACTGAAAAAGTGGAGGCATTACCTATATGGGGTGACCTTCGAAGTGTACTCGGATCATAAAAGTCTTAGGTACCTCTTCTCCCAGAAAGAATTGAACATGAGGCAACGAAGGTGGATGGAAGAGGCTCAAGAGAAGGTCAAGTTGACCCGGCAACTTGGAGTTTGAAGTTGGAGACTACGTATTTCTCAAGATCACACCCTTACGAAGTCTTACAGCGGGTAAAGGAAAGAAGCTTCAACCGCGGTACGTCGGACCCTACAAGATTCTTCAGAGGGTTGGAGCGGTCGCGTATCGATTGGAACTGCCATCCAGTCTCTCTCGAATCCACGACGTGTTTCACGTCTCAATGCTAAAGAAGTATCATCCTGATCCATCCCATGTCTTACAACCGGAGGAAATTGAAGTGGACGAATCGCTCGCCTATGAAGAGAAACCGGTCCAAGTGCTCGATTGAAAAGTCAAGGAGCTCAGAAACAAGCGGATTCCGCTAGTGAAGGTGCTATGGAGAAACCACGGAGTTGAGGAAGCTACCTGGGAGATGGAAGAGGAAATGCGAAAGAAATACCCAGACCTTTTCGGGAATTAAGGTGAGAAATTTCGAGGACGAAATTCTTTTAAGGGGGAGAGAGTGTGAGAACCCGTAAAACCCTAATTATTTTTCCTAGGGTTTATTTCCCCTTAATTGCATGTTTTCTGCATTCTCGGGTTTAGAAATATTTTCCTGGTAGATTTTATGCATAATTATAGTTTTTAGATGATTTTTCTAGTATTGGAGAATTTTTAGAAAATTAAGAATATATATTGGACGTGGGACCCACTAGTGCGAAAAGTTCGGAAAAATTCGGTCAATAAGGTTAAGTTTCGGATACTGTGTAAAATTTATCGGGTGTTAAGAGATAAGTAGAGAGTGAGATTTGATTGATGTGAGAGGGAAAAGAAAGATAAGATTGCATTTAATGAGGTGACACTTGTCACCATTAGAGTGGACATGACTTAAGAAACACTATTCCAATTTTTGACTTTTTTGACCAAAGGATTAAATATCTCAAAAATCATTCAAAAATCACCATTTCTTCTCCTCCTTATGGCCGGCCCTCTCTAGCAAGAAGAAAGAAGAAACTCTTCAAGTTCTAGCTACTACTTGGTGCAAATCACCCAAAAACATTTGCTTACATCCATTTCTACTCCATAAAATCTTTCCTTTTAGTGATAGTGAGTGGTCTAGTGAAGTTGTTTTGAAGAGCTAAGGTGTCCACAATCCCTATCTCTCTTGTTACTTGGTAAGTGATGCTAGAACACCCTACAACACCTAATGATGTTTATGTTATGCTTAGAAGTGGCTTGAGTGATGGAGTATGTGATTTATTTCTTGATTTGAAGTGATTTGGTGAAGTTTTCCATTTTATGATGAATTTTCTGGTTTAATATGAATGGGATGTTGTGGCCTTGTATGATGAATGGTAATGGTTTAAAATGACTCTAGTAGGTGTGAATTGTTGATAAATGCAATCAATTTTGGATTTGGATGGAAAATGGAAATTTAGGGTTCATAAACCCCTAATTCTGTCCGGTTTTGGATCATAGGGTTAGAGGCCGAATTGGACTTTCCTCAAAACATGCAAGTTGTAGGTATTGATGAGTTTGAAGTGCCTGCAAAATTTCAGGGCATTTGGATTAGTGTAGAGGGAGATATGCCGACTTTACTGTTGCTGTTCTGGGTTGATCAGAATGCGAAAACTGCACTTGTAATTGGCCATTTTGACTGGAATTGCTTTGGATTTAGGTGTTGGTGTCTTCTGATGAAATGTAGCTGGATGTCTTAGCTACCATATGCCTTTCGAATTTCGGCATTTGGACCTGTATAGACTGAGTTATAGTAATTACAGCATTATGTGAATTGTAAACCTGTTTTGGTGGTTCCGGTTTAGTATTTGGCATTTCTTACCTAGTTAGGCTAGGAACTGGATTGAGTGACCTTCTACATTGTTGTAGCCCTGGTTCTTAGCTTCGAAACGGTGGGTCTTGCACCCCCATCCGATAACCGTAGAGAATTTAGTGCCATTACCGCATAATAAGGGCAAAACAGTTTTTCTATTCGGGGCCAAGACTAATGCTATTTCTAATTTCTGGTTTGCTATCATGCTTATTTATGCATATGAAACTCTATTGGGGTTGTGTTCAGCATTGTTTTGTGACTCGTTATCGAGTCTCATTGTATTTGTTTGCTTGTTCTAGGAGGAAACGGTGGTGCACGACGTTCGTTTAACGACGGTGCATGAAACATCATTTTCTCACTTGGTGAGTATACTACTCACTTAATTGTTACTATGTGGCTTTGCTAAATGTATATGTGATACCTTGAAGGCTTACTTGGATATTGGAATTGATTAAGGTGAGGGTGTACTTGACCGCCCTCACCCCTTTTGATAGTATCACTGATTGGCTACCGTTTTACTGCATTACTGAACTTGATATATTGGTTGGTGAATTCCATTTCATGGAAACTGCTTTGGTGTCGTTTGGACGAATGTCCAACGGCCTTACTGTATTACTGAGCTCAACCCCGTTTGGTAGTCAATTGGATCGAGCCGGCGAGGGCTTGGTCGTGAAAATTGTCATGCCACGGGGACTGTACTGAGGAACCTTGTAGTAACGAGACTCTTGGTTCCGGTATACTCGAGTATTACCAAAACTACTGAAATGAAGTGCGGGCCCGGTTGGGGTATGTTAGGTGGAAGGATTGGAAGTAAAGGGTGGTCTACGGTTTGGTACTTTTAACATTGACGGAGAGTCAATGAGGTTGGATCAAGATTGCAAGCGTGGAAATGGGCTCTTGAGAGCCGACCGTATCCTTTTACCGTTTTGCTTCATTGCTTATTTGGGTACTTTAAGTGATCGGTTATGCTATATGCTATTGGTTGTTATTGTGTTAGTTGCTCACTGGGCTTTAGCTCATTCCGTGTCATTTGTTTTCCTTACAGGAAAATGAACACTTTTGGAAAAGGTTGTGATAGTTGGATGCAAGTTGAGCTCATGTATATGTATTTTGAATAGCTCCTTGAGGGTGAAAACCCTAAGTGCTTTGTTTCCACCAATGTTTGGTGTGTAAATGGCTACTTGTATATGCATGAACTAAACGGATATTTTGGTAGGCCGTTTGGCTTGTAAATGTTGATTTCCATTGTATATTTATGTATGGTTATTGTTTGGATGAATTTCGGAGTGACACGCTTTTCAAACGGAAAAGGAAAAAAAATTTGGCGAGGATGAACAGTGCTGAATCCGGATTCTGACATGATTTTACGGTTCATCTTCGGCTTCGAATTTCGGTTATTTTTATTTCGTGATTTTGACTTGTTTACGCGCAATGGTATGTTCCGGAACGTAATAGAACGACGTAAACTGTACCGTTAGTCCTGGCGAGAGTTGGGCAGGCAGTCCGCTAACCCCTTTGGTTCGCCTTAGGGGAAGGTGGGGCTGTCACAGGTGGTATCAGAGCCTAGGTTTGAATTAGCCAGGGTGTTATAGGAATGCTTGACTTGAGGATTCTATTGTTTATGCCTATTAAGTGTATTCATGTTATTTCTTCCTTTGCTATAGGATGGATGCGAGTGGTGACCCTAATGCTAGTCCTTCGGGGGTGAGACCTCCCAGAGCACTCCCCGTGATTCCATATCAGATCAGGCAGAAGGGGGCCGTGATGCGTTGGAGCCCGGCCAACCGCCTTCGACGGTGTGCGTGCCGTGATACTTATGCTTACCCGAACGCCTTAGTTTTGGCGGTAGCGAAGGAGCGTAAGGAGCTTGCTAAGGATAACACTAAGTTGGAAGCTGTGGTTGCTACGTTGGAAGCTGAGGTGACTCAGGTTAGGGCAACCAACGAGAAGCAGGCGGCACGTATCATGGAGCTAGAGTATGACGTGCATGAGGCCGAGGACAGAGTTGATGACCTCTGTTACCAATTGAGGGATGCACGCGAGCGCGAGGTTAAGCGAGCTCGCAAGGTCAGGGGTCGTGCGGAGGCCATCCTTAATCTGTGCGACGACGGACTCGAGGAGTCTAGTGATGAGGCCTCGTATGCTGGGGCCGAGGCTGGGGAGGAGTCTACTCCGTCGCCTGGATCCCAGACCCCGGCGACTGACTAGGCCTTGATCTTTAGGCATCTTTTGGATGGTTGGTGGTTTTTGTATGTACATAGGGATAGGGATAGGGATAGAGCCTTAGCTAACCGTTTTGGGTTGAGTTAGCTACGTGTAAATTTCTTTTGATAGGCCTATCCTCGGGAGGATCGTTTATGTACGTACGTGCCTTGGCCGTACTTGACTGACTGATTGTATATATGTGTTTGGCTTGTATATATGTGTGTTTGTGATTATGCTTGGACTGTATACCTATGTGTTTTTGTGCAAAGTTTAAGTGTTGCTTATATGTTTTGTTACTACTTTGGTTTAGTATTCTTGTCTAGATCAAGTAGAACTCATGGAAGGTACACGGAGTGGTCGGGGACGTGGGCGCGGAACTAGACAACCCACACCGGTTAGGAAAACGGGGGAAACCTCTACTGGACCCAATCCTGGACCGCAAATAGACCCGAATGTACAAATAGCTGCTGCTATGCAGCAAATGACCAATTTACTAGCACAAGTAGTGCAACAACAGGGCCAGAACCCAAACCCTAACCCCGGAAACCCTGGCCATCATATCGAGAGCGAAGATAGAGCGCTAGAACGTTTTCAAAAGTTTTCTCCGTCAAAGTTTGTTGGGGGACCCGACCCTGATGTTGCTGAGAAATGGCTTGAGAAGATGGTAGACATTTTTGCAGCTCTACATTACCCAGACGAACGGCAGGTGACTTTTGCCGTGTTTCAACTTGAGGGGGCTACCCGTTCCTGGTGGAACGTAATTAGACAGAAATGGGAGCGGGAGCAGACGCCTAGGACTTGGGTGAATTTCATCCGAGAATTTAATGCAAAGTTTTTCCCTTCCCTAGTCCAGGAGAGGAAGGAGGACGAGTTTATCCGGCTCCGGCAAGGGGCTCAGACTGTGGCGGAGTATGAGAGTCAGTTCACCCGCCTGTCCAAATTTGCGTCTGAATTAATCATGACTGAGCAACGACGGATTAGGCGTTTTATTCAGGGTTTGAACGTTGAGATCCAGAAAGACCTCGCGGCGGCTCAAATCACTACGTTTGGCGAGGCAATGGAAAAAGCCTAACGAGTGGAAAGTGCACGGCTGCAGGTCCGAAACTTCCAGGCTAAGAAGCGTGGCTTTCCTGGGAGTACTTCTGGACAGGGTGAAAAGAGTACTCCCTTTAAATTTGGACGAGGCACGGGAGGTGGTCGACAGTCTGGCTCAGGCAGAGGGACTCCGTTCAGGGGTGGCCAAGCTGGGCGAGGACAAAGGGGGAACGCTCAAGGTGGCTCGGTTTCGGCACCTCGTGGTCCCTGTGGGCACTGTGGGAAAACAAACCACACCGAGGATAATTGCTGGAGGAAACAGGGTAAGTGCCTGCGGTGTGGAAGTGCGGACCATCAACTAGCTACATGCCCGGTCCTGAAACAAGACGGAAAGGGGAGCCAACCAACGTCGAGGACCAATACTGGACCAGCCAAGGGAGACGGATCCAAACCTAAAGTTCCTGCTAGGGTGTATTCCTTAGAGTCCCATCAGGTTCCAGAATCTTCTGAGGTTGTAGAAGGTACGATCCCTATTTTCCACCGCTTTGCCAAAGTTTTAATTGATCCTGGTGCCACTCATTCGTTTGTTAACCCTGATTTCATGTGTGGCATCGATATAAAACCTGCTAGTTTACCATATGACCTAGAAGTTAGTACACCTACGGGGAATCAACGTTTGGTGACTAGTATGGTTTATAGGGATTGTGATGTATGGGTAGGTGAAGGGAGGGTTTTAGGAGACCTGATTAGCTTGTCCATTAAGGGGTACGATGTGATTCTGGGTATGGACTGGTTAGCCAAATATAACGCCCAACTGGATTGTAAAACGAAAGTAGTAGAGTTTCGCATTCCTGGTGAGGCAACCTTAAGGTTGGATATAAGAGGTAGGTTAGCCTCATCTGCTTTAATCTCGGGCATACGAGCTATGAAACTGATAAGTCGAGGGGCGCAAGGATTTTTGGCCTTTTTAATTAATACTCCTACTGATAAGTTAAAAGTGGAAGACGTGGCCATAGTGAGGGAATTTCCGGATGTATTCCCTGATGAGTTAGTAGCTTTACCGCCGGAAAGGGAGATAGAATTCCGAATAGACCTGTTGCCTGGAACCGCACCTATCTCGAAAACCCCTTACCGAATGGCGCCTGCAGAACTTAAGGAGCTTAAGTTGCAGTTACAAGATCTTTTGGAGCGGGGATTCATTCACGAGAGTGAGTCTCCTTGGGGAGCTCCTGTCCTATTTGTGAAGAAAAAGGACGGAACCTTGAGGATGTGCATTGATTACCGGGGGCTGAACAACGTGACCATCAAGAATAAATATCCACTGCCCCACATCGACGAGTTGTTCGACCAGTTGCAAGGAGCAGTGGTCTTCTCCAAGTTAGACCTCCGACAGGGATACTACCAGTTGTTGATTAGGAAGGAGGACATTTCGAAAACTGCTTTCAATTCAAGATACGGGCATTACGAGTTCGCCGTTATGCCCTTTGGACTGACCAATGCTCCCGCCGCCTTTATGGACCTGATGCATAGGGTTTTTAAACCCTATCTAGACCGATTCGTCGTTGTGTTCATTGACGACATTTTGGTCTACTCTAAGACACGCGAGGAGCATGAGGAGCATTTGAGAGTGGTGTTGCAGACATTGAGGGAACATCAGCTGTACGCCAAGTTTAATAAATGCGAGTTCTGGTTCGAGAAAGTAGCATTTTTAGGTCACGTGATCTCCCACGAAGGTATTTCGGTGGACCCGGCGAAGGTTGAGGCCGTGACAAATTGGAAGAGGCCAGAGAACCCCACGGAAATTCGTAGCTTTCTAGGGCTAGCTGGGTACTACCGAAGGTTTATTAAGGATTTTTCCAAACTGGCAGGACCTTTAACAGACTTGACGAAGAAGCATGGCCAGTTTATCTGGAACGCCCGATGCGAAACGAGTTTTCAGGAATTAAAGAGAAGATTGACCATGGCTCCGGTACTGGTCTTGCCAAATGGAGTGGACGGGTTTGCGGTTTATGCGGACGCGTCGCGAGAAGGTTTGGGGTGCGTTTTGATGCAGAACTGGAATGTGATTTCATTTGCCTCTAGAAAATTGAAGCTTCACGAGCAGAACTATCCGACTCACGATCTGGAACTAGCCGCAGTTGTCTTTGCACTGAAAAAGTGGAGGCATTACCTATATGGGGTGACCTTCGAAGTGTACTCGGATCATAAAAGTCTTAGGTACCTCTTCTCCCAGAAAGAATTGAACATGAGGCAACGAAGGTGGATGGAAGAGGCTCAAGAGAAGGTCAAGTTGACCCGGCAACTTGGAGTTTGAAGTTGGAGACTACGTATTTCTCAAGATCACACCCTTACGAAGTCTTACAGCGGGTAAAGGAAAGAAGCTTCAACCGCGGTACGTCGGACCCTACAAGATTCTTCAGAGGGTTGGAGCGGTCGCGTATCGATTGGAACTGCCATCCAGTCTCTCTCGAATCCACGACGTGTTTCACGTCTCAATGCTAAAGAAGTATCATCCTGATCCATCCCATGTCTTACAACCGGAGGAAATTGAAGTGGACGAATCGCTCGCCTATGAAGAGAAACCGGTCCAAGTGCTCGATTGAAAAGTCAAGGAGCTCAGAAACAAGCGGATTCCGCTAGTGAAGGTGCTATGGAGAAACCACGGAGTTGAGGAAGCTACCTGGGAGATGGAAGAGGAAATGCGAAAGAAATACCCAGACCTTTTCGGGAATTAAGGTGAGAAATTTCGAGGACGAAATTCTTTTAAGGGGGAGAGAGTGTGAGAACCCGTAAAACCCTAATTATTTTTCCTAGGGTTTATTTCCCCTTAATTGCATGTTTTCTGCATTCTCGGGTTTAGAAATATTTTCCTGGTAGATTTTATGCATAATTATAGTTTTTAGATGATTTTTCTAGTATTGGAGAATTTTTAGAAAATTAAGAATATATATTGGACGTGGGACCCACTAGTGCGAAAAGTTCGGAAAAATTCGGTCAATAAGGTTAAGTTTCGGATACTGTGTAAAATTTATCGGGTGTTAAGAGATAAGTAGAGAGTGAGATTTGATTGATGTGAGAGGGAAAAGAAAGATAAGATTGCATTTAATGAGGTGACACTTGTCACCATTAGAGTGGACATGACTTAAGAAACACTATTCCAATTTTTGACTTTTTTGACCAAAGGATTAAATATCTCAAAAATCATTCAAAAATCACCATTTCTTCTCCTCCTTATGGCCGGCCCTCTCTAGCAAGAAGAAAGAAGAAACTCTTCAAGTTCTAGCTACTACTTGGTGCAAATCACCCAAAAACATTTGCTTACATCCATTTCTACTCCATAAAATCTTTCCTTTTAGTGATAGTGAGTGGTCTAGTGAAGTTGTTTTGAAGAGCTAAGGTGTCCACAATCCCTATCTCTCTTGTTACTTGGTAAGTGATGCTAGAACACCCTACTACACCTAATGATGTTTATGTTATGCTTAGAAGTGGCTTGAGTGATGGAGTATGTGATTTATTTCTTGATTTGAAGTGATTTGGTGAAGTTTTCCATTTTATGATGAATTTTCTGGTTTAATATGAATGGGATGTTGTGGCCTTGTATGATGAATGGTAATGGTTTAAAATGACTCTAGTAGGTGTGAATTGTTGATAAATGCAATCAATTTTGGATTTGGATGGAAAATGGAAAGTTAGGGTTCATAAACCCCTAATTCTGTCTGGTTTTGGATCATAGGGTTAGAGGCCGAATTGGACTTTGCTCAAAACATGCAAGTTGTAGGTATTGATGATTTTGAAGTGCCTGCAAAATTTCAGGTCATTTGGATTAGTGTAGAGTGAGATATGCCGACTTTACTGTTGCTGTTCTGGGTTGATCAGAATGCGAAAACTGCACTTGTAATTGGCCATTTTGACTGGAATTGCTTTGGATTTAGGTGTTGGTGTCTTCTGATGAAATGTAGCTGGATGTCTTAGCTACCATATGCCTTTTGAATTTCGGCATTTGGACCTGTATAGATTGAGTTATAGTAATTACAGCATTATGTGAATTGTAAACCTGTTTTGGTGGTTCCGGTTTAGTATTTGGCATTTCTGACCTAGTTAGGCTAGGAACTGGATTGAGTGACCTTCTACATTGTTGTAGCCCTGGTTCTTAGCTTCGAAACGGTGGGTCTTTCACCCCCATCCGATAACCGTAGAGAATTTAGTGTCATTACCGCATAATAAGGGCAAAACAGTTTTTCTATTCGGGGCCAAGACTAATGCTATTTCTAATTTCTGGTTTGCTATCATGCTTATTTATGCATATGAAACTCTATTGGGGTTGTGTTCAGCATTGTTTTGTGACTCGTTATCGAGTCTCATTGTATTTGTTTGCTTGTTCTAGGAGGAAACGGTGGTGCACGACGTTCGTTTAACGACGGTGCATGAAACATCATTTTCTCACTTGGTGAGTATACTACTCACTTAATTGTTACTATGTGGCTTTGCTAAATGTATATGTGATGCCTTGAAGGCTTACTTGGATATTGGAATTGATTAAGGTGAGGGTGTACTTGACCGCCCTCACCCCTTTTGATAGTATCACTGATTGGCTACCGTTTTACTGCATTACTAAACTTGATATATTGGTTGGTGAATTCCATTTCATGGAAACTGCTTTGGTGTCGTTTGGACGAATGTCCAACGGCCTTACTGTATTACTAAGCTCAACCCCGTTTGGTAGTCAATTGGATCGAGCCGGCGAGGGCTTGGTCGTGAAAATTGTCATGCCACGGGGACTGTACTGAGGAACCTTGTAGTAACGAAACTCTTGGTTCCGGTATACTCGAGTATTACCAAAACTACTGAAATGAAGTGCGGGCCCGGTTGGGGTATGTTAGGTGGAAGGATTGGAAGTAAAGGGTGGTCTACGGTTTGGTACTTTTAACATTGACGGAGAGTCAATGAGGTTGGATCAAGATTGCAAGCGTGGAAATGGGCTCTTGAGAGCCGACCGTATCCTTTTACCGTTTTGCTTCATTGCTTATTTGGGTACTTTAAGTGATCGGTTATGCTATATGCTATTGGTTGTTATTGTGTTAGTTGCTCACTGGGCTTTAGCTCATTCCGTGTCATTTGTTTTCCTTACAGGAAAATGAACACTTTTGGAAAAGGTTGTGATAGTTGGATGCAAGTTGAGCTCATGTATATGTATTTTGAATAGCTCCTTGAGGGTGAAAACCCTAAGTGCTTTGTTTCCACCAATGTTTGGTGTGTAAATGGCTACTTGTATATGCATGAACTAAACGGATATTTTGGTAGGCCGTTTGGCTTGTAAATGTTGATTTTCATTGTATATTTATGTATGGTTATTGTTTGGATGAATTTCGGAGTGACACGCTTTTCAAACGGAAAAGGAAAAAAATTTGGCGAGGATGAATAGTGCTGAATCCGGATTCTGACATGATTTTACTGTTCATCTTCGGCTTCGATTTTCGGTTATTTTTATTTCGTGATTTTGACTTGTTTGCGCGCAATGGTATGTTCCGGAACGTAATAGAACGACGTAAACTGTACCGTTAGTCCTGGCGAGAGCTGGGCAGACAGTCCGCTAACCCCTTTGGTTCGCCTTAGGGGAAGGTGGGGCTGTCACAAAGAGTGATGGTAATACTTGAGTATACTGAATCCAGTGGACCATCCAAAGAATTATACAATAAACAATAAACAATATCCATGGTTTGCCAGTCTCTTCGACCAAGCCCTTACTGGCTCGATTCGACTGACTAACCAATAGGGTGAGGATAAATTTAGTGAGACAGGATGAGAGGCGCCTTCCATTTGGATTGAGTGTGGTACATACTACCGTTCAGTACTTACAAGTCAAGTACAAGCACTAATACAAATACAGGTCAATCAATCTCAAGCAAGTATGAGATCATTTAAGAAGGGGAGGACAAGTGTGATAAAATACACTCTCTATGAGAACTCACAAAAATTTATTATTTTAAATTCCATTTCGAGTTTATTTAGATATTTAATGGCCCGTTTGCTCCGAATATTATTTTCTAACCTAATTAGATCTAATTACATGGGTCTATAGTTTCGTTATATTTTTAAAGTGACTTGTATCAAAATTTAATTTTTGGAAGCTCGTTAAGTGTGAATAGCGAATACGCGTTTGGAGACAATAACCGATTTGAGGATATAATGAGTTTGGAAAATTGGAAACTTATATATTAGTCCTAAATAGATATTTTTATGTTTAAGTATTCAAATGATAGTTAGTTATACTATCGTAATAAGAATTTTTTGGAGATTTCACTCTATCGCGCTTAAATCGGAAGTACGCGTTTTTACGCGCGCGATTAATTGAGGAACTTTAGACCCTTATTTTGGGGCAATGAAAAGTGAATAATATTAATATGAATACAAGTGCATTAGAGGTTTAGTGCACTAGTGAAACAAACGCGAGAGGAATCGAGCACAAAACGCGCGCGTACACTCGCGGGGAGAGAGTTGACTTTTGGACAATTTTGGATCACACATTAAAGCTTCCCTTGGAAGCTTCATTTGATCAAACACGCACTCTCTCTTCCCTCTCAATCAGTCGGCCAACCAAGGAGGAAAAACATCAAGGAGTTCTTCAATTTTCCTTCTCCATTTCTTCACAAAATCATCACCCATTTCCCCTCAAATTTCAACCATACTTAGCTAATCACTTGGAGAGTACATCAAGCTAAGAAAGAGGGCTGCTTTCCATGGTTTTCTTGGATTTCATTTGATCAAAAATTCTGTCTTAGTTCATCTAAGAAGGTAAACCACGATCAACCTTTCAAATCTTGCTTTATGGAAGTAGTAGTGCACATATAAGCTCATGCATGCATGTGGGTAGTTTGTTTATGTTGGAAAATTATTGTGTGGGCTCTATGAACTCTCACTTTTGTTGGATGAACTGATTTGATGAATGATGATGCTATTAATGTTGGTTTAGTGCTTAAATTAGTGGAATAATGTTGTATTGTTGGTAGAAACTCAAAGGGGAGTGAAGGTGAAAAATTTTCAATTCTGCCCCTATGTTGTTCGTGACCCTTAGGGTGATTTTTTGTGGTTCTAATGGCTTATTTATGATGTATATAAGTTTTTGGGTTGTGTAAAAAGTTTCATCAAAAAATAACGTGATTTGGTTGGCCAAACATTGTGATTTCGGAAGTTCGGCAAATCTGGAAATTTTCCCGTCACTGCCCTGGCAGTGTTTTTCAAACGGCCATAACGTTTTCCTCCAATGTCAAAATCGAGTGCCGTTTATGGTACTGGAAACTAGATATTCTCAGCTTTCCAACGGTATAAAATGAACATTCTGATTCTACCTAAATAGTCCATACCAATCATTTAAACATGACTATCTTGTTTCATGTCTACACTGGGAGCCCTATTTTGAGCAGTGAATTGGTGCTCAAATGTGAGCTAGTTGTGGACAGATTTTGAAAATGATCTCTTCTGCGAAATTGTAGCTTTATGAACCTAGTTTTCAATGCCACTAACCACACTTAATTATGAGTTGAATTGAGTGAGTTGTGGCCGTATTTCGAAACTGACTTAATGGGTTGAAACCCTCTTGTGGGCTGGTAAATGCTTATATCATGGTTTGAGACTTGTTATTTGAAAATTCTTGGTGTTAATCACCCATCAAGCATATCTTGGATGTTAATAAACATGGTCTACCAAAATGAACCATGTTTGCAAGAATTTCATGTGGCCAAAAGCTTAGAAAAGGACATTTTATATACAAGGCAGTTTTGCCTTAAAATTTTAGAAACTTGGGTGATTTGGTTAACCAACTTTCCATTCTTATTTATCCATGAAATTTGGTAGGGAAATAGTCTTTATATGGTAGTATTATACTGCTAATTTTGGTAATATTCCGAGTCCGTTTCGCTGCTCAACTAAACTTTCAAAATTCATGATTTGAGTTTGGAAAACCCTTGTTTAGCAAGAAAATTTTAGTAACTTTGAGCTACCATATCTTGGTGCTCAAAACTTTGAATCTTGATCCTCTTGTTGTGTCCTAAACCTAGCTTGCAACTCAAATTGAGTTACAAATTTTAGAGGCTGGTTTGTACTGTGTGAATTTTGCCGAATTACCAAACTTTCCCGAAAATCAACCCCAAAACAGTAATTTTGAGCCAATTTTTGAATACCTTCCGTTTGGAATCATGAACAATTGTATTCTAGGAACTTTTAGTACTTTCTAAGAGGTTTCCAATGGTACTAAGTTTTCCAATTTTAGACTTGTGGAGAGTGAGTTATGATTTTTCAATGAATGTCACAAATTCAATAAATCTTGACCGTTTTGAAAAGAATTTACGTGGGAACACTTTCAAAGAATCTGGCCAGTTCTTGGCCAGATAGTTGGCTGGATTGATGGTGAGAATTGAAAAAAAAATTCGGTTGCTCCCTGCTTTGAATCCAGCCAGAAATCCGGTCGGATATTCGGCCAGATTTTGGCCGGATTGTGACGTATCACTTCTTTGTCCGACTTCGGTCATTCGTTTGGAAAATGATTTTCATGATTTCATACCTATTTACCTCCGTCCAATGATTTTAAGGACAAAAATTGGATTTTCTTGTGTTCTTAGACCCTATTTTAAACCCTCGACTTACCAGAAGAGTTAGGGCTTGTCTTCACGATATTTCTAGGTTGTACATGTGTACGATCTTCCATGATAATGGAGACTTATAAATGATAGTTTATTATCGATTATTCATGTAACGCCCTCACTTCTCCCAAGGGCGAACCCAAGGGTATCGGCGGGACGCCTGCCCAACTCTCGCCAAGACTCGGTACAATCCATATACTCAAAACTCGAAATACTTTAAACAACTTCAATACATAATTAAAGTACTCCAAAATATCTCACACTTACATTAAGTTAACTTTCAAGCTTAAATACAACTCAACGGAATATGTACTATAGCCATCCGCTATAATACAACTTAAGATCTTCAAAAGAAAGCAATCTAATACTATTCTCTGGCACTCTTGGTCTCGAACCCTATAAAAGAAATCCACAAGGTGGAATGAGCTACACAGCCCAGTGAGGTTCCAAAACACTCTAGCAGTTCTATTAAATCAAGTAAAGGGAGCATACCACATGTATGGTTCAGGGTTGCATGTTGACATAAGAACATGAGACAATTATCATTCTACGAGTAATTTGAGCACATCACAGGTATAGCACATTTGCATGAAACGGTTATCATTATGTAAAAATAAACACACATTGAAGGATACGGTGTTCCATTGGAACCATGTCGGTCATCTGCACCTTATAACTTTCGGATCCCTCGGTTTGTCTAGCCATCACCTTATCTCTCCAGTGGTAGTACTCGAGTTGTGAGGCCCCAGTCAGTTCGTAAGTTGATATTAGGGTTTTAGGGCTAAGGAGAGAACCCTAATCTTGGTTAAGATTGAAAACCCTAGTTTATGTATTATTATTCGTAGTGTTCTAGTGTGTGTTTTGGCATACGTAAGTTTAGGATTCGTTTTAGTTTACAAAGGTTTAGCAAGTTTGAAATGGTTAGCAAACTCTAGATTAGCAAACCTCTAGTGTTAAAATTTATTAGAAAGCTTAAGTGGGGTTTAAAAACTCTAATTTTGCCAAAGTTATAAAAGTTGTTGTTTGATTGTTTTTTATTATGGAAAAAGTATGTTTAAGTATAGGTGATTAAGATAGGAAAGTGATTAGTGAAGGAATTAAGCGTGATTACAAGTTTTAGACTAGATTAAGTTATGACCTATGGAGTTAATTGAAAGATTATCAAATGTTTGAGGGCAAGAGTAGAATAAAAGCTAGGTTGAAGTGCAAGGGTTTAAAAGGCAAATAAAGCATTTTTATGTGATTGGTTAGCCTAAAAATATCTCCTATTGTCTTTGACTATTTATTACCTTAGGACTTGTAAGATAATCACAAGGCAAAACAAAACAAAACTTGAAGGAAGAGAGAGAGAGAGAGTGCCGACCAAGGAGGAAAGAAAAGAGAGGAAATTTCCTTCAAAATTCTGCAATTTATAGCTTCCATCTTGTTGTTGGAGCTTAAGGGAAACAACTTGGGCCCTTGTTGTGGTAGCTTTCTTCACTTACAAAGTTCTCTTAAAGGTAAGACATCTTTCTTGGAAGTTAAAGTTGGTGATTAAGTTTTGGAGCCATGAAAGTGAAGTTTTGTTGTGATTATGAACTTGTATGATTCATGTAGTGTTTATGGTGTTGATTGATGGTTTATTTTAGTGGTTTGTTGCTGCCCAAATTTCGGTTAAGCTTATGAAAGAATTAGGGTTTTATGTTAAGCAAGTTAATTAGCTTTAATTTTGTGCTATGAAGATTGTAGTGGTTGTGTTTGATGATTGGTTTCATTGGGTTGATGAGTTGGTGGTAAAAACTGATTTGGGTTAAGAAACCCTAGGATTCCTTAGGTTGGTTTAGCTTGGCTAAGATTTAGTTGGTTAGGGTTTGGTTAGTTGGATGTTAGATCAAGTTCCTTAGTGCAAATGAAGTTAGGTTAGGGAGTATGGTTCGTGTAATTTTGTGGTAAAATAAGGAGAGAATTTCGGACCATTAATAGACCTTTTAGAAGCTGGTATATGTGTGTTTCATTGGTAGGAATTTGGTTGGAAAACTTGTATAAGAACCATAGAAACGGACCGTGCGGTTGTGGCGCGCAAAACCGGCAAACTGGAAAATCAGGGCAGTTCAGCATCTGAACTTTGGCTTCATTTTTCTTTATGTTACGTACGGATTCAGAAGTTCCTCAAAACATGAAAGTTTTAGGCTTTTAAGTCCTGAATATTCCTGTAAAATTTCAGGTCAAACGGATTAGTGTATCCTGAGTTATAGACAAAACACTCATGCCTGTTTTGAACATTGGTTTATGCTGCGTTTTGCATTTAGCCTCTGACCGTGTTTTTTTTCAGTTCTGATACCGTACGATCTGGGTGTCGACTCCTTCATAATAAATGTAGATCTTGGTTTTAGCTTCGAAATAGTATAAAGTGCGTCAAAATCCGAGTTCCGTAGCTCCAGTTATGACCACAACAAGATCGATCGTCAGAACTGCCTTTGAATCTGGACAGTTATGACGGATACTTTGGCACTCAGTTTTCGTTCTGTTCTGAGTGGATCCAGGTCTTGGCCAAAACATCAAAGTTTTAGTCTTATGTCTTAGCATTTTAGTGCCTTTAGAATTTCTTGATTTGGATTTGTGAACTGGGAGTTACAATCCAGCAAACATACCCTGTCCGTCACCTTTAAGTGCAAATTTCTGGCACTGTTTTCCATACTTTCGACCCATCTCTGTTCAAATCCGGATTTATGTGTCTTCATGAAAGTTATAGACTTTTCTCTTTGCTTCGTAACGGTACCTCATGTACCTTGATCCGACACTCGTAGCCTCGATTGTGCTCAAAACAGTTTTGACGGCAAAACGGCTAGGCCGCCATTCCCGTTTCCGTATGCCGTTTCTGCACTTGCATGTGTCCATTTTGTCGTTTTGCGTGTTTTAGACATAATAGCAGCCGTTTGTGATATTATGTGATGGAATCTTCTATTTCAGACGGTGGTGAGTTAGGTGGAGCCGGTGGGGCCTACTAGCTACTCTTCGCGACGCGAATTTCGTCTTTTTGTTACCCTTGTTTGTAGGGTAAGTATTCAGGCTGCTCTTATGTGTTAGTTGCTTATGTGTTTCGATATGTATGAAGAGGGTACCTAGACGAGGGTGTACTTTATCACACTCGATCTAAACCCTAACTTGCGCACATAATTGTACATGGCTTGCGTATATGAGCAATTTTGGAACTAAAACCCTTGAGCTTGTGGCTCGGGGTGACTTTTGAAAACTTTTGTGAAGTTTGTGAGTTTGGGCCCGATCTCAATACCTAGATGGACTATTCGAGCCGGTTAGGGTTTGGTCGAAGTCAGTCCAACCTGGTTTGAGGTCACCAAGTTTGTGAATCCGGTTCACCGAGTATGTGGACTAAGTTTGTGATCCAAGCTTGTGAACCAAGCTAAATTTCGTTCGCTCGAGCAAGTTTGTGAGGTGTCTGGCCAGAGAGGGTGATATGGTGTACGGTGGGAATACAAGTGGAGTTCTACGGACCCTTATTTGTGGTCGACGGAGTGTCGGCAGTTGGTCACGCATGGCAAACGATTTGGCTTTGGAGCCACCTGTATCCTTGTCATGTGATGTTACTTTTCTGCTTTTGCTTTACTCTTACTGTGTAACTGTTGTTGCGTGAAATTTACGCTTTTGCCCCTGTTTACTTACTAAGCATATAGCTTACCCCTTTCCTTTTGTTTTCCTTAGCAGGGGCCGACGCGGGGACTTTTGGCACATACACTGGGTATAGTTAGGTGTGGTTGTTTAGATAGACGTTTAAGTCGTTTCTTTTATTTTGATGGCCTGTATAAGTTTTTTTTTTTGGTCTACTTGATATATTGGGTGACTAACTTATGGTGATGTAGTAAACTGAATACCTATTTTGGAGAATGTAATTAGAACTCTTTTGGGATTGTATATAGTATGTATAGTACTCTTTTGGATTTTTCTAGCTTTTATTGTTTTAAGTTTTGAGTCCTGGCGGGAGCTAGGCAGGCGGCCCGCCGATACCCTTGGGTTCGCTCTTGGGAGAAGTGGGGTCGTCACAGGTGGTATCAGAGCGTCTAGGTTAGAGGACTCGGGCAAGTGGGACATATGCGGTAGGCACTGGGCATACTTGATTCTTTTAAGATGAATGATATATTTTAAGATGAAATGCCGGAGAACTGACGAATTAATGTTTGGTAGGTATGTATCCGGGCAGTTCGAGTGGTGCGGGACCTAGTGGTGTGGGACTGAGACCTCCGAGTGCGAGGGGCTCAAAGGATCGAGTGATGCGTAAGCGGGCGATTCGTTATCGGCAGAGACCTGGAGAGCCTTAAACATTGTACTCCCCTTTTGGTCAGGTGTCTCACCGACCTTGTAGGTGTTGGAATATGTACAGTTACCCTGACGAGGTCGTCCTGGTAATGGACGACGAGCGACGCAGCCTGATTAGTCAGCTAGAGGAGGCCAGAGAGGTTGGCCACGGGCAGGCGATGCACATTTGGGACTTGGAGCGGGATCTCCGAGATAAGATGCATAGGGCGAACGCTTTACGCCGTCTGCTTCAGGACACACATCAACACCTCTTCGCTATGAAGAGGCAGCTGAAGGAGAGGGTTCGGAGTATTTCGATGGACTGCGAGGTTGTAACGGCCCCACTTCTCCCTAGAGCGTACCCCAGGGTATCGGCGGACCACCTGCCCATCTCTCGCCGGGATTCAGTCAGTCGCTATAAGAGAATACAACAAAATCCACAAATCACACGAAATAACAATAATTCCAAACTTAAACGTAAACTTATATACATGTCCATTCCAAAAGCAATGCAACTATGTACAAAGGTTCTCCATACTCCATACAACCAGCCCACCAAACATTGGGCGAGAACCATAACAAAAGAGTCAAAAGTACTAGATCGGCTAGTCTATACATAGCTTCCGTCCTCGCACGTCTTCCCTTGCTAAGGAAAACAAAAACTAAAGGAATGAACTGGAAGGCTCAGTGAGGTTCCGTACACATAGGTAACAAAAGAATCAATGCACTCAATCCATATAACAACAATTCAAGATACAAGTACAATAAAGCGATAAACACATTCATTAAAAGGATACGGGCTCACTAGGAGCCATAAATTCGTTCATTCGCTCGTTCTCCTGACATTTCCCCCTTATTCCTCCGTTCGTTTAAAGATTTCATTTTTGTAAGTAAAACCCCCGTTCGTTCATCCATTCGTTCATTTCATTCACCCCGTCCCTGGCTTTTGGCCAGGCTCCACCAACCTACAGGGTAATACTCGAGTATACCAGATCGTTTACCCAGGTCCCTAGTCGCCCCGACCGAGTCCGCTTCTGGCTCGAGACGACCGGTAACAAGGGCAGTGGCCAGTTCAGCCCAAAGGCTTACATACATGCGCAACTAACATTCAATCATTTAATCGTTGAAAATTTCACATCTATTTAGGTCGAGTGCGATAAAGTACACACTCGCCTAGAAAACTCATTTTAACAATCATTGAAAGCCCTTAACACGTTATCAATCATTCAAACAAGCCATATAATCAGGAAACATAACAAACAAGGAACACTCACCTAGTGTGCAAAATAACGTGCAAATATCCCTCTGGATATTACTCTTAATCACCGAGAAAACCTAAGATACATCAAGAAAGCATATTACAATTCACCTAGCCAAACAAGTAAGTGAATCGAAGAAAATCCAACAACTAACACGTAAAATGTATAAAATGACTTTTTAGTGAAAAGAAGGCATTTGGTTCGGAGGACGAAAATAATTGGGGTATCATAGACTAAACGGAAAGCCCAACGGAACCATTTGACCAACAACAAAACAAAGTCCAAATAGTTAGGCGAGGAAAATTATTCTTTCACAATTGTTTGTGTGGTTAAAAGTGAATATATATATATAGAGCCAAAGTGTTAATGAAAACCATACTAAACGGAGGACACTAAAACCTTACTTGAAGTAATTCACGGGTGGCCGGAAAAACCTAACTCATACCTCTATATTTTGGAAAAGGTGTAAGGAACATGTGAAGTTTCAAATGGAGGAGGTATCATATTTGAAAATGATAAAACGGTCACCTAATTGACCAAACGAAAATATACGAGTTCGAATAGAAACTTAGCCTTCGAACCCTTATCAAAAGACCCGATGACACTTCCAAGGACATACGTCCAATTTGATACAAAATACATTTCCAAAAATCACTTTAACTTTTTCATTTTACAAGAAAATAAACGGACGGCATGTCCCTTGTGTTTACCTATTTTTCCAGCCATTAATGGCTTCATTATTTTTCTCAAATCAGTCCCAACATGTCATATAGAATAATCTCATGTCCATAAGCCGTTCACTAGGCTTAAAATCATATAAATACAACAATAAATACGAAAAGCAAGCTAGAAACATTTTCAGATAAAACAATGCTTGACATCATTTTGCGGGAATGGCACTAAAGGCACTACGATTATCGGACAGAGGTGCAAGATACACCGTTTCGAAGCTAAGAGACAGGGCCACAACATTGTAGAAGGTCACTCAGTCCAGTTTGTAGTGAAACTAGGTCAAAAATACAAGACACTAATTCAGAACTGCAAAAGCAGATGGGCAAACCACGTTCTGGTTAACGAACTACAATTCAGTCTACCTAGGTCCGAATCCATCAATTCCAAAGCCAAAAGATAGCTAGGACATCAGGCTACATTTCATCAGAAGACCTCAACAACCAGTTCAGAAGTATTCCTAGCCAAATCAGCTAATTACAGAAGCAAGTCCCAAGTTCGGATGAAACCAGGGCAGCAGGGGTAATTTCGACTTTTCTCACTCTACACTACTCCGATTGACCCGAAATTTTGTAGGCATCTCTAAAATATCATTGCCTACAACTTTCATGTTTTAAGACAAAGCTAATTCGGCCTCTAACTATGGTGAATAGGGCCGGACAGAATTGAAGGTAATGAAACCCTAATTGCCCAAATTTTCTTTCCAAAACAGAATTTTCTTGCAATTAACCACCATTTACACCAACTAGCCTCATTCTATATCATTTCCCATCATCATACATGGTTGCATAGATATAATCATATGAAAATAGAAAAATCATAATTAATTAGAAAACTTCACCATAAACCATTAAATCCATGAAATCATTCACAATATAACACCTCTAGCCTCTACATATCACTAATGAATCAAGAAGAGAACCAAGAGAGAATTCTTAACTTAACAACTCACCTTAGACTCAAGCAAAGGTTAGAACTTAAGGCTTCCCCTTGGAAAACAACACCACCAAGAGCTTCACCCCTTCTAAGGGATCACTTGTACGGAACGGATTTAAAATCAAACGGTGAAAACTCAAGATCTTGGTAGAAATTGAAACTAGGAGATTGAAGAGTTTTTCTCTCTTTCTCAATGATACACGGTTGAAGGAGGAAGGGAAATGAAGATATTTGCAACCAAAACAAGTTAAAAAGGTGAAGAAACAGTCGGTGAAACTTGGCAGCCGGAGCTGCACGTCACAATCCGGCCAGAATCTGGCCGGATTTTCGGCCGGATTCTTGGCCGGATTCGAGGCCGAAGCTAACTCAATTTTTTTCAAAACTGCACAACAATCCGGCCAGCAATCCGGCCAAGAACTGGCCGGATTTCCGGCCGGATTTGGTCCTGCTTCCTATTCGAAATTTTTTTTTTCCAAGTTTGATTGCCACACTCAATTGTAATTCTAACACATACACAAACTTACATATCTCACACACAATTGCACATAACAACGAAACCTTCTGTGGTATAGAACGATTAGTAAGCAAATTTTTTTTTTCATTTAACATGGCAAATGAGCATAAACACTAGGCTACGAAAATAGGGGGTTTTAGGGTTCTCACACTCTCCCCTCCTTAAAGAAATTTCGTCCTCAAAATTTTTCTTTTAACGGGATCCATCAAATTCTAAAGTAACTAATGGCTTGTACCTTTTACGTTCTCGGAAGAACCGAGGATCTTGATTCCAGTCCCTTCTCTATTTGACGGTCCAGGGTCCGTCTGGGTTGGCTGCCGGGTTCCTTTCTTTTTCTGAGATGACCCCGGGCAATTAGCAATCTTGTGCTCGGTGCTCCCACAGCACAGACATCTTCTCCCCTTTTTCCAACAATCCACTTCAACATGATTGGATTTTCTACAATATCCACAAATTGTCACACCACCCGCTCCACGACCCTTCTTAGCAAATGGCCTACCTTGCCTATCCTGTTCTGACCTTTGATCCTCAAGAGATGCGCTCCTTTTTCTTGTATGGAAGGTCTTCACTTGTGGCCTTGCAGTTTCTGTCCTTGGAGCTTTCTCTGGAACCCCCATAGAAGTAGTGCTTTGTGCCATTGTTAAGGCCTCCTCGGAAATCCCTTCGTATTTCCTTTTTAGCTCTAAATTCTTGTGCAAGAGCTCAATTTTCTCTGAATACTCATGCTTCCATCGCCCTTCCCAGTATTCAACTAGTTTCTTTTGGACTTCTATTTCATCTCGAAGAACCGCGATTTCCTTATACATCTCAACCCAATGTGCCATCTCACAGGATTACTGGAACTCAGATGGTAGCCTGCCGAGCAAAACAATGGGTCATAATAATTTCTTGAATACAAGTGACACTCTCGGTCCATGCTTTGTTCAGCTGTAGTTTCCTCCCTTTCTTCTCTTGACTCTTGGCCCTATTTTGTTCCACAGCTGTGACCATATCCGCAACCACATCTTCCTTCCATATATATATATTTTTGTCCCTCTCTCTCTCTTTTCTTTTCAAAAGGGTACTTTAATGAATGAATGACTAAAGTACAAAATCCAACATACCAATTACACAAATCACATATCATACATAACACGCCATATCAAGGAGGCAGATAAACAAATACGTAAATACATATCAAGTTAGATAGATAACCATGTACACCACCACACATACTAACGTCATGTGATAACAATACACGAGCAAATCAAAAGGAAAATGTGAAGTCGTCCGAGCCACAATTAGATAACCCCGTCCAGTCCCTCACGTCACTCACTCTTCAAACTAGTTATCCATTAACCTTTTGTACCTATTCTAGCCAGACAAAGCTTGTTCATGTTTCTAAAGTACACATCTCACATACTTAGCATCGCCTCAACTCTGGATTACTCGGGCACAAGAATCCGAAATGGGACAATTCACATCTCGAGCCGGCCGGTCCCAAGAGTAAATCATCCCTAAGTATAGATTCCTACCCGACGTACCTATCTATGGCCCTTAGATATCATGAGACAGATTTAAGGCCTATAACATTCAAAACTCAAAGCTTATGCTCGAACGAGCACTTAGTCCGTCATACCTATTCATCACTCGGTCCAGGCTCACTTCGCGCAGAGACCACGCGAAGCAGGCTCTGATACCAACTGTAACGGCCCCACTTCTCCCTAGGGCGTATCCCAGGGTATCGGCGGACCGCCTGCCCAGCTCTTGCCGGGACTCAGTCAGTCGCTATAAGAGAATACAACAAAATCCACAAATCACACGAAATAACAATAATTCCAAACTTAAACGTAAACTTATATACATGTCCATTCCAAAAGCAATACAACTATGTACAAAGGTTCTCCATACTCCATACAACCAGCCCACCAAACATTGGGCGAGAACCATAACAAAAGAGTCAAAAGTACTAGATCGGCTAGTCTATACATAGCTTCCGTCCTCGCACGTCTTCCCCTGCTAAGGAAAACAAAAACTAAAGGAATGAGCTGGAAGGCTCAGTGAGGTTCCGTACACATAGGTAACAAAAGAATCAATGCACTCAATCCATATAACAACAATTCAAGATACAAGTACAATAAAGCGATAAACACATTCATTAAAAGGATACGGGCTCACTAGGAGCCATAAATTCGTTCATTCGCTCGTTCTCCTGACATTTCCCCCTTATTCCTCCGTTCGTTTAAAGATTTCATTTTTGTAAGTAAAACCTCCGTTCGTTCATCCATTCGTTCATTTCATTCACCCCGTCCCTGGCTTTTGGCCAGGCTCCACCAACCTACAGGGTAATACTCGAGTATACCGGATCGTTTACCCAGGTCCCTAGTCGCCCCGACCGAGTCCGCTTCTGACTCGAGACGACCGGTAACAAGGGCAGTGGCCAGTTCAGCCCAAAGGCTTACATACATGCGCAACTAACATTCAATCATTTAATCGTTGAAAATTTCACATCTATTTAGGTCGAGTGCGATAAAGTACACACTCGCCTAGAAAACTCATTTTAACAATCATTGAAAGCCCTTAACACGCTATCAATCATTCAAACAAGCCATATAATCAGGAAACATAACAAACAAGGAACACTCACCTAGTGTGCAAAATAACGTGCAAATATCCCTCTGGATATTACTCTTAATCACCGAGAAAACCTAAGATACATCAAGAAAGCATATTACAATTCACCTAGCCAAACAAGTAAGTGAATCGAAGAAAATCCAACAACTAACACGTAAAATGTATAAAATGACTTTTTAGTGAAAAGAAGGCATTTGGTTCGGAGGACGAAAATAATTGGGGTATCATAGACTAAACGGAAAGCCCAACGGAACCATTTGACCAACAACAAAACAAAGTCCAAATAGTTATGCGAGGAAAATTATTCTTTCACAATTGTTTGTGTGGTTAAAAGTGAATATATATATATAGAGCCAAAGTGTTAATGAAAACCATACTAAACGGAGGACACTAAAACCTTACTTGAAGTAATTCACGGGTGGCCGGAAAAACCTAACTCATACCTCTATATTTTGGAAAAGGTGTAAGGAACATGTGAAGTTTCAAATGGAGGAGGTATCATATTTGAAAATGATAAAACGGTCACCTAATTGACCAAACGAAAATATACGAGTTCGAATAGAAACTTAGCCTTCGAACCCTTATCAAAAGACCCGATGACACTTCCAAGGACATACGTCCAATTTGATACAAAATACATTTCCAAAAATCACTTTAACTTTTTCATTTTACAAGAAAATAAACGGACGGCATGTCCCTTGTGTTTACCTATTTTTCCAGCCATTAATGGCTTCATTATTTTTCTCAAATCAGTCCCAACATGTCATATAGAATAATCTCATGTCCATAAGCCGTTCACTAGGCTTAAAATCATATAAATACAACAATAAATACGAAAAGCAAGCTAGAAACATTTTCAGATAAAACAATGCTTGACATCATTTTGCGGGAATGGCACTAAAGGCACTACGATTATCGGACAGAGGTGCAAGATACACCGTTTCGAAGCTAAGAGACAGGGCCACAACATTGTAGAAGGTCACTCAGTCCAGTTTGTAGTGAAACTAGGTCAAAAATACAAGACACTAATTCAGAACTGCAAAAGCAGATGGGCAAACCACGTTCTGGTTAACGAACTACAATTCAGTCTACCTAGGTCCGAATCCATCAATTCCAAAGCCAAAAGATATCTAGGACATCAGGCTACATTTCATCAGAAGACCTCAACAACCAGTTCAGAAGTATTCCTAGCCAAATCAGCTAATTACAGAAGCAAGTCCCAAGTTCGGATGAAACCAGGGCAGCAGGGGTAATTTCGACTTTTCTCACTTTACACTATTCCGATTGACCCGAAATTTTGTAGGCATCTCTAAAATATCATTCCCTACAACTTTCATGTTTTAAGACAAAGCTAATTCGGCCTCTAACTATGGTGAATAGGGCCGGACAGAATTGAAGGTAATGAAACCCTAATTGCCCAAATTTTCTTTCCAAAACAGAATTTTCTTGCAATTAACCACCATTTACACCAACTAGCCTCATTCTATATCATTTCCCATCATCATACATGGTTGCATAGATATAATCATATGAAAATAGAAAAATCATAATTAATTAGAAAACTTCACCATAAACCATTAAATCCATGAAATCATTCACAATATAACACCTCTAGCCTCTACATATCACTAATGAATCAAGAAGAGAACCAAGAGAGAATTCTTAACTTAACAACTCACCTTAGACTCAAGCAAAGGTTAGAACTTAAGGCTTCCCCTTGGAAAACAACACCACCAAGAGCTTCACCACTTCTAAGGGATCACTTGTACGGAACGGATTTAAAATCAAACGGTGAAAACTCAAGATCTTGGTAGAAATTGAAACTAGGAGATTGAAGAGTTTTTCTCTCTTTCTCAATGATACACGGTTGAAGGAGGAAGGGAAATGAAGATATTTGCAGCCAAAACAAGTTAAAAAGGTGAAGAAACAGTCGGTCAAACTTGGCAGCCAGAGCTGCCACGTCACAATCCGGCCAGAATCTGGCCGGATTCATTCTGGCCGGATTCTTGGCCGGATTCGAGGCCGAAGCTAACTCAATTTTTTTCAAAACTGCACAACAATCCGGCCAGCAATCCGGCCAAGAACTGGCCGGATTTCCGGCCGGATTTGGTCCTGCTTCCTATTCGAATTTTTTTTTTCCAAGTTTGATTGCCACACTCAATTGTAATTCTAACACATACACAAACTTACATATCTCACACACAATTGCACATAACAACGAAACCTTCTGTGGTATAGAACGATTAGTAAGCAAATTTTTTTTTCATTTAACATGGCAAATGAGCATAAACACTAGGCTACGAAAATAGGGGGTTTTAGGGTTCTCACAGAGGTCATCTTAGATATGGCCGCGGAGGTACCGCCACGAGCCACCGGTCCAGAGATGATGGACGAAGTGGACACGTTAGGTTCCGTTGGGAATCTAGGCTCTAGGGGAGGCGTTTGGGGTTGCTTTTGTACTTTTGACTATCTGGTGGGTTACTTTTGTTAGAACTAGCTTGGCTAATTTCTTTTGTTACCTGGCCGACTGACTAGATTTTTGGAGCCGAAGTGCTCATGTGTATACTGGGTTTTGTACCGACTGGAGGTCAGGTAATTTGTATATCTTTTGGTGTGACTTTGTAAATGTATGTATATATTTGAGTATAATTTTGAACTTATCTTTTGTGCGTCTTTTGTGCATAAACTTTGTGTCCGTACTTTTGCTCATAGTTTGAATAATAAGTGCATGATATGTTCCGATTTATAAACTTGTACCCCTAAATGGACTCCGGTGGTCAAAGTAGAGATAGAGGGCTGGGACGAGGCTCTGAAGGAAATAATGAAAATGGGCCGGACCAAATAGCTACAGCCATCCAGCGGATGACCGATCTACTAGAGCGAATGACAAATCAACAGGGCCAGGGGAGCAGTACTGGGAATCCTAGACATAATCCAGGTAATCATGAGGGAGAGGACCGTGCTTTAGAACGGTTCCAAAAATTTGCACCCCCAAAGTTTGTAGGTGGACCCAACCCTGACCTAGCAGAGGGTTGGCTGGACCGTATGATGGATATATTTGCCGCACTTGGGTATTCGGAGGAGCGGCAGGTATCTTTTGCTGTTTTCCAGTTTGAGGGGGCTGCTCGAGCTTGGTGGAATGTGATTAAGGCTAAGTGGGAGCGAGAACAGACCCCCTGGACATGGGTCAATTTTACTCGAGAATTTAATGAGAAACACTTGCCGCCCATTGTGCAAGAGAAACGGGAAGATGATTTTATCCGCCTGCGTCAAGGGGCATCTAGTGTGACGGAGTATGAAACTCAGTTTACAAAACTCTCTCGCTTTGCCCCAGAGCTGGTGCTGATGGAGCAAAAGCGAATTCGCCGCTTTACCCAAGGCTTAAATGTGAAAATCCAGGAAGCACTGGCGGCCGCACAATTGGACACGTTTAGCCAGGCACTAGAAAAAGCACAACGAATTGAGATTGCCAGGGGGCAAGTTAAAGCCTTTCATGATCGGAAAAGGAGGCAACCCAGCTCGAACTATTCCCCGGTTGGACAGAGCTCGCGAAACGAGCCACCTGCTAAGACGAGTAAAGGCACAGATGGTCCACGACTTACAAGAACCCTGAATAACTTTGGGCGAGGTCCGGTAGGGCAAGAGCCCCAGAGAAGTACCCAGCATGGAGGGTCAAGTACGGCCACTAAGCCAACCTGTGGTTTCTATGGGGGCAATCTCACCGATGAAAATTATTGGAAAAATAGTTCGGTACGGAAATGTTTCAAATGTGGCAGCACCGAACATCTGATTGCCCGGTGCCTTAAGATGCAGAAGGAAGGACTCGAACCACCAACAGAAGGGACCACAACAAAACCGACGAACGCAGGGGGAAATCGACCAACAGGGCCAGCAAGAGTGTATGCAATGGGCCAACAAGAGGTGACTGACCCTTCGCCGGGTTTCGAAGGTACGCTTTGACCAAAGAATTAATTTCGAGGACGAATTTGTCCTAAGTGGGGGAGATTGTGAGGCCCTAGTCAGTTCGTAAGTTGATATTAGGGTTTTAGGGCTAAAGAGAGAACCGTAATCTTGGTTAAGATTGAAAACCCTAGTTTATGTATTATTATTCGTAGGTTCGAGCTATAATTCATATTCAGTGTTCTAGTGTGTGTTTTGGCATACGTAAGTTTAGGAATCGTTTTAGTTTACAAAGGTTTAGCAAGTTTGAAATGGTTAGTAAACCCTAAATTAGCAAACATCTAGTTTTACAATTTATTAGAAAGCTTAAGTGGGGTTTAAAAACCCTAATTTTGCAAAAGTTGTTGTTTGATTGTTTTTTATTATGGAAAAAGTATGTTTAAGTATAGGTGATTAAGATAGGAAAGTGATTAGTGAAGTAATTAAGCGTGATTACATGTTTTAGACTAGATTAAGTTATGACCTATGGAGTTAATTGAAAGATTATCAAATGTTTGAGGGCAAGAGTAGAATAAAAGCTAGGTTGAAGTGCAAGGGTTTAAAAGGCAAATAAAGCATTTTTATGTGATTGGTTAGCCTAAAAATATCTCCTATTGTCTTTGACTATTTATTACCTTAGGACTTGTAAGATAATCACAAGGCAAAACAAAACAAAACTTGAAGGAAGAGAGAGAGAGAGAGTGTCGACCAAGGAGGAAAGAAAAGAGAGGAAATTTCCTTCAAAATTCTGCAATTTATAGCTTCCATCTTGTTGTTGGAGCTTAAGGGAAACAACTTGGGCCCTTGTTGTGGTAGCTTTCTTCACTTACAAAGTTCTCTTAAAGGTAAGACATCTTTCTTGGAAGTTAAAGTTGGTTATTAAGTTTTGGAGCCATGAAAGTGAAGTTTTGTTGTGATTATGAACTTGTATGATTCATGTAGTGTTTATGGTGTTGATTGATGGTTTGTTTTAGTGGTTTGTTGCTGCCCAAATTTCGGTTAAGCTTATGAAAGAATTAGGGTTTTATGTTAAGCAAGTTAATTAGCTTTAATTTTGTGCTATGAAGATTGTAATGGTTGTGTTTGATGATTGGTTTCATTGGGTTGATGAGTTGGTGGTAAAAACTGATTTGAGTTAAGAAACCCTAGGATTCCTTAGGTTGGTTTAGCTTGGCTGAGATTTAGTTGGTTAGGGTTTGGTTAGTTGGATGTTAGATCAAGTTCCTTAGTGCAAATGAAGTTAGGTTAGGGAGTATGGTTCGTGTTTGGTAATTTTGTGGTAAAACAAGGAGAGAATTTCGGACCATTAATAGACCTTTTAGAAGCTGGTATATGTGTGTTTCATTGGTAGGAATTTGGTTGGAAAACTTGTATAAGAACCATAGAAACGGACCGTGCGGTTGCGGCGCGCAAAACCGGCAAACTGGAAAATCAGGGCAGTTCAGCATCTAAACTTTGGCTTCATTTTTCTTGATGTTACGTATGGATTCAGAAGTTCCTCAAAACATGAAAGTTGTAGGCTTTTAAGTCCTGAATATTCTTGTAAAATTTCAGGTCAAACGGATTAGTGTATCCTGAGTTATAGACAACACACTCATGCCTGTTTTGAACGTTGGTTTATGCTGCGTTTTGCATTTAGCCTCTGACCGTGTTTTTTTTCCGTTCTGATACCGTACGATCTGGGTGTTGACTCCTTCATAAGAAATGTAGATATTGGTTTTAGCTTCGAAATAGTATAAAGTGCGTCAAAATCCGAGTTCCGTACCTCCAGTTATGACCACAACAAGATCGATCGTCAGAACTGCCTTTGAATCTGGACAGTTCTGACGGATACTTTGGCACTCAGTTTTCGTTCTGTTCTGAGTGGATCCAGGTCTTGGCCAAAACATCAAAGTTTTAGTCTTATGTCTTAGCATTTTAGTGCCTTTAGAATTTCTTGATTTGGATTTGTGAGCTGGGAGTTACAATCCAGCAAACATACCCTGTCCGTCACCTTTAAGTGTAAATTTCTGGCACTGTTTTCCATACTTTCGACCCATCTCTGTTCAAATCCGGATTTATGTGTCTTCATGAAAGTTATAGACTTTTCTATTTGCTTCGTAACGGTACCTCATGTACCTTGATCCGACACTCGTAGCCTCGATTGTGCTCAAAACAGTTTTGACGGCAAAACGGCTAGGCCGCCATTCCCGTTTCCGTATGCCGTTTCTGCACTTGCATGTGTCCATTTTGTCGTTTTGCGTGTTTTAGACATAATAGTAGCCGTTTGTAATATTATGTGACGGAATCTTCTATTTCAGACGGTGGTGAGTTAGGTGGAGCCGGTGGGGCCTACTAGCTACTCTTCGCGACGCGAATTTCGTCATTTTGTTACCCTTGTTTGTAGGGTAAGTATTCAGGCTGCTCTTATGTGTTTGTTGCTTATGTGTTTCGATATGTATGAAGAGGGTACCTAGACGAGGGTGTACTTTATCACACTCGATCTAAACCCTAACTTGTGCACATAATTGTACATGGCTTGCGTATATGAGCAATTTTGGAACTAAAACCCTTGAGCTTGTGGCTCGGGGTGACTTTTCAAAACTTTTGTGAAGTTTGTGAGTTTGGGCCCGATCTCAATACCTAGATGGACTATTCGAGCCGGTTAGGGTTTGGTCGAAGTCAGTCCAACCTGGTTTGAGATCACCAAGTTTGTGAATCCGGTTCACCGAGTATGTGGACCAAGTTTGTGATCCGAGCTTGTGAAACAAGCTAAATTTCGTTCGCTCGAGCAAGTTTGTGAGGTGTCTGGCCAGAGAGAGTGATATGGTGTACGGTGGGAATACAAGTGGAGTTTTACGGACCCTTATTTGTGGTTGACGGAGTGTCGGCAGTTGGTCACGCATGGCAAACGATTTGGCTTTGGAGCCACCTGTATCCTTGTCATGTGATGTTACTTTTCTGCTTTTGCTTTACTCTTACTGTGTAACTGTTGTTGCGTGAAATTTATGCCTTTGCCCCTGTTTACTTACTAAGCATATAGCTTACCCCTTTCCTTTTGTTTTCCTTAGCAGGGGCCGACGCGGGGACTTTTGGCACATACACTGGGTATAGTTAGGTGTGGTTGTTTAGATAGACGTTTAAGTCGTTTCTTTTATTTTGATGGCCTGTATAAGTTTTTTTTTTTGGGTCTACTTGATATATTGGGTGACTAACTTATGGTGATGTAGTAAACTGAATACCTATTTTGGAGAATGTAATTAGAACTCTTTTGGGATTGTATATAGTATGTATAGTACTCTTTTGGATTTTTCTAGCTTTTATTGTTTTAAGTTTTGAGTCCTGGCGCGAGGTAGGCAGGCGGCCCGCCGATACCCTTGGGTTCGCTCTTGGGAGAAGTGGGGTCGTCACAGGTGGTATCAGAGCGTCTAGGTTAGAGGACTTGGGCAAGTGGGCCATATGCGATATGCACTGGGCATACTTGATTCTTTTAAGATGAATGATATATTTTAAGATGAAATGCCGGAGAACTGACGAATTAATGTTTGGTAGGTATGTATCCGGGCAGTTCGAGTGGTGCGGGACCCAGTGGTGTGGGACTGAGACCTCCGAGTGCGAGGGGCTCAAAGGATCGAGTGATGCGTAAGCGGGCGATTCGTTATCGGCAGAGACCTGGAGAGCCTTAAACATTGTACTCCCCTTTTGGTCAGGTGTCGCACCGACCTTGTAGGTGTTGGTATATGTACAGTTACCCTGACGAGGTCGTCCTGGCAATGGACGATGAGCGACGCAGCCTGATTAGTCAGCTAGAGGAGGCCAGAGAGGTTGGCCACGGGCAGGCGATGCGCATTTGGGACTTGGAGCGGGGTCTTCGAGATAAGATGCATAGGGCGAACGCTTTACGCCGTCTGCTTCAGGACACACATCAACACCTCTTCGCTATGAAGAGGCAGCTGAAGGAGAGGGTTCGGAGTATTTCGATGGACTGCGAGGTCATCTTAGATATGGCCGCGGATGCACTGCCACGAGCCACCGGTCCAGAGATGATGGACGAAGTGGACACGTTAGGTTCCGTTGGGAATCTAGGCTCTAGGGGAGGCGTTTGGGGTTGCTTTTGTACTTTTGACTATCTGGTGGGTTACTTTTGTTAGAACTAGCCTGGCTAATTTCTTTTGTTACCTGGCCGACTGACTAGATTTTTGGAGCCGAAGTGCTCATGTGTATACTGGGTTTTGTACCGACTGGAGGTCAGGTAATTTGTATATCTTTTGGTGTGACTTTGTAAATGTATGTATATATTTGAGTATAATTTTGAACTTATCTTTTGTGCGTCTTTTGTGCATAAACTTTGTGTCCGTACTTTTGCTCATAGTTTGAATAATAAGTGCATGATATGTTCCGATTTATAAACTTGTACCCCTAAATGGACTCCGGTGGTCAAAGTAGAGATAGAGGGCTGGGACGAGGCTCTGAAGGAAATAATGAAAATGGGCCGGACCAAATAGCTACAGCCATCCAGCGGATGGCCGATCTACTAGAGCGAATGGCAAATCAACAGGGCCAGGGGAGCAGTACTGGGAATCCTGGACATAATCCAGGTAATCATGAGGGAGAGCACCGTGCTTCAGAACGGTTCCAAAAATTTGCACCCCCAAAGTTTGTAGGTGGATCCAACCCTGACCTAGCAGAGGGTTGGCTGGACCGTATGATGGATATATTTGCCGCACTTGGGTATTTGGAGGAGCGGCAGGTATCTTTTGCTGTTTTCCAGTTTGAGGGGGCTGTTCGAGCTTGGTGGAATGTGATTAAGGCTAAGTGGGAGCGAGAACAAACCCCCTGGACATGGGTCAATTTTACTCGAGAATTTAATGAGAAACACTTGCTGCCCATTGTGCAAGAGAAACGGGAAGATGATTTTATCCGCCTGCGTCAAGGGGCATCTAGTGTGACGGAGTATGAAACTCAGTTTACAAAACTCTCTCGCTTTGCCCTAGAGCTGGTGCTGATGGAGCAAAAGCGAATTCGCCGCTTTACCCAAGGCTTAAATGTGAAAATCCAGGAAGCACTGGCGGCCGCACAGTTGGACACGTTTAGCCAGGCACTAGAAAAAGCACAACGAATTGAGATTGCCAGGGGACAAGTTAAAGCCTTTCATGATCGGAAAAGGAGGCAACCCAGCTCGAACTATTCCCCGGTTGGACAGAGCTCGCGAAACGAGCCACCTGCTAAGACGAGTAAAGGCACAGATGGTCCACGACTTACAAGAACCCTGAATAACTTTGGGCGAGGTCCGGTAGGGCAAGAGCCCCAGAGAAGTACCCAGCATGGAGGGTCAAGTACGGCCACTAAGCCAACCTGTGGTTTCTGTGGGGGCAATCACACCGATGAAAATTATTGGAAAAATAGTTCGGTACGGAAATGTTTCAAATGTGGCAGCACCGAACATCTGATTGCCCGGTGCCTTAAGATGCAGACGGAAGGACTCGAACCACCAACAGAAGGGACCACAACAAAACCGACGAACGCAGGGGGAAATCGACCAACAGGGCCAGCAAGAGTGTATGCAATGGGCCAACAAGAGGTGACTGACCCTTCGCCGGATTTCGAAGGTACGCTTTGACCAAAGAATTAATTTCAAGGACGAATTTGTCCTAAGTGGGGGAGATTGTGAGGCCCTAGTCAGTTCGTAAGTTGATATTAGGGTTTTAGGGCTAAGGAGAGAACCCTAATCTTGGTTAAGATTGAAAACCCTAGTTTATGTATTATTATTCGTAGGTTCGAGCTATAATTCATATTCGGTGTTCTAGTGTGTGTTTTGGCATACGTAAGTTTAGGATTCGTTTTAGTTTACAAAAATTTAGCAAGTTTGAAATGGTTAGCAAACCCTAAATTAGCAAACATCTAGTTTTATAATTTATTAGAAAGCTTAAGTGGGGTTTAAAAACCCTAATTTTGCAAAAGTTGTAAAAGTTGTTGTTTGATTGTTTTTATTATGGAAAAAGTATGTTTAAGTATAGGTGATTAAGATAGGAAAGTGATTAGTGAAGTAATTAAGCGTGATTACATGTTTTAGACTAGATTAAGTTATGACCTATGGAGTTAATTGAAAGATTATCAAATGTTTGAGGGCAAGAGTAGAATAAAAGCTTGGTTGAAGTGCAAGGGTTTAAAAGGCAAATAAAGCATTTTTATGTGATTGGTTAGCCTAAAAATATCTCCTATTGTCTTTGACTATTTATTACCTTAGGACTTGTAAGATAATCACAAGGCAAAACAAAACAAAACTTGAAGGAAGAGAGAGAGAGAGAGAGTGTGTCGACCAAGGAGGAAAGAAAAGAGAGGAAATTTCCTTCAAAATTCTGCAATTTATAGCTTCCATCTTGTTGTTGGAGCTTAAGGGAAACAACTTGGGCCCTTGTTGTGGTAGCTTTCTTCACTTACAAAGTTCTCTTAAAGGTAAGACATCTTTCTTGGAAGTTAAAGTTGGTTATTAAGTTTTGGAGCCATGAAAGTGAAGTTTTGTTGTGATTATGAACTTGTATGATTCATGTAGTGTTTATGGTGTTGATTGATGGTTTGTTTTAGTGGTTTGTTGCTGCCCAAATTTCGGTTAAGCTTATGAAAGAATTAGGGTTTTATGTTAAGCAAGTTAATTAGCTTTAATTTTGTGCTATGAAGATTGTAGTGGTTGTGTTTGATGATTGGTTTCATTGGGTTGATGAGTTGGTGGTAAAAACTGATTTGAGTTAAGAAACCCTAGGATTCCTTAGGTTGGTTTAGCTTGGCTGAGATTTAGTTGGTTAGGGTTTGGTTAGTTGGATGTTAGATCAAGTTCCTTAGTGCAAATGAAGTTAGGTTAGGGAGTATGGTTCGTGTTTGGTAATTTTGTGGTAAAACAAGGAGAGAATTTCGGACCATTAATAGACCTTTTAGAAGCTGGTATATGTGTGTTTCATTGGTAGGAATTTGGTTGGAAAACTTGTATAAGAACCATAGAAACGGACCGTGCGGTTGCGGCGCGTAAAACCGGCAAACTGGAAAATCAGGGCAGTTCAGCATCTAAACTTTGGCTTCATTTTTCTTGATGTTAAGTACGGATTCAGAAGTTCCTCAAAACATCAAAGTTGTAGGCTTTTAAGTTCTGAATATCCCTGTAAAATTTCAGGTCAAACGGATTAGTGTATCCTGAGTTATAGACAAAACACTCATGCCTATTTTGAACATTGGTTTATGCTGCGTTTTGCATTTAGCCTCTGACCGTGTTTTTTTTTCGTTCTGATACCATACGATCTGGGTGTCAACTCCTTCATAATAAATATAGATCTTGGTTTTAGCTTCAAAATAGTATAAAGTGCGTCAAAATCCGAGTTCCGTAGCTCCAGTTATGACCAAAACAAGATCGATCGTCAGAACTGCCTTTGAATCTGGACAGTTCTGACGGGTACATTGGCACTCAGTTTTCGTTCTGTTCTGAGTGGATCCAGGTCTTGGTCAAAACATCAAAGTTTTACCCTTATGTCTTAGCTTTTTAGTGCCTTTGGAATTTCTTGATTTGGATTTGTGAGCTGGGAGTTACAATCCAGCAAACATACCCTGTCCGTCACCTTTAAGTGCAAATTTCTGGCACTGGTTTCCATACTTTCGACCCATCTCTGTTCAGATCCGGATTTATGTGTCTTCATGAAAGTTATAGACTTTTCTCTTAGCTTTGAAACAGTACCTCATGTACCTTGATCCGACACTCGTAGCCTCGATTGTGCTCAAAACAGTTTTGACGGCAAAACAGCAGGCCGCCATTCCCGTTTCCGTATGCCGTTTCCGCACTTGCATGTTTCCATTTTGTCGTTTTACGTGTTTTAGACATAATAGTAGCTGTTTGTGATATTATGTGATGGAATCTTCTATTTCAAACGGTGGTGAGTTAGGTGGAGCCGGTGGGGCCTACTAGCTACTCTTCGCGACGCAAATTTCGTCATTTTGTTACCCTTGTTCGTTGGGTAAGTATTCAGGCTGCTCTTATGTGTTAGTTGCTTATGTGTTTCGATATGTATGAAGAGCGTACCTAGACGAGGGTGTCCTTTATCACACTCGACCTAAACCCTAACTTGTGCACATAATTGTACATGGCTTGCGTATATGAGCAATTTTGGAACTAAAACCCTTGAGCTTGTGGCTCGGGGTGACTTTTGAAAAATTTTGTGAAGTTTGTGAGTTTGGGCCCGATCTCAATACCTAGATGGACTATTCGAGCCGGTTAGGGCTTGGTCGAAGTCAGTCCAACCTGGTTTGAGGTCACCAAATTTGTGAATCCGGTTCACCGAGTATGTGGACCAAATTTGTGATCCGAGCTTGTGAACCAAGCTAAATTTCGTTCGCTCGAGCAAGTTTGTGAGGTGTCTGGCCAGAGAGGGTGATATGGTGTACGGTGGGATTACAAGTGGAGTTCTACGGACCCTTATTTGTGGTCAACGGAGTGTCGGCAGGAGGTCACGCATGGCAAACGATTTGGCTTTGGAGCCACCTGTATCCTTGTCATGTAATGTTACTTTTCTGCTTTTGTTTTACTCTTACTGTGTAACTGTTGTTACGTGAAATTTACGCTTTTGCCCCTATTTACTTACTAAACATATAGTTTACCCCTTTCCTTTTGTTTTCCTTAGCAGGGGCCGACGCGGGGACTTTTGGCACATACACTGGGTATAGTTAGGTGTGGTTGTTTAGATAGACGTTTAAGTCGTTTCTTTTATTTTGATGGCCTGTATAAGTTCTTTTTTGGTCTACTTTAAATATTGTGTGACTAACTTATGGTGATGTAGTAAACTGAATACCTATTTTGGAGAATGTAATTAGAACTCTTTTGGGATTGTATATAGTATGTATAGTACTCTTTTGGATTTTTCTAGCTTTTATTGTTTTAAGTTTTGAATCCTGGCGCGAGTTAGGCAGACGGCCTGCCGATACCCTTGGGTTAGCCCTTGGGGGAAGTGAGGTCGTCACACGAGTATATCGAAACGGTGTCCCAAGATTCCAACCTACCCGACCGAGCCCATTCCTGGCTCGAGTAGGTTAGTAACCATGAGCGGGGACCAGTTCAGCTTAGAACTTACAACATGCACAAGTAATCAAGTAACTTGACGAACGGTAAAAATTTATCATATTAGTAGGTCGAGTGAGATAAAGTACACACTCGCCTTAAAATGATGGACAATTTCATATAACATGTGATTCATGATCATCAAGTAATCAAATAGATACTTAGCACGTAGCACGTAAGCAATATAAGTTGATTTCATGGGAGCATGTAATTCACGGATATCACATAATCATGTAAATTGGAAATCGAGTAAACAGATAATCAAGTAATCAGGTAGTCATGTGATTTGATAAACGGTTCACGGTTAATGGTTAACGATTAACGGTTGAGTAGTCTCGATTAATTGACAAGTATTTGTTATATTAATAGGCCACTATTGGCCATTAACCCATTTTACCATGTGAGAGTCGAGGAGATTCACTCCAACGACGTATGCAACCATAGCATACCAAGTCATGTTATTCGAGCATTTTCAAGCATGAGTTATTCATCTCAAAAGAGAACGAGTGCGATAAAGTACACACTCAACTCCATTTTTTTCAAAACCGAGTAGGCTAAGCGAGCAATCTAGCAAGTTAACCATGTATCGAGTTCATATGGTCATTTGATATGGTTAACCATTTAACCAATTCATGTAGATATGCAATGTAAGTATACATTCCTTAAATAGGCATGAGTATGGTAAATACTTAACATGTAGCATTTAACACTTCATGATCATGGGATAAGCACATCATGGACTTTTCAAATTACGTACTCCTATATGGAACACCCACCTATTCCAACAAGTGAGTACGTGCTCGAACAAGTGTTTAGACGCCTGCTTCAAGTTCCTCTTGAAGGTCCCCTTGAGCACTTGAGCAAATAACCATTAACTATTATACACTATCACTTAGAATTCCCTACTTATCGAAAAGATTGTACTAGTGTTCACTCTAAGGAGAATTCATAAATGGAGCCTTAGTCATTCATAATCGAGGCTCGGAAGTGGCGTTCAAAAACACAAGAGAAATCTGATTTTCGCCTTTGAAATCAAGTGTAAAACGGTCTAGTAATATTGGAGGAAAATGGAGAGTTTGAAACCTTCAATTTCCTTTAAGTTTGGAAATTTCAGATTCGATAAGCAAACTTTGAAAAATCAGATCTCACTCTCTATAAGTCCAAAATTGGAAAACTTGGTACCGTTGGAAACTACCTCCAAGTGCTAAAAGTTTCTAGAAGACACTTTTCCATGATTCCAAATGGATGACATTCAAAAGTTGGCTCAAAGTTACTGCTTTAGAATACCAAGACAGTTTCAAGGTTGGTTTTTGGGCAACTTTGGAAATCCGGTAAAATTCACTTGTTTTGAACTAACCTTTGAAATTTTGAAATAAATTGGTGTTACAATCCAAGAGTATAACAAAACAAGCGGAACGAGAAACGGAGTTTCGAGCACCAAGATATGGTGACCCAAAGTTACCAAAATTTCCTTGTTAAACAAGGGTTTTCAAACTTAAATCATGAACTTTGGAAGTTTGATTGAACATCAAAAAAACCTCGGAATCGTACCAAATTTGGTATGTACATACAAAAATATAAGGGTTATTCCTCTACCAAATTTCATAGAAAAATATGCACAGGAAGTCGGTTAATGAAACTACAAGAAATTCTAAGGCTAAGTTGCCTTTGAACTTCCGCTTTGCCGTTTTTCAAACGTTTGGCCAGGGTACATTTCAAACATGGTCCATTCCAGTAAGAAATGTCTAAAATATATCCAAGGGGCATTTGATAGGTGATTTATACCAAGAAACTTCGGAAAACAAGTCCCAAATCATTGTTAGTCACAAATCTGTCCAAGTGGAAAATTCTATCACTGTAGCAGTTTCAAACTTTGGCCACAACTCACTCAATTCAACTTGGAATTGGGCGTGGTTGATGGCGTTGCAAAGCTATCTCATAAAGATGAATTTTCTCAGAAGAAACCATTTTAAAATTATATCCACAAACAGCTCGTTTTTGAGCATCAAGAAGTAATTTCTGTCCTGTCTCCTGGAGAGCAACGAAACAGGGCAGTGATTTTCAAACGAATGGTGTGGCTCACTTGAGTGGAACTAGGTCGTGTATTTTATAACAATGGAAATCTGGGAATGTCTAGTTTCTAGTGCCACAAACGGCACTTGATTTTGACATCGGAGCAAAGAGTTATGGCCGATATAAAATGACTGCTTGGGCAATACGGGATTCATTTTCCAGTTTTGCTAACTTTGGAAATCAACTCATTTGACCAACCAAATCATGTTATTTTTCAATGAAACTTTCTACACAACTCATATAACATGTATACATCATAAACAAGTCATTAGAACCTCAAAAATTTGCACTAAAGTGCACGAAATTCATAAGGGCAGAATTGGAATATTTTTGCTCTTCACCTCCTTTGAGTTTCCTTTCATCAATACAACTTATTTCCACTAATTTAAGTACTAAACCAACATTAATAACATCAAAACTCATGAAATCAGTCATCAAGTCATTGTGGGAGTTCATAGAGCCCACACACCAAAATCCAACATAAATAAAGCTACCCATGTAAATATACAAGCTTATAAGTGCAATACTACTTCCATAAACTAAGATTCAAGGGGTTGATCGTCATTACCTCCTTAGATGATCAAGATCAGAAATTTTTGTCCACTTTGAGCCCCAAGAAAACCGTGGAAATGAAGCTTTCTTCCTAGCTTAAGTGAATCTCCAAGTTGTTTGCAAGTTGTAGTTAAATTTTGGTGGAGTTTGGTGGTGTTTTGTTGAAGAAATGAAGATGGAATTTGAAGAGCTTTGAGTTGTTTCTTTTGTTTCCTTGGCCGGCTGTTCTTGGAGCAGAAAAAGAAGGAGTTGCACGGCACTTTAGATGATGAATTGAAGGGTTTTGATCTAGTGTGATGCACCCATGAGAAGCTTAATAATGTGTGGCCCAAAATGCTCCAAAAGTCAACAAAGGATAGTGCGCGTACCCGCGCGCTTCGTGCTCGTTTCCCCTCGGGTTTGTTTCACTTGTGCACTAAACCTCTAATGCACTTGTTTTCATGTTAATATTATTCACTCTTAATAGTTTAGAATAATTTCTTAAATCTCCAATTTACCGCTCCACCTCGATATACGTGAACTTTCAATTTTCGTGCGATACGGCGAAATCTCCAAAAATTCTTATAATGATAACTTCACTAACTAATACTTGAATACTTAAATATAAAAATATCTATTTTAATACTAATGTATGTATCTCTAAATTTTTTTTTCCAAGCTCAGTATATCCTCAAATCGGTTATCGTTCCAAACGCACGTGCACTATTTTCACTTAACGGCTTCCAAAATTTAATTTTTGAAATGAGACACTTTAAAAATATAACAAACCTATAGATCTATGAAATTAGGTCTAAAGAGGTTAGAAAATAATATTCGAAGGAAAAGGGAGGGCAAATAATTAATTAAGCCATAAAAATAGAATTATAAGTGAGAAAAATTCGGGTCCTCACAATTCAGGCATCCAAGAGGACCTTCAAGAGAATCCTATGGTGAACGCCTGAACCTGCGAGTGGGAACTTCCTTGTTTCTTGTATTGGTGAGTGTCAAGTGTGTGACTACTTGAACTCCTGTGCAATTTATACATGCTTGTTTACTATCGATGGCTTGAGATTTTGAAAATGGAGTCGAGTGTGTACTTTATCGCACTCGTTTTCATTTGAAATGAATCACTCATGTTTGAAATGTTTAAATATGTCAAATGCTCGAAATTTCAAATGCTTGAATGTATCAAATGCTTGAATTACATGAAATAGTATGCTATGGCTGCATACATCGTTGGAGTGAATCTGCTCGACACTTAAATGTACATGGGGGACGCCCAAACTCATAGACCGACCTTAGAACTCGAGCCGGCATGGGCTTGGTCGGGAACCTCGGTGAGCCATGAGAATTACATGATAAGATTGATCTATTAAGAAATCTCGCTTGGCATACTCGTGGAGTATCGCCTTATAAATGTCGTTTGGACCCGGTGAAGGTTGTACGGTGGACGGACATGAGAAGTAAGTGGAGATCTACGGATTGAAAATATTGACCTGGATGACGAAGAGTCATTGCTGGAAGATATACTCATGATACTGGCAAGCAAGTGGAACTTAGCTCCTAAGCGCTACCATATCCTTGAATTGTTTCTGTTTATATTGTATTGAAATTGTAAATTACCCGCACTTTATTATTTGACCTGTTATTTGAGATTATTACTTGGACTATGTGCTTACATGTGTATTCTTGGCCTCACGAGCGTTTTACTCACCCTATAAATTTGTTTTCCTTAACAGGATTGGGCATGGATTGAAACTTGGGAGAACTACTTTTGTGGCACTTTTGTAATAGGATTTCAGTGGTATTGACTAGACATTATGGTTATTGTATATTTTGGTATTTGGGCTGTATTTTGGAAACCCGATGTAAGGATTGGGCAATTGTTAAACATTGTTAAGTTTGAACGCTTCCGCACTAATTGCATTTATTTTATCTGGTCGTGACGTCTAGTGCTGCAATAAGTTTGAACGGGATTTGCTTGAGTCCTGGCAAGAGTTAGGCAGGCGGTCTGCGGATATCTTTTGGTCCGCCTTAGGGAGAAGTGGGGGCGTCACAGTTGGTATCAGAGCACTAGGTTAGAGATCTATATGGAAAAAATACTAGATACTCTACCCTTAAGACCTGAGACTGGATGACTTAGTTATACCTTAAGTGATATTTGGGGCAAACTAGTGACTAAGTTAGGCATGCCTAAGGGACATTCGAGCTAGATAGTGATTAAATTCTAATCCGAAAAGTATGATTATTTTGCAGGAATGGAAAACGGAAATGGAACCCTGACAGCTAACGGGAATAGCCATATTAATGGTCACGTAGAACCTTTTAGGCCTATTTACTACTGAGGTCTAGGTGGGGGAGCTTGTGTATGCTACTCGCCTACTACTCGATACCCTCGATGTAATTGTAGGGTAACCTTTGCCTAGCCGAACTATCTAGTGCTTGCTTTGGATGACGAACGTCGTCAGTTGGTGAAATTTAATTGAGATTTACAGGTTGAGGTGGATGGGTTTAGACAGATGGTAGGGGCTCAGGGTGAGAGGATTGTTGAGCTCGAGGAGACCTTGGAGGGGGAGGTGGCTACTGCCGCTGTTACTCGTGAGGAGCTTCAGAGGGCTAGAACCCGATTTGCCAGATTAGGAGAGGAGATCCGTGATCGGGCTTCCGGGATTCTGGCTGATGCTACTAGACTGGTAGATGAGACGATGGATGTAGTTCAGAGCCCTGATCAGGGGGAGGATTTTGAGGAGGATCCTGAGGAGGAGATTCCGCCTGGTATTCCTACTGTGGACTAGGTCCTTAGTGATTGACTCTTTTGACTTTTTGATTCTTTTGATTGGTACAGTTAAGATTAGCAGGGGTGATGCTAAGTGTTGAGGCCATTGTATTTTGCATGACTGTGTGGCCTACTTTTGAGACACTTGCTTTTACTTTAGTCTTCTGTGACTAAAAGTATTCTTATGGCACTTGCGTGCTATATTTTTGTGATTCCCCCATGACTTGCTAATTGTATGAATCCTGACATGTTAATGAATGTAAATTATTGTTATTTTCAATGTTTTTGTGATTGGTTCTCGTTTTAAGTATTTTCTCGCATAATTGATTTATTTCCTGCACTAGACACGTTTAGGATAATGAAAGGACTAAGAGGTGGTCGTGGCCATGGTCAAGTGACTAGACAGGCCCAATCTCATGGTGATAACCAGGGATCTGCAACAGGACCGACCCAAGGATAGGAAAATGTAGAAAAAAATCAAGTGGCTACTGCCATTAATAGGATGATTGACATCCTAGAACGCTTAGCTGATAGACAAGGTCTTGGATCGCTTAATCAAACTGGGGGACAGGATAGAGGTGAGGATAGAGTCTTGGAAAAATTCCTAAAGTTTAACCCATCTAAGTTCATAGGTGAACCCAACCCAGAAATAGCGAAAAATTGGTTAGAAAGGATGACCAATATATTTGCCGTTTTAGACTACACAGAGGATAGACGAATGAATTTTGCTGCTTTCCAATTTGAGGGAGTGGCTCGTGCTTGGTGGAACATGATAAAAGGAAAATGGGAGAGAGCTCAGACCCCTTGGACTTGGGAGAAATTCACGAGGGAGTTTATTGAAAAGTTTCTTCCGCCTTTAATCCAAGAAAACAGGGAGAATGAATTTATCAAGTTGAAACAAGGGACTCTTAGTGTAGCTGAGTACGAAGAGAAGTTTACTAAACTTTCTAAGTACGCTCCTGAGTTGGTGATCAATGAACGGAGGAGGATAAGACAGTTCGTACAGGGGCTTAATATGGAAATCCAGGGGGGATTGGCTGCAACTCAAATCTCTACTTTTATCGAGACCCTAGAGAAAACACAAAGGGTTGAAAATGCGAGAATGCAAGTTAAGAACTTTCAAAATAGGAAGAGGAACTTTTCTAGTCGTATATCTGAGCAGACTAGTAAGAGTTCACAGCCTTCGAAAATTGGAAGAGGTATGGAAGGAATAAGGACTGTTGGAACTGTTAGGGGAGCTTTATCCAGAGGAGGTTGTAGTGGACCTGTTCGAGCTAAGGGAGCACCTTCTAGTGGTTCGGCAGTGACCCCTCAAGTCACTTGTGGTTACTGCGGAAAACCCAACCACTCCGAGAATGATTGTTGGAGGAAATCTGGGAAGTATTTGGCATATGGTAGTATGGATTACTAACTCGCGAACTATCCAAGCAAAATGAAGATGGGATATAACATTCAAAGGCCTGAAAAGTCAACCTCTAAGCAGACCAGTGCGGGAGGAAGCCAACCTAAGGTACCAGTTAGGGTTTATGCACTGGATCACCAACAGATGCCAGATGCGACTGAGGTGGTTGAAGGTACGATTTCTGTCTTTTACCGCTTAGTTAGGATTTTAATCGATTCGGGTGCAACTCACTCTTTTGTAAACCCTAATTTCATGAACGGAATAGACTTGAAACCAATTAAATTACCTTATGACTTGGAGGTTAAAACACCTACTGGGGATCAAAGTTTAATCGCTAACTTGGTTTATAGAAATTGTGAGATCTGGGTTGGAGAGTGGAAATTACTGGCCAACCTGATAGGGTTAGCAATTAAGAGATATGATATGATCCTAGGAATGGACTGGTTAGCCCATTATAATGCCCAATTGAATTGTAAGACGAAAATAGTGAAATTGTGCATTCCGGAAGAGGCAACCCTGAAATTGGATGTAAAGGGTAGATTAGTCTCATCTGCACTTATTTCAAAAATCCGAGTTAGGAAAATGCTAAGTAAGGGAACTTAGGGTTACTTGGTTTTTCTAATCAACACCCCTAGTGATAAGGTAAGATTGGAGGATATGCCTGTAGTAAAAGATTATACGGATATTTTTCCTGAAGAGTTAGAGTCTTTACCCGCGTAAAGGGATATAGCCTTTAAGATTGATGTGATTCCGGGAGTAGCACCTATCTCTAAAATGCCATATCGGATGGCTCCAACCGAATTGAAAGAATTGAAATTACAACTACAGAACTTGTTGGAACGGAGCTTTATAAAGGAAAGTGATTCACCATGGGGAGCCCCAGTTTTGTTCGTTAAAAAGAAGGATGGGAGTTTGAGATTGTGTATAGATTACCGAGACTTGAATGATGTTACTATCAAGAATAAGTACTCGTTGCCCCACATTGATGAATTGTTTGACCAACTGCAAGGGGCGGTAGTATTCTCGAAATTGGATTTAACGCAGGGTTATTATCAATTGTGGATTTTAGAGAAGGATATACCCAAGACTGCTTTTAACTCGAGGTATGGACATTTTGAGTTTACAGTAATGCCATTTGGATTGACTAATGCGCCTGCTACTTTCATGGATTTAATGCATAGTATTTTTAAGCCTTATCTAGACCAATTTGTGGTGGTCTTTATTGATGATATTTTGGTATACTCTAAAAATGTGGAAGATCATAAGAGGCACCTGAAAATTGTTTTGCAAACCTGAGGGAACACAAATTGTATGCTAAGTTTAGCATACGTGAATTTTGGTTGAAAGAATTGACATTCTTGGAGCACATAATTTCTAAAGATGGGATTAAGGTGGATCCGACTAAGGTTGAAATTGTCGCAAAGTGAAAACGACCAAAAAACCCTACTGAGGTTCGAAGTTTCATTGGACTAGCAGGGTATTACTGGAAGTTTATTCAGGATTTTTCTAGGATTGCTAGACCTATGATTGAGTTGACCAAGAAAAGTGAAAAATTTATTTGGAGTCCTAAGTGTGAAGAGAGTTTCCAAAAATTAAAGAGACGTTTGATGAGAGCACCTGTGTTAGCTCTACCGAATGGAAAAGATAGCTTTGTGGTTTATACAGATGCATCTAAGGAAGGATTGAGATGTGTTTTAATGCAAAATGATAAGATGATAGCATACGCATCTGGAAAATTGAAACCGCATGAAGGAAATTACCCGACTCATGACTTGGAGTTAGTGGCTGTGGTATTTGCTTTGAAGAAATGGAGACATTATCTATATGGAGTGACATTTGAGGTTTTTACTGACTACAAAAGTCTTAAGTATTTATTTTCCCAAAAGAAGCTGAATTTGAAACAACATAGATGGATGTAATTTTTGGAAGACTATGATTGTACAATTAAGTACCATCCAGAAAAGGCCAACGTAGTGGCCGATGTTTTGAGTCGTCAAGTGCAAATGGCTGGATTGATGATCAAAGAATTTCAGTTGTTGGAATTCTTGATTGGAACTGAGGAAAGTAATTTTGGAAAATATTGTAATGAATTCCATCCTGATGGAATGTATCAAGGAATCCCAGGAAAAGGATGCCGAAGTGCAAAAATGGTTGGAAAAAGTCAAAAAAGGAAAGAAGTCGGATTTTAACTTAAGATCAAATGGTGTATTGAGGTTTCGAAATTAGATAATAGTACCAAAAGATGAGAAACTTAAAAAAGAATCTTGGAAGAGGTACACCGATCGAAGTTTACGGTATACTCTGGAGGGAATAAAACGTACCAAGCTTTGAAGAGTCTTTATTAGTGGGAGAGTATGAAGAAAGAGATTGCTCAATTTGTCCAGACCTATTTGGTTTGTCAACAGGTTAAGACTAAACATCAGAAACCATCTGGACTTTTACAACCTTTAGAAATATCTGAATGGAAATGGGAGAACATCACTATGGATTTTATATCAGAATTACCAAGGACACAAAAGTGCCATGATGCTATCTGGGTAATAGTGGATAGACTGACCAAATCAACTCACTTTCTGTCGATTAATATGAAATACCCATTGGAGAAGTTGGCCAAGTTGTATTTGGATGAGATCATTAGGTGTTCATCTTAGTCCGTATCTTTTGATGATGATAAAACAAATAGATAACACTAATATTCCCCAAAATAGATATTCTCATATTTGGAGTAAAATTGGCTAACAAATGTTGAAACATGCACAAAAAGTCTGCATCGACCGTCCGACAACCTTCGAGCAACTTCGGACATAGAAGGAACTCACTCTCGGACATCCGAAGAAAATGAACCTAGCTCTCTAAACTCACTGACTTCGTTCGGACGAACAATACCTGAGTATCGGATGTCCGACAAACGGTGCGACACTTCGGACGCAAAGTATTGAAGCACCGGATGTCCTAAGCATTTCAAGAAAAACTTTTTAAACTCACTACTGGCAATCGGACATGGAAAACCTGCCTACCAGACGTCCGACACCACTAATGGCTAGTTGACTCTTCAGCTACCTTCTATCCGTTGACAGCATTTATTGGAGTATTTTTTTGTCTCTTATAAATAGAAAAAGTCAACCACTTCAGAATCACTTTTGCACATTGAGACTACATCAAATTTTGAGTGATTCAAGTGTGAGAATACTCAAAAAGAAGATTTATACTCTTAGTTGTGTAATTTTCATTAAACTTTTCAAGTGTGTATCAATTTCTTCAATAGTGTAGCTTTGTGAGGGTTATCCGAGTGATTATAAAACTTCTTTGCTTGATCAAGTGAGGCTTGAGGCAAGGAGGAAGTGATCCTTCCTTTGTACACAAGAGATTGGTTGTAAGTTGGTCAACTTTAAGAAACTTGATATATAAAATGATATTCAAACTCAAGTCGAGTTTGAAACTTGGTTTGCTATTCCATCTCTTTACTTATTGTCTTGCAATATAAACTGTTTATTTCTTCTACTCACAATCACTTCTACTTTATCATAAATTGTTCCTTTGTGAGGTCCTTTAGAAAAAGAGAACAAGTTCGAGAAAAAGTGACTTACATCTTGGTTAGTTTTTTAAACCACCTAATTCACCCCTCTCTTAGATTATCTTCGATCCTTACATTAGGTTACATGGAATCCCTGTCAGTATTGTGTCCGATAGAGATCCAAGATTTGTTTCGAAATTCTGGTAAAAGAAAAAGAAGTGTTGAGGACTAAACTAAATTTTAGTGCCACTTATCATCCTCAGACCAATGGACAGTCTGAGAGGACAATTCAGACTCTTGAGGACATGTGTTTTGGATTTTGGGGAGAGTTGGAGTAATTTTTTGACATTGGTGGAGTTTGCCTATAACAATAGTTTTCACTCTTCTATTCAAATGGCCCCATATGAAGTGCTATACGGTCGAAAGTGTAGATTTCTGATTTGTTAGGACGAAATAGGTGAACGGAAGATTTTAGATCCGACTACAATGTCTTGGATTGAGAAATCTAATGAGAAAATAAAGTTGATACGCCAAAGAATTCAAATCGCACAGAGTCGTCAAAAGAGTTACGCAGATAACCGGAGGAAGGATTTAGAATTTGCAGTTGGAGATCTATTATTTCTCAAAATTACTCCTTTGAAAGCAAGTTTAATGTCTGGGAAAGGAAAGAAGTTACAACCAAGATTTGCAGGACTTTATAAGGTTATCCAACGCGTGGGAAATGTAGCATATAAGTTAGAGTTGCCACCGAGTCTGTCTCAGATTCATAACGTGTTCCACGTGTCTATGTTTAAGAAGAACCATCCAGACCCTTCTCACGTTTTGCAGCCGGAAAGTGTTGAAATTGATGAGACTTTGACCTATGAGGAAAAACCAGTAAAACTTCTGGATCGGAAGATGAAAAAACTAAGGAGTAAACAGATACCCTTGGTAAAAATTTTCTGGAGGAATCATGGATTAGAAGAAGTAACCTGGGAAGTCGAAGAAACAATTCGAGAAAAGTACCCAAACCTGTTCACCAATAAAGGTAAATTTCGAGGACAAAATTTTCTTAAGGGGGAGAGTGTGAGAACCCGTAAATACCCTAAAAATTTTCCTAGGGTTTTAGTTCCCTTAATTGCATAATTTTTGCATTTTCTGGCTTAGAAACATTTTCTGGGTTGATTTTATGAGCAATTATAGTTTTTAGATGATTTTTCTAGTATTTGTGAGTTTTTAGAAAATTAAGAATATATACTGGACGTGGGACCCACTAGTGCGAAAAGTTCGAAAAAATTCGGCCAATTAGGTTAAATTCCGGATACTGTGTAAATTTTATCGGGTGTTAAGAGATAAGTAGAGTGTGTGAAGTGATTGATGTGAGAGAGAAAAGAAGTGATAAGAATGCATTAAATAGAGTGACAAGTGTCACCATGTTATTGGTTTTCCTTTAAGATTTACTATTCACAATTTTGACTTTTTTGACCAAAGGATTAAATATCCAAAAATTGCATAAAATTCACAATTTTTCTTCTCTTGTTGGCCGGCCCTCTCTCTCAAGTTCAAGGGAGGAAGAAAACCTCTTCAAGTCTTGATTTCTTCTTGCTTCAATCCATAACTCAACCAACTAAACTAGTTTCTACTCCATAAAATCTTTCTAGTTGGTGTTAGTGGTTGATTTGGTGAAGTTTTTGGAAGAGCTAAGGTGTCCAACACCTCTACCTCTCTTGTTACTAGGTGAGTGGTGTGTGTATCTTCCTCCTACATCTAATGATGCTTAAGTTATGCTTATTAGTGATTAAAGTGCTGAAATTTCTGGTTTTTATCTTGACTTGAAGTGATTTGGTGAAGTTTTCCATTTATTGATGATTTTTCTGGTTTAATTGGATTATGATGGTGTGGTTGTTTGTGATGATTGGCAATGGCCTATAATAACTCTAGTGGGTGTGAAATGTGGATAAATGCAACCAATTTTGGATTTGGAATGAAAACTGAAAAGTTAGGGTTCTTAAATCCCCAATTATGTCCGGTTTTGGATCATAGGGTTAGAGGCCCAATTTGACTTTGCTCAAAACATGAAAGTTGTAGGTATTGATGTGTTTGAGGTGCCTGTAAAATTTCAGGTCATTTGGATTAATGTGGAATGAGTTATGACGAAATTACTGTAGCTGTTCTGCTTTGGACAGAATGCGAAAACTGTACTGGTTATTGGCCATTTTGACTGGAATTGGTTTGGATTTAGTTGTTGGTGTCTTCTGATGAAATGTAGCTGGATGTCTTAGCTAACATATGCCTTTGGAATTTCGGCATTTGGACTTGTATAGACTAAGTTTTAGTAATTACAGTTTTGTGTGATTTGCAAACCTGTTTTGGTAATTCTGGTATAGTATTTGGCATTTTCGACCTAGTTAAGCTAGGAACTGGATTGAGTGACCTTCTTCATTGTTGTAGCCCTGTTCCATAGCTTCGAAGCGGTGGGTCTTACACCCCCATCCAATAATCGTAGTGAGAGTTGTGCCATTACCGCATTATGAGGTCGAATCCGGTTTTCTTTCCAAGGCCTAAGTTTAAGGCCTTTCTTAATTCCTGGTTTGCTATCATGCTTGTATATGTTTATAAAACCCTATTGGGGTTGTGATTGGCATTGCTATATGACTCGTTATCGAGTCTCATTGCATTTGTTTACTTGTTCTAGGGCGTGACGGTGGTTCACGACATTCCCCTGACGGAAGTGCATGAAATAGCACTTATTTGATTTGTGAGTATACTACTCACTTAAATGATACAATGTGGCTTTGTTACATGTGTAATTGATGCCTTGAAGGCTTATTTGCTTATTGGAAGTGATTAAGGTGAGGGTGTACTTGACCGCCCTCACCCCTTGTGATTTTATTCATGGTTAATGACTGTTCACTGAAATACTGTACTGGTTATATGAAATACTGAATTCCACTCATGGAAACTGATTTGGTGTCGTTTGGATGAATGTCCAACGGCTTTACTGTATCACTGAGCTCAACCCCGTTTGGTAGTCAATTGGATCGAGCCGGCGAGGGCTTGGTCGTGAAAATTGTCTTGCCACGGGGACTGTACTGAGGAACCTTGTAGTAATGAGACTCTTGGTTCCGGTATACTCGAGTATTACCAAAAGTGACTGAATGGAGTGCGGGCCCGATTGGGGTATGATTGGTGGAAGGAAAGGAAGTAAAGTGAGGTCTACGGTTTTGGTACTTTTAACATTGACGGAGGGTCAATGAGGTTGGATCAAGATTGCAAGTGTGGAAATGGGCTCTTGAGAGCCAACCGTATCCTTTCACTGGTTTGATTTATCTCTTAATTGCATATTTGAACTGAACGGTTATGATTAAGTGATCTTGACTGCTTTTGTGTGATAGTTGCTCACTGGGCTTTAGCTCATACCGTGCCATTTGTTTTCCTTACAGGAAAATGACCACTTTTGGAAAGAATGTGCTAGTTGGTTCAAGTTGAGCTCATGTGAATGTATATTTTGAATAGCTCCTTGAGGGTGAAAACCCTAAGTGTTTTGTTGCAACCAATGGTTGGCTTGTAAATGGTTATTTGTACATGTATGAACTAGTTGAATATTTGATATGCCGTCTTGGCTTGCAAATGTTGGTTTCCAATGTATATATATGTTTGGTCGATGCTTGGTTGGATTTCGAACTGATACGCGTTTCAAACGGAAAAGAGGAAAAAAAATTTGGAAAAAGGAAAGGGCCAAATCCGGCCGGATTCTGACGTGTCCTCTACTGTTCATCGCGGCTTCGATTTTCGTTTTTTTTTATTTTGTGATTTTGACCTATTTGCGCGCGTTGGTAAGCTCCGGAGCGCATTAGATCGACGTTAACTGATCCGTAGTCCTGGCGAGAGCTGGGCAGGCAGTCCGCTAACCCCTTTGGTTCGCCTTAGGGGAAAGTGGGGCTGTTACAAGTGGTATCAGAGCCACGTCGCGTGGTCTCTGCGCGGAGTGAGACTGGGCCAAGGGGTGTTGTGGTCCTAATTTCATGAATATGTCTAAGTGCTCGTTTGAGCGTAAGTTATGAACCGGGCATGTGATAAGTGTATGAATCATTATTATGGGACTCGAGGAAGCTAGGTATGTATGTCGGGTAGGAACCTTTAATAAGGATGGTTTACTCTTGGGACCGGCCGGCTCGAGATGTGAACTATCTTAGACAAGATTCTTGCGCCCGGATACGAAGGATATGAGGGCCTAGGTTAGAAAGGATTTGGTGAACTAGAAAGGCGATTCTATGGAACTTCGTGTGGTTTGTTCGGGTATGGTTAAGCGTGATCGACCTTGATTAAGATATAAATATTTGGACGAAGCCCTAGAAGGGGAAAAGCTTTTCGTGAGTTCTTTTGCACTTGTGACCTAGTTGTTCAAAGTACTTTTGAGGACCCTATTGTTTCATGCAATGACTTCGTATGTAATTGACTGACTGTTCCGTATGATTGCTTAACCTGGTTATGTGGGCTATGTGTACGTGTAATGTGTTTAAATGCATTTTCCGCCCACATACCTTCTAAAGAAATTCTGTTTTGGGATTTTGAAGAAAAACTAGGATGTACTAGTTTTATTTGTAAGCGATGAGTGGAAATAAGATATATATGCTTTAAATATGTATATTTTCCTGATTTTGGTAAAAAGGTGAATTTTACTTGAATTTCAAATTTGAAAATTAGTGAATAACTGATGAGTTGTTGAATTTTGTATAGGATGGGTTAATACCAGGATAACAATTTCTAAACTAAGTTTTCCCCTTGATTGTATATTAGTGTAGTCTCACACTTGAAATTGTCCATGCTTTACACGAAGAAAATATATATATATATCCTGAATTTTTGAAAGAATGGCAAGCTTATGGTTAACATTGTGAATTTTGAACTTGATAAGATTTCTGATTACTTTAAATACTTTTCTTATGTTTTAAAATTCTTGACTTTCAAGAAGAGTGAGCCAATTTTAAATGTACGGACTGAGGCAACTTTGAGATATAGAGTGACTGTATTCAAGAGTACGAAGTTAGTGTGAATTGACTTGGGTTCCATTTGGCACGTTAGTTAGCGAGTTGTATTCATTTCTTGGGTTTGAACATGGAACTTACGACTTTACTATAGAACCTAAGATTGGTTATTCTTGGAGATGATGGTGCTTTTGCTGGTCGCTTGTTTATTTCAGATTTTTAACTTCGAATGGATAATCTTGGTTTCAGCTGGCGTTATGGCTTTATTGGATCTAATTGCGTAAGGGTATGTGATTTGATTGAAATTAGCAATAATTGGACCCTTTGGTTTAACTATAGACCTAGGAAGGGTGGTGCACGTCCTGAGACTTTGGTATCCTGCTTACATAAGCTTTTATCTGTTGTGACACTTAGTTGCCTATATACAATATCTGACATATTGGCCTTATTTTGTGACTTTTGGCTCGTGCTATAATTTTGATACCTGTAAAGAATCATGTCCTGATTCAAAAATTGTTATACCTTGTATATGTATTAAGCTTTTTGATGCTTAATTATGCCTTGTCCTGTGATTATAGACTTCTATTAAGTAGGGTAGCAGGACTGGGAGTAAAGCATTATGACCGAGGGTTTAGCCAACTCCGTATTCATGGGAGAAATTGATGGATAGTTTCATGTAATTTATTAGGTCCCTAGTACTGAATATGAACCGAAAATAAATCCGAAGATCAGATCTACTGGTGTATAATGGATTAACCTAGTCGGAAACTTGGTGAGATTTTCTTGTGCGCAACATATATTATGATTGGTTTTGTGACCATATTCCAACTTTTATGGAAATTTGAACTCCGAAAGTATTGTATTGGGTTGGTAAGAGAACTCGAACTGTCTGGAACCGATTAGACTGAGCTTACTTGAGACTTGAACCTGTTTAGGCTAGTGTGGCCTTACATACCTAATGTGGATTTGAATTTGTGACTGCTTAAGAATGTGAATTGCTGGACAGAGGCTAGACCAGTGTGTTCTTACTCGTACTCATGATCCTTGAAGTTGAACTTGAACTTGCACTTGAACTTGAACTTATACTTTTATTCGTGCTCATGCACCATGAACCTGAAGTATTTGGCTCTGCTTTGACCCTACTCTTGAACTTATTCGTACTGGTGTGACTGTAGACCGGCTACTACTCTTTTGTAGCGGTTGAACTGAACCTCTCTGGTGGGGCATTGCCTGTTGTGTTGTCCAGCACCACCAGGGATGACATTTTGCACTGAGGCTTTTGGTGAAGTTTAGCCGTTGAGCTAGCTTGTTGTGTTGTCCAGCACCACCAGGGCCAACTTACTGAACTGAAATTCTTTGGTGAAGCATAGCCGTTGTGCTAGCTTGTTATGTTGTCCAGCACCACCAGAGATGAATTTTGATCTAAAGCATCACTATACCCAGAATTTCTTCCAAATATCTGGGACCTTGCGTTCGATTTCAAGCCTTTTGCCTGTTTTATTTGGGTACGTGATTAACTCCCTATTGAACCATGACCATTTGATAGGTTGGATTGGCGTGATATGTAGTACTTGGATTATATAGGCCATGCTTTCCTGGATCATGAATTACGATAAGTGAGATTCGAATGATTTTTAGTATTTGGCCGACTTTGGGGAAAACAAATTGGACCTGGTGAATACAAGTTGGAATAGATTGAATCCCAATGCTTGATTGGTTTCTGAGCGATATCTTGACCGGATCTATATTAGTTAGAAGGCTCGAGTGACTCTTGAGGGATATTTGATCTGATTAGTACAGGTGGAATGTCGAGGACGACATTCTTTTAAGGAGGGGAGAGTGTGAGAACCCGTAAATACCCTAAAAATTTTCCTAGGGTTTTAGTTCCCTTAATTGCATAATTTTTGCATTTTCTAGCTTAGAAACATTTTCTGGGTTGATTTTATGAGCAATTATAGTTTTTAGATGATTTTTCTAGTATTGGTGAGTTTTTAGAAAATTAAGAATATATACTGGACGTGGGACCCACTAGTGCGAAAAGTTCGAAAAAATTCGGCCAATTAGGTTAAATTCCGGATACTGTGTAAATTTTATCGGGTGTTAAGAGATAAGTAGAGTGTGTGAAGTGATTGATGTGAGAGAGAAAAGAAGTGATAAGAATGCATTAAATAGAGTGACAAGTGTCACCATGTTATTGGTTTTCCTTTAAGATTTACTATTCACAATTTTGACTTTTTTGACCAAAGGATTAAATATCCAAAAATTGCATAAAATTCACAATTTTTCTTCTCTTGTTGGCCGGCCCTCTCTCTCAAGTTCAAGGGAGGAAGAAAACCTCTTCAAGGCTTGATTTCTTCTTGCTTCAATCCATAACTCAACCAACTAAACTAGTTTCTACTCCATAAAATCTTTCTAGTTGGTGTTAGTGGTTGATTTGGTGAAGTTTTTGGAAGAGCTAAGGTGTCCAACACCTCTACCTCTCTTGTTACTAGGTGAGTGGTGTGTGTATCTTCCTCCTACATCTAATGATGCTTAAGTTATGCTTATTAGTGATTAAAGTGCTGAAATTTCTGGTTTTTATCTTGACTTGAAGTGATTTGGTGAAGTTTTCCATTTATTGATGATTTTTCTGGTTTAATTGGATTATGATGGTGTGGTTGTTTGTGATGATTGGCAATGGCCTATAATAACTCTAGTGGGTGTGAAATGTGGATAAATGCAACCAATTTTGGATTTGGAATGAAAACTGAAAAGTTAGGGTTCTTAAATCCCCAATTATGTCCGGTTTTGGATCATAGGGTTAGAGGCCCAATTTGACTTTGCTCAAAACATGAAAGTTGTAGGTATTGATGTGTTTGAGGTGCCTGTAAAATTTCAGGTCATTTGGATTAATGTGGAATGAGTTATGACGAAATTACTGTAGCTGTTCTGCTTTGGACAGAATGCGAAAACTGTACTGGTTATTGGCCATTTTGACTGGAATTGGTTTGGATTTAGTTGTTGGTGTCTTCTGATGAAATGTAGCTGGATGTCTTAGCTAACATATGCCTTTGGAATTTCGGCATTTGGACTTGTATAGACTAAGTTTTAGTAATTACAGTTTTGTGTGATTTGCAAACCTGTTTTGGTAATTCTGGTATAGTATTTGGCATTTTCGACCTAGTTAAGCTAGGAACTGGATTGAGTGACCTTCTTCATTGTTGTAGCCCTGTTCCATAGCTTCGAAGCGGTGGGTCTTACACCCCCATCCGATAATCGTAGTGAGAGTTGTGCCATTACCGCATTATGAGGTCGAATCCGGTTTTCTTTCCAAGGCCTAAGTTTAAGGCCTTTCTTAATTCCTGGTTTGCTATCATGCTTGTATATGTTTATAAAACCCTATTGGGGTTGTGATTGGCATTGCTATATGACTCGTTATCGAGTCTCATTGCATTTGTTTACTTGTTCTAGGGCGTGACGGTGGTTCACGACATTCCCCTGACGGAAGTGCATGAAATAGCACTTATTTGATTTGTGAGTATACTACTCACTTAAATGATACAATGTGGCTTTGTTATATGTGTAATTGATGCCTTGAAGGCTTATTTGCTTATTGGAAGTGATTAAGGTGAGGGTGTACTTGACCGCCCTCACCCCTTGTGATTTTATTCATGGTTAATGACTGTTCACTGAAATACTGTACTGGTTATATGAAATACTGAATTCCACTCACGGAAACTGATTTGGTGTCGTTTGGATGAATGTCCAACGGCTTTACTGTATCACTGAGCTCAACCCCGTTTGGTAGTCAATTGGATCGAGCCGGCGAGGGCTTGGTCGTGAAAATTGTCTTGCCACGGGGACTGTACTGAGGAACCTTGTAGTAATGAGACTCTTGGTTCCGGTATACTCGAGTATTACCAAAAGTGACTGAATGGAGTGCGGGCCCGGTTGGGGTATGATTGGTGGAAGGAAAGGAAGTAAAGTAAGGTCTACGGTTTTGGTACTTTTAACATTGACGGAGGGTCAATGAGGTTGGATCAAGATTGCAAGTGTGGAAATGGGCTCTTGAGAGCCAACCGTATCCTTTCACTGGTTTGATTTATCTCTTAATTGCATATTTGAACTGAACGGTTATGATTATGTGATCTTGACTGCTTTTGTGTGATAGTTGCTCACTGGGCTTTAGCTCATACCGTGCCATTTGTTTTCCTTACAGGAAAATGACCACTTTTGGAAAGAATGTGCTAGTTGGTTCAAGTTGAGCTCATGTGAATGTATATTTTAAATAGCTCCTTGAGGGTGAAAACCCTAAGTGTTTTGTTGCAACCAATGGTTGGCTTGTAAATGGTTATTTGTACATGTATGAACTAGTTGAATATTTGATATGCCGTCTTGGCTTGCAAATGTTGGTTTCCAATGTATATATATGTTTGGTCGATGCTTGGTTGGATTTCGAACTGATACGCGTTTCAAACGGAAAAGAGGAAAAAAAATTTGGAAAAAGGAAAGGGCCAAATCCGGCCGGATTCTGACGTGTCCTCTACTGTTCATCGCGGCTTCGATTTTCGTTTTTTTTTATTTTGTGATTTTGACCTATTTGCGCGCGTTGGTAAGCTCCGGAGCGCATTAGATCGACGTTAACTGATCCGTAGTCCTGGCGAGAGCTGGGCAGGCAGTCCGCTAACCCCTTTGGTTCGCCTTAGGGGAAAGTGGGGCTGTTACAGAGAGGATGCGAGGACTCACAAAAATTTATTATTTTAAACTTGTTCACAATTCGAAAAAAGTACCCAAACCTGTTCACCAATCAAGATAAATTTCGAGGACAAAATTTTCTTAAGGGGGAGAGGATGCGAGGACTCACAAAAATTTATTATTTTAAATTTTATTTCGAGCTTATTTAAATATTTAATGGCCCGTTTGTTCCGAATATTATTTTCTAACCTAATTAGACCTAATTACATGGGTCTATAGTTTCGTTATATTTTTAAAATGACTTGTTTCAAAATTTAATTTTTAGAAACTCGTTAAGTGTGAATAGCGAATACGCGTTTGGAGACAATAACCGATTTGAGAATATAATGAGTTTGAAAAATTGGAGACTTGTATATTAGTCTTAAATAGGTATTTTCATGTTTAACTATTCAAATGATAGTTAGTCATACTATCGTAATAAGAATTTCTTGGAAATTTCACTCTATCGCGTTTAAATCGGAAGTACGCATATTTACGCACGCGATTAATTGAGGAACTTTAGACCCTTATTTTGGGGCAATTAAGAGTGAATAATATTAATATGAATACAAGCGCATTAGAGGTTTAGTGCACTAGTGAAACAAATTCGAGAGGAATCGAGCACAAAACGCGCGCGTACGCGCACGTTTTGAGAGTTGACTTTTGGACAATTTTGGACCACACATTAAAGTCAATGATTTTCATGATTTCATACCTACTTACCTCCATCCAATGATTTTAAGGATAAAATTAGATTTTCTTGTGTTCTTGGACTCTACTTTAAACCCTCGACTTACAAGAAGAGTTAGGGCTTGTCTTCACGATATTTCTAGGTTGTACAAGTGTACGATCTTCCATGATAATGGAGACTTATAAATGATAGTTTATTATCGATTACTCAAGCATCCAAAGGACCTTCAAGAGGATCCTACGATGAACGCCTGAACCTGCGAGTGGAAACTTCCTTTTTTCTTGTATTGGTGAGTGTCAAGTGTGTGACTACTTGAACTCCTGTGAAATTTATACATGCTTGTTTACTATCGATGGCTTGAGATTTTGAAAATGGAGTCGAGTGTGTATTTTATCGCACTCGTTCTCATTTGAAATGAATCACTCATGTTTGAAATGTTTGAATATGTCAAATGCTCAAAAGTTCAAATGCTTGAATGTATCAAATGCTTGAATTGCATGAAATAGTATGCTATGACTGCATACGTCGTTGGAGTGAACTTGCTCGACACTCAAATGTACATGAGGGATGCCCAAACTCATAGGCCGACCTTGGAACTCGAGCCGGCATGGGTTTGGTCGGGAACCTCGGTGAGTCATGAGAATTACATGATAAGGTTGATCTATTAAGAGATCTCGTTTGGCATACTCGTGGAGCATCGCCTTATAAATGTCGTTCGGGCCCAATGAGGGTTGTACGGTGGACGGACATGAGAATTAAGTGGAGATCTACGGATTGGAAATATCGACTCGGATGACGGAAAGTCATTGCGGGAAGATATACTCATGAGATTGGCAAGCAAGTGGAACTTAGCTCCTGAGAGCTACCATATCCTTGAATTGTTTCTATTTATATTGTATTGAAATTGTAAATTACCCGCACTTTATTATTTGACCTGTTATTTGGGCTTGTTACTTGGACTATGTGCTTGCAACTGTGTTCTTGGCCTCACGAGTATTTTGCTCACCCTGTAGATTTGTTTTCCTTAACAAGATTGAGTATGGATTGAAAGTTGGGAGAACTACTTTTGTGGCACTTTTGTAATAGGATTTCAGTGGTATTGACTAGACATTATGGTTATTGTATATTTTGGTATTTGGGCTGTATTTTGGAAATCCAATGTAAGGATTGGGCAATTGTTAAACATTGTTAAGTTTGAACGCTTCCGCACTAATTGCATTTATTTTATCTGGTCGTGACGTCCAGTGCTGCAATAAGCTTGAACAGGATTTATTTGAATCCTGGCGAGAGTTGGGCAGACGCCCCGTGGATACTCTTTGGTCCGCCTTAGGGAGAAGTGGGGGCGTCACACCCTCACCTCATCCAAACGAGTCAAGTATTACTCAATCGCATTAGCAAATCATTTCATTCAAAGATCAAGTTCAATTATGCATTGGAAAACACTCACCAATGAGTTATTACTTTTCAAAACCACGCTCTAGTTCAACTCTTTGGATGGACTCCAAATCTGTCATAAAATATTGTTTAACAGTTTGCAATCAATTAGGATTCAAAATATAATGGTTTCACTTAAAGAAAATATTTTTGATGCGAACCCGATTTTTCAAGGACCGCTCGAAAAGAAATCAATTCAATTAGGCAGTGGAAGAATCTATATTGATCAGGTGATGGAACAATAACTACTTTTCTAGACCTAAAGAGAATCCATTTTTAGAAATCTAGTGAATTGATTGTTGGCTTGAAAGAACAAGATGAAGTGATCATCTTGCCTTGAATACCACATGTATCCAAGCTAAATATTTGATACAGTTCAAGAAAAAACACACGTTCCATTAAGAAACTCCATAAAAGGAGAACAACTCACTCGAAATTTTATTACTTGATCCTAAAAAATGTTGCAAGGGGCTATTTTTATAGCCTTACAAAACATAAAATCTAAAGTGACTAATTCATGGCCCAATTAAGAAGCTTATTGCTGGCCAATTATTACACAAGGAAAAAAAACAACAAAATGACCCCCCAATTAGCTAATGGACTTGACAACTAATTCGGGTCCAACTCAACATGAGATCTTGAACCAAGTCTTTTCCTACCAAATTAATAAGAAATATTGAAAATAAACTACTAAACTACTAATAAAAACTCGAACTATTTGAAGATTGAAACATGGCCCATATGTAGCCCATATCTTGCATCATTCCCCTCCTCTTCAAAAATATTTATCCTCAAATATTGGGAAAAAATTGGTGAAAGAACTAATGAGCAGCATATATATTCCACTTTCATCATTTTGTGCAATTGATTTGTCATGGCCTCCATAAGAAGTGTAGGATCAAAAGTAGGAGTTTCACCTTCTGTTGACATGTTGATGTAACTTGTAAAAGAGTTAGTAGAGAAAATTTTTCCTCACTCTCTCCCACGTGTATGCACTCAACACTCATGTTTCCACTCAATTAATTCTCTCTAATAATCTCACCAAATCAATTCTCAAGACTTCTCGATCAACTCCTTGAAGAATTAGAATTTCTTCTAGTGTCGACCAACTAAACAATTTTGAATTGGTAAGCTTGTAGCAATTTATGGGAGCACATAACTCAACTAACTGGATGAATTTTCGAATAAAAAACTCACCTCTAAGGCTCTAAAAATTACTGGAAATATTCTAGAATTGAAATAAAAACAACAACATAAGGAAACAACAGCAAACGACACAAGAAAGAATAAGATCCCTCTACCCGACAGTTTGGATTTGCGGCTATAAGGTTAGAAAACAAGCTGGAACAATGAATGGAATTTGGAAACTAACCTCTTTTTCTAATGAAAAGATGTTTAAACCCTTTAAATAGATGTTTCCAATTGGCTTTAGGTCAGTAAAACTGAAAATATTAAGCTGAAACTAGAATCCAAATGGAATTTGAAAAGTAAGGTGTTGCTGTTTTATTTCTTTGTTCCCAACCAACTTGTGGAGTTTCCAAACATAATCAACACTTGTTTTGGAGTATTTTAAAGGTCAAAACTCGTGGCTGTCGCTCTTTTTTTTAACCACAATAGCCAAGAACTCGAATTCAAGAACAAACTAGGGTTTCACCCTTTGTTGCTTAACTCGATGAAGGTATACTCAAAATTTCCAAGAAGATCTGAATTTTTACAGCAAGATAGTCCAAATTGCATAATATATCCCATAGATTCAAGAACCAAGCAAGGTTCCCAAGATTCTTCCCAAACAGCCCAAGAAAGTGTTCAAGATTTCCAAATTTCCAGCGATAGTTTCAAGTGATTCAAGAAGCAAGTTTTGGTCTTTAAGAACTTCAAGATTGACGTTTATGCAATCTGGAACTTCAAGAAAAAACCAGAATTTGATCCAAAAAATTCGAGAACAAGGTATGATATAGCCACACAAACCCAACAAACACAACGTGCTATAGAAACCCTAGGTGTGGCGCGGATTTTTTCACAATTCAAGACTTGAACAATTTTTTTTTGATTGGAACATGAAATTAAAACATAGAAATTGACACCCTGAAACTCTAGAAACAGAAAGAAACAATCAAAATTTATCATGCAAAGATTCGATAGAAACTAAACTTAATACACGACAAGGAAACGAACTCTTCTATCACTTAACCATGGATGGATACAAAAAACGAAGAAGCAAACATGAAAATACAATCTGAATTTTTTTGTTTTTGGATGAACAATAACTACTGATGAACAGTACATGAACAGTAACGGTGAACAGTGATAGTGAAGAGTAAGATGAGTAGTGACGATGAATAATAATGAAATTTTTTTTGACGACTCAATACAGGATTGCGACTTCACTTTGGAAGAAATTTAATGGAAGTCAAACTCTTAGGGAGCCTATTTCCATGAACTTAAGCACATCAAGAAATTTCAACCTTGATCAATCAAAGGGGTAGATTAGACTCAAACGATAAAATAAAGAAAACAAGAATAATTTTTTAATTTCTTTTAAATCAAAAGGCGACTAGGGTTGTGGTAGAAAAACAAATAAGGAAAACAAGAAAAAGAAAAAGGATATTAACTTGGATCAAGATTCGAAACTCTGATACCAACCCGATTCTCCAAGGACCATTCGAGAAGAAATCGAATCGATCAGGTTGCAGAAGGATCTATCTTGACCAGGTTTTGGAACAATAACTATCTTGCTAGACCTAAAGGAACCCGTCTCTAGAAACCTAGTGGATTGGTTATTGGTCTGAAAGAACAAGATAAAATGATCATTTTACCTTGAACACCACAAGTATTCAAACTAAATACTTGATACAGTTCAAGAAGAAACTCACGTTCCATTAAGGAACTTCATAAAAGGAGGACAACTCACTCAAAATTTTATTACTTGACCCTAAAAAATATTGTAAGGGGCTATATTTATAGCCTTACAAGACATAAAACCTAAACCAACTAACTCATGATCCAATTAAGAAGTTTATTGTTGGTCAATTATTACATAAAGAAATAGCTAACAAAATGACCCAATTAACCAACAGACTTGACAACTAATTCGGGTTTAACTTAATATGAGATCTTGGACTGAGTTTATTCCTACCAAATTAATTAGAAATATGAAAATAAACTACTAAACTACTAATAAAAACTCAAACTACTTGAAACTTGAAACATGACCCAAAGCAACCCATATGTAGCCTATATCTCGCATCAGTTTTGCTTTATCAAGAATTGGTTTCAATATTTTCACTCATAATCGAGGTTTTTTAACAATTTGATTTTACCTTGTTGTATAAATTTTATGTTCATTGAGTTTTAGCTTCTCCTTTTCTATTCCTTCTTGTTGAAGGTTTAGAATATAATGCCTTAAGTTGTGGTGCTAAATCAATATTTTGGTTGAGATAATGCCTTTCCTTCTTTTTCTTTTATGCTTTTTTTTTGGATTAGTATTTTTGTGATGATGCTCAATTTTCTTTTGTTCTAAATCCCCTTTGTAGGACCCAAACAAATAATAAATCATCAACCTACAGGAACAATCAAATAAAAAACAATATTGAGGCAAAGGAAGTTTTCTATTAATCAAATGAAACTCAGGCAAGAATACAAAACAACAAAGCCTCTCCTTAAAGAGGACGGATGAGAGGTTATATAGTACTAAGTCTCTTGGTGGCTGACATCTAGTACTAGTACTATGGGTCTATGTGACGCCCCACTTCTCCCTAAGGCGAACCAAAGGGTATCTGCGGGACGCTTGCCCAACTCTCGTCAGGACTCACGCAAAACATTCAAGCTTATTACTAATCTAAACGTCACAAGTACAAAAACATAAATACAATGATGCGGAAGCATTCAAGTTTAACCATGGTCATCCATTATCCAACCCGTACATCGAGTGTTCAAACTACAACTTTAAACCCAAATATACCTCACGCCCAAAAACTACATTCCAATTACAAAAGTACAACCCAAAACCAAGAGGCATAGTCAAAATATGATAGAAACCCTAAACAAAAGTACATCAGGAGGGTTTCTCCAATACGTCTCCGAATCCAGTCATGTTAAGGAAAACAAATCTACAGGGTGAGCAAAACGCTCATGAGGCCAAGAACACACATGCAAGCACATTGCTCAAATAACAATCCCAATTTACAAGTCAAGCAATCATATTTTAATAATTAATAATTTACTGAAAAGATAACCAGAAACAATTCAAGGATACTGGAGTTCTCAGGAGCTATATTCCACTTGCACATTCAATAACCTCCACGAATTGACACTTCATCAATCGGGTAGGTTTAGTCCGTAGAACTCCACTTAACCTGTTCCCTTTCACCTTACATACCCCTGTATCGGGCCCGCCTGTCATTTGTTTGTGGCGATACTACTCGAGTATGCCAAGTAAGACCTCTCATTAGGTCAAGCTTATGTATCTCATGGCTCGCCAAGGTTCCCGACCAAGCCCATGCCGGCTCGAGTCCAAGGTCGGCTAATGAGATCTGGGCGTCCCCATGTGCATTTGTGTGTCGAGGAGATTCACTCCAACGACGTATGCAGCTATAGCATACTATCACATTTCATTCATTCATTCAATACATTTCAATCATTCATTTCATTCAATGCATTTCAATCCTTAAAATTCCATTTCTAATGAGAGCGAGTGCGGTAAAGTACACACTCGACTCCAATTTCAAAATCTCCAACCATTAATAAAGTTAAGCTTGTAACAAGTTTACATACACTTGACACTCACCAAGTATTAAGTGTAAGTAAGGTCAAGGAAAGTTCAGGCGTCCACCGTGGGATCTTCTTGAAGGTCCTCGTGTGCGCCTGAGCAAATAATAGTGAATTATTATTCACACAATCCAATTATGGATAAATAATTCGTGCACTATTATAATCTAGGGAATTTTGTGAAAGGAACCTTAATTACTTGTAAATCGAGGTTCGAGTAGGATTTGATAATGTTCAAAAGTATTTAAGTCTTTATCTAGGAAATCGGGGATAAACGTTTAGATAATATCAAAAGAATAAAAAGTTCTTGAAAAACCCTATTTCCTTGAAAGTTGGAAAATTTCAGTTTTGTTATGAATATTTGAAAAATCGTAACTCACTCGACATAAATCGAGAATTAGAAAACTTTATACCGTTGGAAACCTCTTAGAAAGTACTACAAGTTCCTAAAAGGCATTTTTCCATCAATCGAAGTGGAAAGTGCTCAAAAATGAGCTTGAAGGTACTGTCTCGGTTCACAAGGCAGAATTAAGTTGGATTTTGGCCAACTTTGAAAATTCGGTAAAATTCACACGTTACGACCCGACCTCTGAAATTTGTAACTCAATTAGAGTTGCAAGTGAGGTTTATAGTAGAGTAGACGGATCAAGAATCGGAGTTTCGAGTACCAAGATATGGTAGCTCAAAGTTGGGGAAAATTCAAGACTGGAGAAGAATTTCCAGATTTGAACTTCCAACATTGGAAGTTTAGTTAGGTATCGAAACGAACTTGAATTGGTACCAAAATTGTCAGTATAATACTCCTATAAGAAGGGTATCTCTCTATCAAATTTTGTGGAAAAATACCTTCGGAAAGGTGGTTAACCAACCAACCAAAGTTTGGAAAAATTCTTAAGGCAATCTGCCTTTAATCCTTTTCTTCCCAAATCCAATCGTTTGGCTAAGAAAATCCTCCAATCATGGTTCATATGTGAAAGGAAAGTTTAAAGAACATTCATGGTACATTGGGTAGGTGTTTAACACCAAGAACTTCATTTAGTAAGACCACCACAAGTCTTACATCAAATCTGTCCAAATCCAAGGGTTTTCAACAACCAGGCAGTCACCGTATTTTGATCATGAATTACTCAGTTTAACTCGGAATTGAGCATGGTTTATGGTGTTGGAAAATACATTCATAGGGTTAAAAATTCACAGAAGAAAACGTTTTGAAATTTGGCAAACAACCAGCTCGAAATTGAGCCTCAAGTTGCTGCCTCTACAAATCATTCCAGTAGAACAGAGAAACAGGACAGCTATCTTAAAACGAATGGTTCAGCTCCCACACATGGAACCAGAATGTACATTTTATACCGTTGGAAAGGTACGGATATCTAGTTTCAAATGCCACCAACGGTACTCAATTTCGATGTCGGAGGACAAAGTTATGGTCAAAATGCTACCGCTGGACAGGGTTATCCGAAAACAGTTTTCCAGCTTGACTAGTTCACAAATAAATTTATTTGCCCAATCAAACGTTAATGTTTTCCAATGAAAATTTTTACACATCTAATACAACATATAAAAATGAAATTCAAGCCATTAGATCATGAAAAATTGGCCTTATCATGGCCGAACAAAGCAGGGGCAGTTTCGGAAATTTTTGTCATGGCCTCAACTTTGAGTTTCCAACAATAATACTCCATAAATCTATCATTTTAACCACTAAACCACCATTAAATCCAACATTAAACCTCTTATCGACAACAACCCAAGAGTGGAAGTTCATAGAGCCCATTTTCAAATTTTCCAACAATATCAAGCCATCCATATACATGCAATTGCTTAGAGATGCATTTCTACTATCATAAACCAAGTTTAAGGTGTTGGAGTATGTTATACCTCCTTAGTGCTTTAGATCAGAAAATTTCGGTCCTCAAGAGGCTCCAAGAAACCGTGAAATGCAGCCCTTTAGCTAGCTAGATCCAACCTCCAAGTAGTTTGCTAGTTGTTCTACAAGTTTGGTGAAGATTGGTTGGAGTTTTGTTGTTGATTTGGTGAAGAAATTTTTGAAACAATAGAGTTAGAGAGGGAGGAGGGCTGGCCGGCAATAGGAGAGAGAGGAAAGAGTGAAATTTGATCAAGGTTAGCTTCCAAGAGAAGATTAAAATGAGTGCTGTAAATTCACTCCAAAATCAACTCTCATTAGGGCTCGTTTGGTGCGTTTAGGGCTCGATTTTTTCTCGCATTTGGTTCACTAGTGCACTAAACCTCTAATGCACTTATGTCCATATAAATATTATTCGCTCTTAATTGTCCCGAAATAAGGGTCTAAAGTCACTCAAATAAAGTCGTGCGTGTGAAAACGCATACCGTCAATTTTAACGCTATAACGCGAAACCTCCAAGAAATTCTTATAACAATAATACTATTAACTATCACTTAAGTATTTAAATATAAAATTACCTATTTTAAAACCGTTATACATGTCTTAAATTTTTCTGGGCTAATTGTACTCTTAATTGGCAAAATTTTCCAAACGCGTTCTCACCTTTTCTCTAAACAAGCTCCTAAGAAAATGATTTTTGAAACGAGACCCTTTAAAAATGTAACGAAACTATAATACCATGTACTTAGGTCTAATGAGGCTAGAAAATAATAATCATGGCAAATATTTGAATAAATAATTAAATGAGCAAAAATTAGGGGTCGAAAAATAATAATTTTACGAGTCCTCACGGTCTAATCTAATGTGGTCAACTTTACCAACTCACAATGCAACTATCGAGTTAACCAATAAAACAAAGACACATGGCCATTAATTATCGATGCTTGGTTTAATATTTCTACATTGCCTCCCTTAAACCAAACTCCTCTAATTTGGACATACCCAACATTTTTTTCAACTTGACAAAAGACTTCATCTTCAATGCCTTGGTGAAAATGTCAGCCACTTACTCTTCTATTTTGCAATAATTAACTTCAATCTCCCTCTCTCGAACCAACTCGCGTGTGAAGTGATATTTGATATCAATATGCTTGTTACGCCCATGAAGCACTGGATTCTTGGGCAACTCAATTGCTGACTTACTATCACAATAAATCTTCGTAGGATCAACCTACTTGTGTTGTAGAACACCAAGTATGCGATGTAACCACAAAGTTTGAGTAGCACTGTTAGCTCTTGCAATATATTCTGCCTTCGCTGTATATAATGCAATCACCTGTTGCTTCTTCGAACTCCAGAACTAATAAAAAATGCATAACCTGAAGTACTCTTCCTCTTTATTGTATCACCTACCCAATCACTATCTATGTAGCCAAATAATTCAATTGGATCATTTTTTGAATAAAAATTGCCATCACTGCGAGTACCTCCAACATATCTCAAAATCCTCTTGGTTGCCTGCAAGTGTGACTGACGTGAATTTTTCATGAACCTGTTAATCAGACCAACAGCAAAATTGATATCAGACCTTGTAGACGTCAAATATCTCAAACTCCCTACCAAACTTTTAAAGTAAATGGGATTCACATATCCACCACCACTACCTTCCTTGGTTAATTTCAATTTTTCTTCAACTGGTGTCATAATTGGTTTTGCTGTATCCATCTTGAATTTCTTTAAAATGTCACCTACATATTTCTTTTGAAATATAAAAATCGCACTGTCAGACAAAAAGATTTCAATTCCCAAAAAATATGACATGAGTCCCATATCTGTTATCTCAAATTGCTTAATCATAGTCTCCCTGAACTCTGTAATCCTGTAAAAATTAAATTATCTACGTACAAGCACACAATAAGAATATCACCACGAGCAGAAGATTTAATATATAGAGTGTGCTCATATGGACACTTTTGAAAATCATGAGTCAGAAAATATGAATTAATTCTTGTATACCACGCTCTTGGGACTTGTTTCAATCCATATAAGGCTCTTTTCAATCTATACACCTTATTTTCCTGATCTTTTCTGATAAATCCTGCTGGTTACTCCACATACACTTCTTCATTAAGAACTTCATTCATGAAAGCTAACTTGTCATCCATTTGATAAATTCTCCAATTATTTTAAGTAGTTAAAGAAATTATCATACATACTATATCAAGCCTAGCAATTGGTGTAAACACTTCAAAATAATCAATCCCGAGTTTCTGCTTGTATTCCTTCATCACTAGTCTCACATTGTATCTATCAACTTCTCCACTGGGTTTAAATTTTGTCTTGTACACCGATTTCATTTGAATGGCTTTTTTACCAATTTGAAGAGAAGTAAGTTCTCAGGTGTCATTCTTCTCTGTTGCATGAATTTCTTCCTCCATTGCTTTCACCCAACGATCATCACTGGCTGCTTCCTTATACACAAATGGGTCACAGTCTACAAACAAAGCAAATTTATCAATATTTTTGTCAGAAGGAATATCATCTGGTGTAATAAGATAATCCTGTAGACGAGCTGGCATCTGTCGCTAATACTAGGGACGTCCAATTAACTCAGTTTGTGGACCCTGAACAACTGGTGATGGCTGAATATCATAATTATCCTCCTGTTGCTGGTAATTTAGAGTCACCTCTACTGTCTCAAGATCTCCAATAGACCAATCCCAAACACCTCTTTCATTAAAAGTCATATCTTTACTCACTATGACCTTTTTTGTCATAGGATTATACAACCTGTAAGCCCGACAGAATTCACTATAAATACACACTTCTCTCCCTTATTATTAAGTTTCTTTCTTAATTGATCAGGAATATGGGAATATGCAATATACCCAAAAACTTTGAGATGACCAACAAATGGTCTTCTACCACTTCAAATTTCTTCAGGAGTTTTTTTCGGAAATACTTCTGGTAGGACACCTGTTCAACAAATAAATTGCACAAAAAACTGAATCTGCCCAAAAAGATTTTGACATATTTTTCACCTTCAATATACACCTCACCATATCTATAACTATCATATTCTTCCTCTTTGCCACTCCATTGTGTTGGGGAGTGTACCTGGTAATTAACTAATGTCGTATCCCTTTTTTCTCAAGAAAATCATCACATATCAAATATTTCTGACCCCTATTTGTTCTCAAAATTTTAATCTAACACTCACGTTGTCTCTCAACAAAAGTTTTAAAAATTTTAAAAGTGTCACAGACATCAGATTTTTGTTTCAAAAAATACACCCAGACTTTTCTACTAAAATCATCAATAAAGGTAATAAAATACCTACAACCAACATTAGAAGGAAACTCCACAGTGCATAAATCTGAATGAATAATTTCTATTGGTCTTTTGGTCCTCCATGATTGGCCAGTTTGAAAAGTATCCCTATGTTATGTTATTTTTCTAAAACGCACATATCACAGACTCTCTCAGGATTTCTTAGGCAATCCATCAACCATTCTTTTATTTGCCAAAAATTTCAAACTGTCAAAATTTAAATGACCAAATCACATATACCATAACCAATTATTGTCATCTATTACTATACTCAAATAGGAAAAATTGGCACTACTCAAATTCTGTGAAAATAAGCGATTTGAAGTCATTGGTACACTAACAATCATTCCAATATTTTTATCAAAAAAAAGTACAAATACCATTCCTGATACGAATATCATATTTTTTTCCAGTCAATTGGTCCATACTCAACAAATTTTGATGCAACCCAAGAACATAGAAAACATCATAAATAAAATCAGTAGACCCATTTTTCAGACTAATAAGAATTTTTTCCTTACCAATCAGTAGTAAAATAGTGTTATTTCCAAATTTAATTTCACCATGGACAGATTCATCAAGCTCAACAAATAATTCTTTCTTACCAGACATATGGTTGCTACAACCCGTATCAAAGTACGATTTATTGTTATCGACCACATCAACTGCATTACAGGTTAATAATAAAGTTATAATTTTTTATTTTTATCCTGTACCTGATTATCAACAACATTAGCCTGAAAATTTCTGTCTACATTTTCTCTAAATCTACATTCAAATTGTCTATGGCCCAATTTTTCACAATTATAACATTGAACTCTCTGTCCAAAATTATTCTGAAAATTATTCTAATTAAAATTATTTCCTCTGCCAAAATTACCACTTTTGCGTCTACCAAGACCACCTCTAAAATTGAAATTATTACCTCTAGTGCGTCCAGGATTTGATGTACCTCCTCGGACTCTGTTATTGTTGTCACGACCACTTCTGTTATTGCAACCACCTCTGCTCCTCTGACAGGATTTGCCTTGCTGCCTCACATCATTATTGCCTCTCAAATTCAACTGTACCTGCAACGCCTTCTCTACTATATCCTTCTCTGGGTTATCCTCTAATTTTTCATTAATTCTTTGTTCATGCAGAATTAATGACCCATGCAAATCTTCAATACTCAAATCTTCCAAATCTTTCGTTCCCTGAATTACAGCTACCACATGATCAAATTTCATGGGTAGAGCATTGAGAACTTTCTCAACAAATGTTTTGTCAGGAAGATTATACTAATTGAGTTTCATCTCGTTTTTAATATTTGACAAACGAGTAAAATATGACTCAATAGATTCTGATTTCTCCATCGTCACAAGTTCAAATTTCTTCTTCAACATTATCAAATTATTTTGTTGGACCCAGTCAATCCCTTTGTATGTTTTCTCCAATATATCCCAAGCCTCCTTTGTCATATCAGCCGTAGCAATTTTTTCAAAAACTAACATATCAATTACCTAATGAATTTGTGATAAAGCTAAGCTGTCTTTTGCCTTATCATCCTCACTAGCATCCTCAGCAAGTGCAAATTCAATATATCGATGTAATTTACATGCCTTGAGATGTGTTACTGTTTGTTTCTGCCAAAAATTAAACTCCACTTTTGTTTTGAGTTTTTGGACTGAACAAAAAATATTGGGGGTTAGGGTTTACCATATTTCAATCTACCGTAGCTCTGATACCACTTTGTAGGACCCAAACAAATAATAAATCATCAACCCACAGGAACGATCAAATAAAGAACAATATTGAGGCAAAGGAAGTTTTCTATTAATCAAATGAAACTCAAGCAAGAATACAAAACAACAAAGCCTCTCCTTAAAGAGGACGGATGAGAGGCTATATAGTACTAGGTCTCTTTTTGGTTGACTTCTAATACTAGTACTATGGGCCTAATCTAATGTGACCAACTTTACCAACTCACAATGCAACTATCTAGTTAACCAATAAAACAAAGACACATGGCCATTAATTATTGATGTTTGGATTAATATTTCTACACCCTTCTTTTGAAGTTGATACAACTTTCTCATGTTTTAAAATTTTGTGTAGATATGAGAAATTTCATACATTTGGTGTTCTTAACAAGTGATACCTCTTCCTCCCTTTTACCTTAAATTTTTGTACTTTTTTGGGTGGTTTTTCCATATTTAATATGCAGATTTTAACTGGAAGTAAAATAATATCTCATGTTTCATTCTTCTTTGACTATGATTAGTCAAGATGGGCTTTTACCCAAGGGTGTTTAAAACTCTATTTAGTCAGTTACTTTTTTTATGTGGATGAAGTCTAGCTAAAATCTAGATTTCCAAAATTTCTTCTAAAAGTCTGGTCATATGATGTACCATGGTGTTTCAAATTGACATGAGTTGATTTGTGCTTCTTAAATTTGTTCAAAGATATGAACTTTAATAGAATATTTATTTTAATTTGCACACATAATTTGTTTTATTTTGTTTATAGCAATAATTTCTTTGATGTTGATTGATTAAGTAATTTTTTTTGTGAGGTTTAATAGATTACAAATAGTTGAGCACTCTAATACTATCTGTACAGGAGGTTACCTTTTAATTAAAGAGTGACAGAATAGACTACCCAAAAATATCGAATTTGAATATCGAATTTGAGTGCCTTTGTTACTAACTTGCATGACGGATTCAGGCAACGCCATTTTTCATGGCCAGCAACTAATTTTCTATTACATCCTGCCATTAATGACTTTACCCTTTCCTGGTGGAGATTTTTCATTTTATACAAAATTAGTCAATTCCTCCTCTTTTTCCCTATAGTAATTTAACCATTTTCTGTTTTGATTATTGTGCAGTTATATGTTTGCATATTTGAAATTTCTAGTTTCCTACATTGCCTCTTAATTTCTTCTTGTTTGAGAATCATTTTGTCATCCTTGTCAAATTTTGCTTTTCGTTCATCTCTATTCAAGGTTTGAGACCTTTTAGATGACATAACTGTGTTAACTAAACATGAAGATAAGGTACTGAAACTTCAGGATTGCCAAGAAATTTTGATATGTGCATATGTTTAGATAGAGCTCAACTAAATTCAACCATTTTATTACTATTTCTTTTCATTTTTTTGTAAGCTTAGGGCGTACTATAAGCACACATGCACATTAGAAGATTGAAATATAGCAAAACATGTATTCGATTCATTTATCTGTAGGTATGTTTCTTGAAAAGGATATCTCAACCCAGTAAACCTTTTTAGGCATTAAGGAGAGTTTACAAGTTATACAAATTAGACATCAATAGCTTGATATGAAAATTTGGTTTTTTCCTCCAATGTTATTGATATCATATATTTCTGTCAATTTCTTATGGTCTCTTTACCAACTCAAAGTATCATGTTTTAGATCATTGTTCTATGACAACAATAAACTTTAATTTGCAGAAGTTACGATTCATTTCCATCAAGAATTTAGTACCATACATGGTTCTCAAATCAAAATCTCATGCTGACATTAGAAAATCTTTTCTGTTTGAGATATGATAATCAACCATTGTGATTAATAGTGATTGATGTATTAACCCATGATTTCATCAGCATAAAACAAATTGAATTTGGTTATGCGCCTATGAGTCCCTTTTTTATCATGGTATCCTGCTAAGGCTTTTAATTTTGTTTCTTCCAGATTGGGAGAAAAAGCTACATTTGAAGATAGAAGATGATGAAACTACTTTAGGATTTGCATGTTCCTTAACTATTAGTCTCTATGCATTGTTTAATATTATATATTACTCATTAATTTTATCTTTTAATTTCAATCACTGTGCATACTAAAAACTTCAAAAAACTAATAAGGAGTGTGAGTCACCCATTATCTATTCTTATTTAGTGTTATGAACCATTTGAAATAGTTTTGTCATTTGTAAACTCATTTCAGCTTAGAATGATGTACTTCATTTTTTTTTCATCTTCTGTAAACCAGTATGCATACATGTTCAACTTGCACTGATAGCGCACGCATAAACTTATGAGTTGGGACTTTAACTTGTGATCTAACTACGTATGCCCTAGATTTCTGAGTGGAGCTGCTAAGGAGCTTGAACATCTTAATTACTCTTACACATCTTCATTGGACCAAAAGTTAGAGGAGGTTGGCATCTTCTTGATACAACTTTCAATTTCTGACTAATATGAATAAGCAACTATTGGAATAGCCAATGGAAATTTCAAAATTCTAAGTCAAGTTTTTTTTCCTTTGTTACAAGCTTACAACTATTTAGAAGTATAGAAGAGTGAAAAATTTGTTTGTCAATTTGTCAAATCATCCTTGCAAATTTTCTTCTTCTTCTTCCTTAAGCTATCTATAATGTCTAATTATTATTATTATTATTTCTTGATTGTTGTTGTTTTGGCATCTTTTTTTTTATATGCCTAGGGATATCAATTGTAGTGAGTTTAAGTCAGAAGTTTGGAATGCATATAAAGATACTTGGAGAAGCTCTTCATATGTTGAGGTTCTATGTGCTTCTCCAGTTCAACAAATCTGCTCATATACTTGTCAAAATGACACTGCAACTAGCTGGTTATCTCAATAGGGTAGATAAAGTTATTTTTGAATTAAACTCCCCTTCCCTCTTCCTAGATCTTCTTAGAATTGTAGAGTAGGATAAGAGGGGAAAGTTGACTATTAGAGTGTAAATTCTTATATTTTGTCCATTTAAAGCTCACCAATTCTCCAAAAAAAAAAAGGAACTACTTATGTAGGATCTATATTCAACGTTTTTTGATCTCGACATTATCGAGTTTCATGAGGATTAGGTTCTCTTTAATTCTTGAACTTATTATGTTTAGAATCATGCAGCTTATGTTTAATTATAAATAATTTTTTCCAAAAATATTTGTTCGAAGATATATATAAATTTTTAATCCCTTTTATTTTTTTTGTTCGATTTTATCCTATTTACTATGCTTCCCTATCTTCCTACTTTCTTACTCTTTGTCACTTTTGCACATCTTATGCTCTCCAATCTCCATTTCAATCAGTCATCTAGAATAATATTGCCTCATTTTCTATTTTAAATTTCTAGAATATTTTTATATAAATAAAATAAAATTTACTTTTCCTATTATGCATATGAGTAGCCAAGTAGGATTGGTCACTTTCTTAACCTTTAGCTAATTAATAATGGCTTTATTTTTCAGTTTAGAGTAATTTAATTTGGCTTCTTTTATAATGGAGTTTTTTTGGGTTGTCATTTGAATCTGAAAATAAATTGTCAGAGATTGGGCTCAGAAAGTTGATTGCTTTGATCAAAGTTTGTTTGGTTATGTGATTAATTAGTGACGATTAGTGCTTTAGCAATGTCAAGTTCTATGGTTTAAGTGCTTAATTAATTTGCAGGGTCCCTTTTTTTGTGTCAATAATGATTAATGCTCTTCTGGGAATGATTCATTTTATAATTTTCTAATTATCTTGATCTAAATACAATATAACATCCTCCTCATGCATTCTATATATTTCATAATTGTTAACCTTTAACAAAAAAGATAACTCCCTAATGATGCACATCAATTAGATAATAACAGAGACATACATACTAATAAACCAACATAACAAAAATCAGTTAACACGGGCAATATCAGCTTCTCTGTGCATAGCGTAGGGCTCTCACACTAGTAGTATTTTAAAATGTTATCCTCATTGGATGTAGTAATAATCGTTATATAGTTGCAAAAGGCATTATAAGAATGTGTTGGTGTTGACAATTTAAAATTTTTCAAAAACCCAAAAGATGATTAAGTGATAATATTAGTGTTGTCAAATACTCAAAGAAGTATTATGGAAATATAAAAATAGTACTATTTAATATAGTGTTAGTACCGTCATAGTATTAGTACTCTATCTAGATTCAACCCTGTGCATTTGCATAGGCTATTATCTTTGATAAGAAGAGGTATCATAAAATAAAACATATTATTCTTGTATTTTTCTTTCCACAAATATAACTCTTGCATCTTTAACTTATAGTTCGGATTAGAATGATACCAATGTCATGTAAGGTTCAATGAACCTAAAAGTAAATAGTTTAATGAGGAAATAAAAATAAAGACTTAAATCATGAGGTTGCTCCAGTATTTTGCTCTGATCTAGTGATGATAATTGATAACCCACTATGTGGTAACATGACAATATGACATTTGTGGCTCAAGATCCCTTGGACTCATTTGCTAAGAATTTCATGATTAATCTCCTTGACGCAGGATCAACAATATTTATTTGTAACTATTTTGCTCCTTCATGCTAGCTTTGTGATAACTAAAGGCAAAAATAATTTAACTAAATCCAGAACAAAAGCCCAAAAAAAAAAAGTTTCACCACAAAATATTTGAAAAACTTTTTCTAAAACTATGTATAGATTATTTTTGTAAGCAAAATGATTTTCAACTATATCAAAGCATAATTTTCTATGTATAAAAAGCTTGATTCCTGATTTTAGTGTTAAAAATCTATATCACATATTATATAATTTCTCCATACCAAGTAATTGCTACAAACTCCTAACTTTAAAACGTATCTAGTGAAATGAAAACTTTTTTTTTAACTCCCAAAATATAATCACTTAAAACTACAGTACTTCAATAACACTAGTTTTAGATTTGGGGTTTGTACACCATGCATTTAACGATGTTGTAGACAATGAACTTGTTATGATTGCTTCTTTAGTGTCGAGAAGCAGAGAACGTACTGCATATGTCGGAAAGGTTAGGTCGGGAGGTAAGGAGACAGGGATTGTAAGTAGAAAATTTTGGGTTCAAACCCTCCCGTTTATAAAAAAATAAAAAAAAATGCCTTTTGAAACTCTTCCTGAGCATGAAGAATCTAAAATTGCATATAAACTACTTCTCTAGTACTCCTTCAAAGATTATTAACTTTGGCCTAAAAACAAGAGCCAAAAAGAAAAAAAAAGGAAAAAAGCATTTATGGAGAAATTAGATTAATCTTGAAAAAAGCACTTACAGGAAACCCTAATAATTTGATAAAAATAGAACACCTAAGTGCGAAGACCCGAAAATTTTGCTTATTTTATTTATTTTACTGGCTAAAATAAGTATTTACTCACCCGATTTCTCTGAGTATTATTTTCTAAGGCTTTTAGGTTTAATTAAACGTATCCATAGTTTAGTTATATTTTTAAAGCAAATCGTTTCGAAATTTAATTTCTGTAAGCTCGTTAAGTGAAAATAGTAAATACGCGATTGGAGTAAATAATCGATTCAAGAAATTACATATAACGAATAAGTGGTTAAATTTCCTAGTTTTGTTACATTAAATTCATATTTCGAAGGTAAATTATTTCATTGATTTAACAATTAAATTTCTTTGAATTCCGATAGCTAATCTTAAGCGTTAATAATGATTAAGTTAATAAGTTTTGATATAAAAGGATAAACGAATATTAAGAATGTTAAATTTATATATTAAGGCCAAACTTGATTTTTATAGTTTAAATAATTAGGTAATAATGTTAATAGGAATTTCCGCGTTAAGATGAAAATCAATGAGTTTTAGATAAACATGATACTAATATACTGAACATACTTAAGGCGTGAAAATTACAGTCTTGTAAGACTAGTGTATAATTAGGCGTTCAAGTCACAGTTGGGAATAATTTTTGGAATTAAGTTAGAATTGAGGGATTAAGTTGAGGTTAGGGAGTAAAGTGAAAAGATTAAAATGCCCTTGCAACCACAACATTTCCATGCAAGCCAAACAAACCCTCTGACAGCATTTTAAATCACCGCAACCATCCGCCAATCACATTTTCACCAATTCTATACGCAAACCATTTCATACATGCCAACTCCTCCAAAACCGCAAGCCATTCCCTCTTCCTTCTCAATACCGCGATACCACCACACTCCACTACTTCATCTCTGATTCACAACAACACCTCATCTCTTCCTCTGCCTTAGACCGAGAAGTAAATGAGAGAGAGGTGAGAAACCAGCCATCCGAGAGCAAGAGTGCGAGAAAACAAGCTGCAAAAATTTTCTTTCTCTCGTTCTGATCACGAGCTGAGGGCAGAAATCGGAGGACCACGAGTGAAAGCAATCGATCCTGTACCTTCACCTCCACCAGCTGTGACCATTTTCTTCACCTCAACCAGCTGCACCCGTTTCCAGCAACTCCACCGCAACTGCAACATCCAACCAGGACCACCACCTCCAGTTCGCGTGTGAGCAAGAGAGGGAGAGCTAGTGAGCTGCGGTTTAGCAAGCCGAGAGGAAAATTTCTGCAGCGCATTGTCGCGTGAGCTAAGCCTCAAACCGAGGTAACCTCTGGCCCTAGACTAGCTAATATTAGGTAGATGATGCTGATTTCAAGCTTGCATGTAACGGTTAGCCACTTGGATGATGGGTTAAGGCACCAGAAATTCTGATTATGAAAAGAAAATGGAATTGCCGTGAGCTTGAATCAGAAATGCAGACTTGATCATTGCTTAATTGAAGTAATCTGAGCTTATAGCTGTGATTAATTAGCTAATTACAAGATGTTTAAGAGATTGCATGTGATGATTAAGCACTCGGATGATGCAATCAAGGCATGAGAAAATCTGATTAGGAAGAAATTGGAATTGCCGTGAGTTGATTGTGAAAATGCAGCTTTAATTCTGTCTCTTTGAAGTAGTTTGAGCTGATAGATGCGTTTATCTATCTAAGAACAAGGTGATTAAGCTCTGCATGCAGCCCCTTGGTTCGGTTATGCAAGAAAAATAAGAATGAAAAACAATCTGGCCGCATGTAAGATCATCCGAAGATAGCAAACAGAATTTCTGGATTTTTGGGATGATTATAACTGTCATTTGAATCTAATTTTGAACTGGAAATGTTAATTGGCTAGCCAAGGAATTGCATGCTGAAATTGAGTACTTAATATCATGTTTTAGCCGAGTAAAAAGTTGGGTTTATGACCAACTAGCTGCGGGAAATTTTTGTGAAAGCCGAGGAAGTGAAACTGAAATTTTGCAATTGTTCTGGAATTTTTCTTTGGTAAATGATGGTTGGAAAATTTTGATGGTGGGCTCTATGAACTCCCACCCTTGGATTAATGATTGATGATGGTTACAATGCTAGTTTAGTGCTTAAATGGGAAGATTAATGATACCTAGCTAGTCTCGACTTCAAGGGATGTGTAGTTCAAAAATGTTCAGATTTGCCCTGTTTTAATCGCACCCTTTTTGCAAAATTTTGAGGGTTTCATGACTTACATATCATGTTTATATGTTGAATATATGGTGTACAAAGTTTCATTGAAAAATATTGAGGTTTGGTTGGTCAAATAAATCGATTTAACAAAGCTAGTAAATCTGGAACTATTTCCGAAATGCTCTGACCAGCTTTCGTATTTCGGCCATAATTTTGAACTCCGATGTCGAAATCGAGTGTCGTCAGCGGCATTTGAAACTAGACATTCCAACCTTTCCGACGATATAAAATACACATTCTGGTTCCATGTATGTGAGCCAAACCAACTATTTTAAGTCGGCTGTTCTGTTTCTCTGTTTTACAAGAACAAAATGCTGAGGCTGCAACTTGTGACACGAATTCGAGCTAGTTGTGTGCCGAATTTCAAAATGATTTCTTCTGTGAAATTATATATCTATGAATATGTTTTCCAACGCCTTAAACCATGCCAAATTCTGAGTTAATTTGAGTGATCTGTGATCAAAATATGAAACCTGCTCTGTCCTTGAAAACCCTGATTTTTAGACAGATTTGATGCAAGGTTTGGCAAAGACTTGCTAACTGAATATTTTGATGCTAAACACTTACCAAATGTACCATGAACGTTCTTCAAATTTTGCCTAAACAAATGAACCAGGTTTGGAGGAATCTTTCTTTGACCAAATGTCTGAAATGGAAAAACAAAGGTTCAAGGCAGTTTTGTCTTAGTATTTGCGAAATTTTAGGTGTTTGATTGACCACCTTTCCGAAGTTATTTTTCCATGAAATTTGGTAGAGGAACAACCCTTATATGGTAGTATTATACTGCTAATTATGGTGTTACTCTGAGGCCGTTTCATGGGTCAAATAAATTACCAAAGTTCATGACTCGAGTTTGAAAAACCCATGTTTCACAAGGGAATTTTAGTAACTTCGAGCTACCGTATCTTGGTGCTCAAAACCCCGTTTCTCGTTCCGTTTGTTTTGTTATACTCTTGGATTACAACACTAATAGAGTGAAAAATTTCAAAAGCTAGTTCCAAACAAGTGAATTTTGCCGAAATTCCAAAGTTGGCAAAAAACCAACTTAAATCTGCCTTACGAACCCAAACAGTAACTTTGAGCCCATTTTTGACTATCTTCCATTTAGAATCATGGAAAAGTGTATTCTAGGGACTTTTAGTACTTTCAAAGAGGTTTCGAATAGTACCAAGTTTTCCAATTTTGGGCTTGTAGAGAGTAAGATATGATTTTTCAAAGATTACTTGTTAAATCTGGAATTTTCTAACTTAAAGGAAACTAAGGAGTTTCGAACTCTTCATTTCTTTCAATATCATTTGATTGTTTTACATTTGAATCCAAAGATGGAAATCAGATTTGTCTTGTGTTTTAAAACCCCACTTTTGAACCTCGAGTTACACGAATTCTAGGCTCGTCTCCGCGTTAATTTCTTAGATTGCACTAGCGTACAATCTTCATCGAAAACTAGAGAATTCGTAGCGATATTGAGTGGTACTTGAATTATTGTTTGCTCAGGCAATCGAGGAGATCCCCAAGAGGAACTCGGAGCGGACGCCTAAAACGCTTGTTTGAGACCTATTGCGCTTGTTTGACTAGGTGAGTGTTCCATATAGGAATACGTAATGGAATAAGTCTAGGACATGCTCATTTCATGATTTCTAAGTGTTAAGTACTATGTGTTAAATATTTACCATACTCATGCTTGAAAATGCTCGAATAACATGACTTGGTATGCTATGGTTGCATACGTCGTTGGAGTGAATCTCCTCGACTCTCACATGGTAAAAATGGGATAACGGCCAATGATGGCCTATTAATATGGAAAATGCCTGCCAAATAACCGTCATTACTCAACCGTCAACTATTAACCGTTTACCAACCCACATGACTACCTGATTACCTGACTATTTGTTCACATGATTTCTAATCTATATGATTATTCGATATCCGTGAATTACATGCTCCCATGAAATCAACTTGTATTGCTTACGTGCTTACATGCTAAGTATCCACTTGATTACTTGATTATCATGAATCACATGTTATATGAAGTTGTCCATCATTATTAGGCGAGTGTGTACTTTACCTCACTCGACCTATTCAAATGATGAATTTTACTTTTTGTCGAATTACTTGGTTACCTGTGCATGTTGTAAGATATAAGCTGAACTTGGGCCCTGCCTCGGTTACTGACCTACTCTAGCCAGGACTGGGCTCGGTCGGGTAGGTTGGAACCCTGGACAACCGTTTCGGTATACTCGAGTACTACCACTGGAGGGATAAGGTGATGGCCAGTCAATCGAAGGAGTTGCCGATCGGAGTTATAAGGACGGGAAGTGGACCGAGTACTGTATCCTTTTGTGTTTGCTTTGCTATTAATAATGTTATTGCTCTCCTAGTTGACATTTCTCGGGTAAGACTCCTCATGAGCATTAATCTCTGAGATGAAGCAATCCTTGTAATGTTCTTCTAGTCAGACGAGCCACTATTTGTTTGACTAAAAATTCATGAAAATATATTTATATGGTCATTCATTCCAAAAATACGTTAGTGATTTTAGATAATTTATGAGTTGTACTCATAGTAAAGTTACCAGCAAAAGTACTACTACTACATGTGTTTTCAAAGTATCAATTACCCGAGTAATGATTATCACCTCATGATAACCTGCCATTGTGTAACCTCGCACCATGCATATGACATGCACAACTTTCTTGATTTGTTTGAACTGTTAGAGTGTCTTGGAACCTCACTGGGCTGTGTAGCTCATTCCACGTTGTGATTTTCTTTTACAGGATTTGAGACCAAAGGTGTTCGGAAGTAGTACTAGATTGTTTACTTTCATGAATGTAATTCGAGTTAAACATTGTAGTTTTGCCTTAGGTTGCCACTTGAAGCTGGAAAAGTGTAAACCCTGGATTTGTATGTGGCTTGTATGAATTTGTTACTTGGCTTGTAAGGATGTATTTGAATTGATGTTTTGTTTCTTGGGTTGTATTCGGGAAGGTATTTTAAGAATCGACGTTGGCTATCTTAAGGCACTGTTATCTCTGAAGTTAATGTGATCTAGAAACCGGCTTATTTGGAGGGAAACGATGTTATAATAGATTAGGTTATACTTCGGAAGGATTTTTGCTAGCTTGCTTGCGTGAGTCCTGGCGAGAGCTAGGCAGACGGCCCGCCAACCCTCTGGTTCGCCTTAAGGGAAAGTGGGGTCGTCACAGGTGGTATCAGAGATTAGTCTCTAGATCTTTGTAGTGTATCTTAGGCTTTAAGCATAAGATGCCGGACTGTGGAGTTTGATTGTTTAGTAAGTGGAATGTGATCTTAATACTTGATGATTGATTGAGTAATATTGAAGTGTTTGTTTTTAAGTGGGTTTACACACTAGGGTTTCTTATATTGTAAGAAACTGAAGAGAATTGTGTGGGAATTGATTTGAAAAGTGATAGTTGAGTTTCTTGAACATTGGTACTAGCTGATATCTATAAGATCGAATTTGACTGGGTAAATTGTAAGATTCGAGGTATCCTCTAGGCTTGTAATCTTCGTAAGTATATGTATGAAATTGAATGTGAATCTTAGATTGATTGCTTGATTGAGACATTTTGTGAAATTTTCTTTGAGGAATGGTGGCGGTTGAGTTGATTTGCATCTGGAGATGGCCAGTCCTAGTGCGAATTGACTTGGTTCCCACTTGAGGCTTAAGTGAGCCAGTTGTACATATTTCCTGAATTTGAAAATGGTACTTGAGGCTTTAACTAGAAATCCCAAGGTTGGTTATTCTTGGAGATGAATGCACTTTAGTTATTGGCTGGCTTGCTAAAGATTTTTAAACTTTGGATAAATGACCTTTGATTTCAACTTGTATTATGACTTGATTAGCTCTAATTTTGTAATGGTATGCAACCTAATTGAGACTAGTTTAAATTCTATGTTAACTGTTAATGTGCTATTTGTGAAAATGTCATCTGTGGATATAGTTTTTTGCTCATTTTGAAAATTGTTAAATATACGTGTGCATAGATAATTTTTAGTTTAGTGAGCCATTTGCACATATTTGTATATATTAGTTATGAGAATGGAAGCTGGGAGACGACGAAAGGGATGTCAACCTAGACAACCCCGAAATGAAAGAGTAGATAATGGATCTGATATTGACCAAAATGCCGAGCCCAGTGCTGGGAGAGGAAATGACCAAATGGGACAAGTTCTAACCCGCATGACGGATATACTAGAGCTCTTAGTAGCTCAACAAGGTCAAGGTGTTGGACAGGGAAACCAAGAAATAGGAGAGGATCGAGCTTTAGAGCGGTTTCAGAAATTCTTCCCACCTAAGTTTGCTGGAGGACCTGATCCAGAGGTGGCTGAGAATTGGTTAGAAAATATAAGAAATATATTTGATGCACTAGATTATTCCGAGGAGAGAGAAGTAAATTTTGCTGTGTTCCAACTTGAAGGGCCGGCTCGAGCATGGTGGAATGTTATAAGAAATAAGTGGGAAAGGGAACAAACTCCGAGAACTTGGATGAACTTTGTCCTAGAATTTAATGGAAAATTTCTTCCACCACTAGTCCAAGAAAAGAGAGAAGATGATTTCATAAAGCTTCGTCAAGGAACTTTAAGTGTAGCTGAGTATGAAACACGCTTTACGAAGTTATCTACATATGCCTCAGAATTGGTGGCTACTGAAAGGAAGAGAATAAGACGGTTTATCCAAGGATTAGATTTGGAAATCCAAGATGCCCTTGTCGCAGCACAGGTTGAAACATTTAGTGACGCTCTCGAAAAAGCGCAAAGGGTAGAAATCACAAAATCTCAACTGAGAGCTTTTCAAGCAAGGAAAAGAGACGCATCTGACAGTACACTAGGAGAAAATGGACCACCACACAAAGTTAGAAAAGAAGTGGATGGAGTAGGACTGTTACTTCCTACACAACTCAGGATAAAGGACCCAAAAGGAACTATGTCGCGAGAGACTTCAGTAGGACAGACACGATCAAAGAAAACCTCGCAAACAAGTCAGGTCACAACACCTCATCCAATATGTGGATATTGTGGAAGGACGAATCACACTGAAGAAAACTATTGGCTAAAGGGACGAAAGTGTATGGGATGTGGGAGTACTAGCCATAAAGTTCATGACTGTCCAAGGAGGTATCCACGAGAAACCACTGCTCAACAGGGAAATGGAACTGTCCCTCGACAAGTCAATGCAAGGAGGAACCGACCAGTGGCATCTGAACGAACATATGACATGATCACACCACATGGTTCAGGGTTATCCGAGATTTCAGAAGGTATGAATTTCGAGGACGAAATTCTCTTTAAAGAAGGTAGGTTGTGAGGACCCGAAAATTTTGCTTATTTTATTTATTTTACTGGCTAAAATAAGTATTTACTCACCCGATTTCTCTGAGTATTATTTTCTAAGCTTTTTAGGTTTAATTAAACGTATCCATAGTTTAGTTATATTTTTAAAACAATTCGTTTCGAAATTTAATTTCTGTAAGCTCGTTAAGTGAAAATAGTAAATACGCGATTGGAGTAAATAATCGATTCAAGAAATTACATACAACGAATAAGTGGTTAAATTTCCTAGTTTTGTTACATTAAATTCATATTTCGAAGGTAAATTATTTCATTGATTTAACAATTAAATTTCTTTGAATTCCGATAGCTAATCTTAAGCGTTAATAATGATTAAGTTAATAAGTTTTGATATAAAAGGATAAACGAATATTAAGAATGTTAAATTTATATATTAAGGTCAAACTTGATTTTTATAGTTTAAATAATTAGGTAATAATGTTCATAGGAATTTCCGCGTTAAGATGAAAACCAATGAGGTTTAGATAAACATGATACTAATATACTGAACATACTTAAGGCGTGAAAATTACAGTCTTGTAAGACTAGTGTATAATTAGGCGTTTAAGTCACACTTGGGAATAATTTTTGGAATTAAGTTAGAATTGAGTGATTAAGTTGAGGTTAGGGAGTAAAGTGAAAAGATTAAAATGCCCTTGCAACCACAACATTTCCATGCAAGCCAAACAAACCCTCTGACAGCATTTTAAATCACCGCAACCATCCGCCAATCACATTTTCACCAATTCTATACGCAAACCATTTCATACACGCCAACTCCTCCAAAACCGCAAGCCATTCCCTCTTCCTTCTCAATACCGCGATACCACCACACTCCACTACTTCATCTCTGATTCACAACAACACCTCATCTCTTCCTCTGCCTTAGACCGAGAAGTAAATGAGAGAGAGGTGAGAAACCAGCCATCCGAGAGCAAGAGTGCGAGAAAACAAGCTGCAAAAATTTTCTTTCTCTCGTTCTGATCGCGAGCTGAGGGCAGAAATCGGAGGACCACGAGTGAAAGCAATCGATCCTGTACCTTCACCTCCACCAGCTGTGACCATTTTCTTCACCTCAACCAGCTGCACCCGTTTCCAGCAACTCCACCGCAACTGCAACATCCAACCAGGACCACCACCTCCAGTTCGCGTGTGAGCAAGAGAGGGAGAGCTAGTGAGCTGCGGTTTAGCAAGCCGAGAGGAAAATTTCTGCAGCGCATTGTCGCGTGAGCTAAGCCTCAAACCGAGGTAACCTCTGGCCCTAGACTAGCTAATATTAGGTAGATGATGCTGATTTCAAGCTTGCATGTAACGGTTAGCCACTTGGATGATGGGTTAAGGCACCAGAAATTCTGATTATGAAAAGAAAATGGAATTGCCGTGAGCTTGAATCAGAAATGCAGACTTGATCATTGCTTAATTGAAGTAATCTGAGCTTATAGCTGTGATTAATTAGCTAATTACAAGATGTTTAAGAGATTGCATGTGATGATTAAGCACTCGGATGATGCAATCAAGGCATGAGAAAATCTGATTAGGAAGAAATTGGAATTGCCGTGAGTTGATTGTGAAAATGCAGCTTTAATTCTGTCTCTTTGAAGTAGTTTGAGCTGATAGATGCGTTTATCTATCTAAGAACAAGGTGATTAAGCTCTGCATGCAGCCCCTTGGTTCGGTTATGCAAGAAAAATAAGAATGAAAAACAATCTAGCCGCATGTAAGATCATCCGAAGATAGCAAACAGAATTTCTGGATTTTTGGGATGATTATAACTATCGTTTGAATCTAATTTTGAACTGGAAATGTTAATTGGCTAGCCAAGGAATTGCATGCTGAAATTGAGTACTTAATATCATGTTTTAGCCGAGTAAAAAGTTGGGTTTATGACCAACTAGCTGCTGGAAATGTTTGTGAAAGCCGAGGAAGTGAAACTGAAATTTTGCAATTGTTCTGGAATTTTTCTTTGGTAAATGATGGTTGGAAAATTTTGATGGTGGGCTCTATGAACTCCCACCCTTGGATTAATGATTGATGATAGTTACAATGCTAGTTTAGTGCTCAAATGGGAAGATTAATGATACCTAGCTAGTCTCGACTTCAAGGGATGTGTAGTTCAAAAATGTTCAGATTTGCCCTGTTTTAATCGCACCCTTTTTGCAAAATTTTGAGGGTTTCATGACTTACATATCATGTTTATATGTTGAATATATGGTGTACAAAGTTTCATTGAAAAATATTGAGGTTTGGTTGGTCAAATAAATCGATTTAACAAAGCTAGTAAATCTGGAACTATTTCCGAAATGCTCTGACCAGCTTTCGTATTTCGGCCATAATTTTGAACTCCGATGTCGAAATCGAGTGTCGTCAGCGGCATTTGAAACTAGACATTCCAACCTTTCCGACGATATAAAATACACATTCTGGTTCCATGTATGTGAGCCAAACCAACTATTTTAAGTCGGCTGTTCTGTTTCTCTGTTTTACAAGAACAAAATGCTGAGGCTGCAACTTGTGACACGAATTCGAGCTAGTTGTGTGCCGAATTTCAAAATGATTTCTTCTGTGAAATTATATATCTATGAATATGTTTTCCAACGCCTTAAACCATGCCAAATTCTGAGTTAATTTGAGTGATCTGTGATCAAAATATGAAACCTGCTCTGTCCTTGAAAACCCTGATTTTTAGACAGATTTGATGCAAGGTTTGGCAAAGACTTGCTAACTGAATATTTTGATGCTAAACACTTACCAAATGTACCATGAACGTTCTTCAAATTTTGCCTAAACAAATGAACCAGGTTTGGAGGAATCTTTCTTTGACCAAATGTCTGAAATGGAAAAACAAAGGTTCAAGGCAGTTTTGTCTTAGTATTTGCGAAATTTTAGGTGTTTGATTGACCACCTTTCCGAAGTTATTTTTCCATGAAATTTGGTAGAGGAACAACCCTTATATGGTAGTATTATACTGCTAATTATGGTGTTACTCTGAGGCCGTTTCATGGGTCAAATAAATTACCAAAGTTCATGACTCGAGTTTGAAAAACCCATGTTTCACAAGGGAATTTTAGTAACTTCGAGCTACCGTATCTTGGTGCTCAAAACCCCGTTTCTCGTTCCGTTTGTTTTGTTATACTCTTGGATTACAACACTAATAGAGTTAAAAATTTCAAAAGCTAGTTCCAAACAAGTGAATTTTGCCGAAATTCCAAAGTTGGCAAAAAACCAACTTAAATCTGCCTTACGAACCCAAACAGTAACTTTGAGCCCATTTTTGACTATCTTCCATTTAGAATCATGGAAAAGTGTATTCTAGGGACTTTTAGTACTTTCAAAGAGGTTTCGAATAGTACCAAGTTTTCCAATTTTGGGCTTGTAGAGAGTAAGATATGATTTTTCAAAGATTACTTGTTAAATCTGGAATTTTCTAACTTAAAGGAAACTAAGGAGTTTCGAACTCTTCATTTCTTTCAATATCATTTGATTGTTTTACATTTGAATCCAAAGATGGAAATCAGATTTGTCTTGTGTTTTAAAACCCCACTTTTGAACCTCGAGTTACACGAATTCTAGGCTCGTCTCCGCGTTAATTTCTTAGATTGCACTAGTGTACAATCTTCATCGAAAACTAGAGAATTCGTAGCGATATTGAGTGGTACTTGAATTATTGTTTGCTCAGGCAATCGAGGAGATCCCCAAGAGGAACTCGGAGCGGACGCCTAAAACGCTTGTTTGAGACCTATTGCGCTTGTTTGACTAGGTGAGTGTTCCATATAGGAATACGTAATGGAATAAGTCTAGGACATGCTCATTTCATGATTTCTAAGTATTAAGTACTATGTGTTAAATATTTACCATACTCATGCTTGAAAATGCTCGAATAACATGACTTGGTATGCTATGGTTGCATACGTCGTTGGAGTGAATCTCCTCGACTCTCACATGGTAAAAATGGGATAACGGCCAATGATGGCCTATTAATATGGCAAATGCCTGCCAAATAACCGTCATTACTCAACCGTCAACCATTAACCGTTTACCAACCCACATGACTACCTGATTACCTGACTATTTGCTCACATGATTTCTAATCTATATGATTATTCGATATCCGTGAATTACATGCTCCCATGAAATCAACTTGTATTGCTTACGTGCTTACATGCTAAGTATCCACTTGATTACTTGATTATCATGAATCACATGTTATATGAAGTTGTCCATCATTATTAGGCGAGTGTGTGACAGCCCCACCTTCCCCTAAGGCGAACCAAAGAGGTTAGCGGACTGCCTGCCCAGCTCTCGCCAGGACTAACGGTGCAGTATAGAGCGATCTTTCACATTCCGGAACTTATAACGCGCGCAAATAAGGCAAAAGGGCAAAATAACCCAAAATAAAAGAAAATGAAATCCGGAGTCGGCCATGAATAGTAACCGACTCGTCCGTACCCAACCAAACATCGAATTACATATACCACATAACATTTAGCCTTTACAAACCAAAATGACGTTTAAAAGTGATACAAAAGTCACTACATATATGGTTTGCCAAAACAAAAGTGAAAACGGCCCTAATGATACATTTAGGGTCCCATTTTATATACAATACAAAAGAGTCATTCGAGTGTGTACTTTACCTCACTCGACCTATTCAAATGATGAATTTTACTTTTTGTCGAATTACTTGGTTACCTGTGCATGTTGTAAGATATAAGCTGAACTTGGGCCCTGCCTCGGTTACTGACCTACTCTAGCCAGGACTGGGCTCGGTCGGATAGGTTGGAACCCTGGACAACCGTTTCGGTATACTCGAGTACTACCACTGGAGGGATAAGGTGATGGCCAGTCAATCGAAGGAGTTGCCGATCGGAGTTATAAGGACGGGAAGTGGACCGAGTACTGTATCCTTTTGTGCTTGCTTTGCTATTAATAATGTTATTGCTCTCCTAGTTGACATTTCTCGGGTAAGACTCCTCATGAGCATTAATCTCTGAGATGAAGCAATCCTTGTAATGTTCTTCTAGTCAGACGAGCCACTATTTGTTTGACTAAAAATTCATGAAAATATATTTATATGGTCATTCATTCCAAAAATACGTTAGTGATTTTAGATAATTTATGAGTTGTACTCATAGTAAAGTTACCAGCAAAAGTACTACTACTACATGTGTTTTCAAAGTATCAATTACCCGAGTAATGATTATCACCTCATGATAACCTGCCATTGTGTAACCTCGCACCATGCATATGACATGCACAACTTTCTTGATTTGTTTGAACTGTTAGAGTGTCTTGGAACCTCACTGGGCTGTGTAGCTCATTCCACGTTGTGATTTTCTTTTACAGGATTTGAGACCAAAGGTGTTCGGAAGTAGTACTAGATTGTTTACTTTCATGAATGTAATTCGAGTTAAACATTGTAGTTTTGCCTTAGGTTGCCACTTGAAGCTGGAAAAGTGTAAACCCTGGATTTGTATGTGGCTTGTATGAATTTGTTACTTGGCTTGTAAGGATGTATTTGAATTGATGTTTTGTTTCTTGGGTTGTATTCGGGAAGGTATTTTAAGAATCGACGTTGGCTATCTTAAGGCACTGTTATCTCTGAAGTTAATGTGATCTAGAAACCGGCTTATTTGGAGGGAAACGATGTTATAATAGATTAGGTTATACTTCGGAAGGATTTTTGCTAGCTTGCTTGCGTGAGTCCTGGCGAGAGCTAGGCAGACGGCCCGCCAACCCTCTGGTTCGCCTTAAGGGAAAGTGGGGTCGTCACAGGTGGTATCAGAGATTAGTCTCTAGATCTTTGTAGTGTATCTTAGGCTTTAAGCATAAGATGCCGGACTGTGGAGTTTGATTGTTTAGTAAGTGGAATGTGATCTTAATACTTGATGATTGATTGAGTAATATTGAAGTGTTTGTTTTTAAGTGGGTTTACACACTAGGGTTTCTTATATTGTAAGAAACTGAAGAGAATTGTGTGGGAATTGATTTGAAAAGTGATAGTTGAGTTTCTTGAACATTGGTACTAGCTGATATCTATAAGATCGAATTTGACTGGGTAAATTGTAAGATTCGAGGTATCCTCTAGGCTTGTAATCTTCGTAAGTATATGTATGAAATTGAATGTGAATCTTAGATTGATTGCTTGATTGAGACATTTTGTGAAATTTTCTTTGAGGAATGGTGGCGGTTGAGTTGATTTGCATCTGGAGATGGCCAGTCCTAGTGCGAATTGACTTGGTTCCCACTTGAGGCTTAAGTGAGCCAGTTGTACATATTTCCTGAATTTGAAAATGGTACTTGAGGCTTTAACTAGAAATCCCAAGGTTGGTTATTCTTGGAGATGAATGCACTTTAGTTATTGGCTGGCTTGCTAAAGATTTTTAAACTTTGGATAAATGACCTTTGATTTCAACTTGTATTATGACTTGATTAGCTCTAATTTTGTAATGGTATGCAACCTAATTGAGACTAGTTTAAATTCTATGTTAACTGTTAATGTGCTATTTGTGAAAATGTCATCTGTGGATATAGTTTTTTGCTCATTTTGAAAATTGTTAAATATACGTGTGCATAGATAATTTTTAGTTTAGTGAGCCATTTGCACATATTTGTATATATTAGTTATGAGAATGGAAGCTGGGAGACGACGAAAGGGATGTCAACCTAGACAACCCCGAAATGAAAGAGTAGATAATGGATCTGATATTGACCAAAATGCCGAGCCCAGTGCTGGGAGAGGAAATGACCAAATGGGACAAGTTCTAACCCGCATGACGGATATACTAGAGCTCTTAGTAGCTCAACAAGGTCAAGGTGTTGGACAGGGAAACCAAGAAATAGGAGAGGATCGAGCTTTAGAGCGGTTTCAGAAATTCTTCCCACCTAAGTTTGCTGGAGGACCTGATCCAGAGGTGGCTGAGAATTGGTTAGAAAATATAAGAAATATATTTGATGCACTAGATTATTCCGAGGAGAGAGAAGTAAATTTTGCTGTGTTCCAACTTGAAGGGCCGGCTCGAGCATGGTGGAATGTTATAAGAAATAAGTGGGAAAGGGAACAAACTCCGAGAACTTGGATGAACTTTGTCCTAGAATTTAATGGAAAATTTCTTCCACCACTAGTCCAAGAAAAGAGAGAAGATGATTTCATAAAGCTTCGTCAAGGAACTTTAAGTGTAGCTGAGTATGAAACACGCTTTACGAAGTTATCTACATATGCCTCAGAATTGGTGGCTACTGAAAGGAAGAGAATAAGACGGTTTATCCAAGGATTAGATTTGGAAATCCAAGATGCCCTTGTCGCAGCACAGGTTGAAACATTTAGTGACGCTCTCGAAAAAGCGCAAAGGGTAGAAATCACAAAATCTCAACTGAGAGCTTTTCAAGCAAGGAAAAGAGACGCATCTGACAGTACACTAGGAGAAAATGGACCACCACACAAAGTTAGAAAAGAAGTGGATGGAGTAGGACTGTTACTTCCTACACAACTCAGGATAAAGGACCCAAAAGGAACTATGTCGCGAGAGACTTCAGTAGGACAGACACGATCAAAGAAAACCTCGCAAACAAGTCAGGTCACAACACCTCATCCAATATGTGGATATTGTGGAAGGACGAATCACACTGAAGAAAACTATTGGCTAAAGGGACGAAAGTGTATGGGATGTGGGAGTACTAGCCATAAAGTTCATGACTGTCCAAGGAGGTATCCACGAGAAACCACTGCTCAACAGGGAAATGGAACTGTCCCTCGACAAGTCAATGCAAGGAGGAACCGACCAGTGGCATCTGAACGAACATATGACATGATCACACCACATGGTTCAGGGTTATCCGAGATTTCAGAAGGTATGAATTTCGAGGACGAAATTCTCTTTAAAGAAGGTAGGTTGTGAGGACCCGAAAATTTTGCTTATTTTATTTATTTTACTGGCTAAAATAAGTATTTACTCACCCGATTTCTCTGAGTATTATTTTCTAAGCTTTTTAGGTTTAATTAAACGTATCCATAGTTTAGTTATATTTTTAAAACAATTCGTTTCGAAATTTAATTTCTGTAAGCTCGTTAAGTGAAAATAGTAAATACGCGATTGGAGTAAATAATCGATTCAAGAAATTACATACAACGAATAAGTGGTTAAATTTCCTAGTTTTGTTACATTAAATTCATATTTCGAAGGTAAATTATTTCATTGATTTAACAATTAAATTTCTTTGAATTCCGATAGCTAATCTTAAGCGTTAATAATGATTAAGTTAATAAGTTTTGATATAAAAGGATAAACGAATATTAAGAATGTTAAATTTATATATTAAGGTCAAACTTGATTTTTATAGTTTAAATAATTAGGTAATAATGTTCATAGGAATTTCCGCGTTAAGATGAAAACCAATGAGGTTTAGATAAACATGATACTAATATACTGAACATACTTAAGGCGTGAAAATTACAGTCTTGTAAGACTAGTGTATAATTAGGCGTTTAAGTCACACTTGGGAATAATTTTTGGAATTAAGTTAGAATTGAGTGATTAAGTTGAGGTTAGGGAGTAAAGTGAAAAGATTAAAATGCCCTTGCAACCACAACATTTCCATGCAAGCCAAACAAACCCTCTGACAGCATTTTAAATCACCGCAACCATCCGCCAATCACATTTTCACCAATTCTATACGCAAACCATTTCATACACGCCAACTCCTCCAAAACCGCAAGCCATTCCCTCTTCCTTCTCAATACCGCGATACCACCACACTCCACTACTTCATCTCTGATTCACAACAACACCTCATCTCTTCCTCTGCCTTAGACCGAGAAGTAAATGAGAGAGAGGTGAGAAACCAGCCATCCGAGAGCAAGAGTGCGAGAAAACAAGCTGCAAAAATTTTCTTTCTCTCGTTCTGATCGCGAGCTGAGGGCAGAAATCGGAGGACCACGAGTGAAAGCAATCGATCCTGTACCTTCACCTCCACCAGCTGTGACCATTTTCTTCACCTCAACCAGCTGCACCCGTTTCCAGCAACTCCACCGCAACTGCAACATCCAACCAGGACCACCACCTCCAGTTCGCGTGTGAGCAAGAGAGGGAGAGCTAGTGAGCTGCGGTTTAGCAAGCCGAGAGGAAAATTTCTGCAGCGCATTGTCGCGTGAGCTAAGCCTCAAACCGAGGTAACCTCTGGCCCTAGACTAGCTAATATTAGGTAGATGATGCTGATTTCAAGCTTGCATGTAACGGTTAGCCACTTGGATGATGGGTTAAGGCACCAGAAATTCTGATTATGAAAAGAAAATGGAATTGCCGTGAGCTTGAATCAGAAATGCAGACTTGATCATTGCTTAATTGAAGTAATCTGAGCTTATAGCTGTGATTAATTAGCTAATTACAAGATGTTTAAGAGATTGCATGTGATGATTAAGCACTCGGATGATGCAATCAAGGCATGAGAAAATCTGATTAGGAAGAAATTGGAATTGCCGTGAGTTGATTGTGAAAATGCAGCTTTAATTCTGTCTCTTTGAAGTAGTTTGAGCTGATAGATGCGTTTATCTATCTAAGAACAAGGTGATTAAGCTCTGCATGCAGCCCCTTGGTTCGGTTATGCAAGAAAAATAAGAATGAAAAACAATCTAGCCGCATGTAAGATCATCCGAAGATAGCAAACAGAATTTCTGGATTTTTGGGATGATTATAACTATCGTTTGAATCTAATTTTGAACTGGAAATGTTAATTGGCTAGCCAAGGAATTGCATGCTGAAATTGAGTACTTAATATCATGTTTTAGCCGAGTAAAAAGTTGGGTTTATGACCAACTAGCTGCTGGAAATGTTTGTGAAAGCCGAGGAAGTGAAACTGAAATTTTGCAATTGTTCTGGAATTTTTCTTTGGTAAATGATGGTTGGAAAATTTTGATGGTGGGCTCTATGAACTCCCACCCTTGGATTAATGATTGATGATGGTTACAATGCTAGTTTAGTGCTTAAATGGGAAGATTAATGATACCTAGCTAGTCTCGACTTCAAGGGATGTGTAGTTCAAAAATGTTCAGATTTGCCCTGTTTTAATCGCACCCTTTTTGCAAAATTTTGAGGGTTTCATGACTTACATATCATGTTTATATGTTGAATATATGGTGTACAAAGTTTCATTGAAAAATATTGAGGTTTGGTTGGTCAAATAAATCGATTTAACAAAGCTAGTAAATCTGGAACTATTTCCGAAATGCTCTGACCAGCTTTCGTATTTCGGCCATAATTTTGAACTCCGATGTCGAAATCGAGTGTCGTCAGCGGCATTTGAAACTAGACATTCCAACCTTTCCGACGATATAAAATACACATTCTGGTTCCATGTATGTGAGCCAAACCAACTATTTTAAGTCGGCTGTTCTGTTTCTCTGTTTTACAAGAACAAAATGCTGAGGCTGCAACTTGTGACACGAATTCGAGCTAGTTGTGTGCCGAATTTCAAAATGATTTCTTCTGTGAAATTATATATCTATGAATATGTTTTCCAACGCCTTAAACCATGCCAAATTCTGAGTTAATTTGAGTGATCTGTGATCAAAATATGAAACCTGCTCTGTCCTTGAAAACCCTGATTTTTAGACAGATTTGATGCAAGGTTTGGCAAAGACTTGCTAACTGAATATTTTGATGCTAAACACTTACCAAATGTACCATGAACGTTCTTCAAATTTTGCCTAAACAAATGAACCAGGTTTGGAGGAATCTTTCTTTGACCAAATGTCTGAAATGGAAAAACAAAGGTTCAAGGCAGTTTTGTCTTAGTATTTGCGAAATTTTAGGTGTTTGATTGACCACCTTTCCGAAGTTATTTTTCCATGAAATTTGGTAGAGGAACAACCCTTATATGGTAGTATTATACTGCTAATTATGGTGTTACTCTGAGGCCGTTTCATGGGTCAAATAAATTACCAAAGTTCATGACTCGAGTTTGAAAAACCCATGTTTCACAAGGGAATTTTAGTAACTTCGAGCTACCGTATCTTGGTGCTCAAAACCCCGTTTCTCGTTCCGTTTGTTTTGTTATACTCTTGGATTACAACACTAATAGAGTTAAAAATTTCAAAAGCTAGTTCCAAACAAGTGAATTTTGCCGAAATTCCAAAGTTGGCAAAAAACCAACTTAAATCTGCCTTACGAACCCAAACAGTAACTTTGAGCCCATTTTTGACTATCTTCCATTTAGAATCATGGAAAAGTGTATTCTAGGGACTTTTAGTACTTTCAAAGAGGTTTCGAATAGTACCAAGTTTTCCAATTTTGGGCTTGTAGAGAGTAAGATATGATTTTTCAAAGATTACTTGTTAAATCTGGAATTTTCTAACTTAAAGGAAACTAAGGAGTTTCGAACTCTTCATTTCTTTCAATATCATTTGATTGTTTTACATTTGAATCCAAAGATGGAAATCAGATTTGTCTTGTGTTTTAAAACCCCACTTTTGAACCTCGAGTTACACGAATTCTAGGCTCGTCTCCGCGTTAATTTCTTAGATTGCACTAGCGTACAATCTTCATCGAAAACTAGAGAATTCGTAGCGATATTGAGTGGTACTTGAATTATTGTTTGCTCAGGCAATCGAGGAGATCCCCAAGAGGAACTCGGAGCGGACGCCTAAAACGCTTGTTTGAGACCTATTGCGCTTGTTTGACTAGGTGAGTGTTCCATATAGGAATACGTAATGGAATAAGTCTAGGACATGCTCATTTCATGATTTCTAAGTGTTAAGTACTATGTGTTAAATATTTACCATACTCATGCTTGAAAATGCTCGAATAACATGACTTGGTATGCTATGGTTGCATACGTCGTTGGAGTGAATCTCCTCGACTCTCACATGGTAAAAATGGGATAACGGCCAATGATGGCCTATTAATATGGCAAATGCCTGCCAAATAACCGTCATTACTCAACCGTCAACCATTAACCGTTTACCAACCCACATGACTACCTGATTACCTGACTATTTGCTCACATGATTTCTAATCTATATGATTATTCGATATCCGTGAATTACATGCTCCCATGAAATCAACTTGTATTGCTTACGTGCTTACATGCTAAGTATCCACTTGATTACTTGATTATCATGAATCACATGTTATATGAAGTTGTCCATCATTATTAGGCGAGTGTGTACTTTACCTCACTCGACCTATTCAAATGATGAATTTTACTTTTTGTCGAATTACTTGGTTACCTGTGCATGTTGTAAGATATAAGCTGAACTTGGGCCCTGCCTCGGTTACTGACCTACTCTAGCCAGGACTGGGCTCGGTCGGATAGGTTGGAACCCTGGACAACCGTTTCGGTATACTCGAGTACTACCACTGGAGGGATAAGGTGATGGCCAGTCAATCGAAGGAGTTGCCGATCGGAGTTATAAGGACGGGAAGTGGACCGAGTACTGTATCCTTTTGTGCTTGCTTTGCTATTAATAATGTTATTGCTCTCCTAGTTGACATTTCTCGGGTAAGACTCCTCATGAGCATTAATCTCTGAGATGAAGCAATCCTTGTAATGTTCTTCTAGTCAGACGAGCCACTATTTGTTTGACTAAAAATTCATGAAAATATATTTATATGGTCATTCATTCCAAAAATACGTTAGTGATTTTAGATAATTTATGAGTTGTACTCATAGTAAAGTTACCAGCAAAAGTACTACTACTACATGTGTTTTCAAAGTATCAATTACCCGAGTAATGATTATCACCTCATGATAACCTGCCATTGTGTAACCTCGCACCATGCATATGACATGCACAACTTTCTTGATTTGTTTGAACTGTTAGAGTGTCTTGGAACCTCACTGGGCTGTGTAGCTCATTCCACGTTGTGATTTTCTTTTACAGGATTTGAGACCAAAGGTGTTCGGAAGTAGTACTAGATTGTTTACTTTCATGAATGTAATTCGAGTTAAACATTGTAGTTTTGCCTTAGGTTGCCACTTGAAGCTGGAAAAGTGTAAACCCTGGATTTGTATGTGGCTTGTATGAATTTGTTACTTGGCTTGTAAGGATGTATTTGAATTGATGTTTTGTTTCTTGGGTTGTATTCGGGAAGGTATTTTAAGAATCGACGTTGGCTATCTTAAGGCACTGTTATCTCTGAAGTTAATGTGATCTAGAAACCGGCTTATTTGGAGGGAAACGATGTTATAATAGATTAGGTTATACTTCGGAAGGATTTTTGCTAGCTTGCTTGCGTGAGTCCTGGCGAGAGCTAGGCAGACGGCCCGCCAACCCTCTGGTTCGCCTTAAGGGAAAGTGGGGTCGTCACAGGTGGTATCAGAGATTAGTCTCTAGATCTTTGTAGTGTATCTTAGGCTTTAAGCATAAGATGCCGGACTGTGGAGTTTGATTGTTTAGTAAGTGGAATGTGATCTTAATACTTGATGATTGATTGAGTAATATTGAAGTGTTTGTTTTTAAGTGGGTTTACACACTAGGGTTTCTTATATTGTAAGAAACTGAAGAGAATTGTGTGGGAATTGATTTGAAAAGTGATAGTTGAGTTTCTTGAACATTGGTACTAGCTGATATCTATAAGATCGAATTTGACTGGGTAAATTGTAAGATTCGAGGTATCCTCTAGGCTTGTAATCTTCGTAAGTATATGTATGAAATTGAATGTGAATCTTAGATTGATTGCTTGATTGAGACATTTTGTGAAATTTTCTTTGAGGAATGGTGGCGGTTGAGTTGATTTGCATCTGGAGATGGCCAGTCCTAGTGCGAATTGACTTGGTTCCCACTTGAGGCTTAAGTGAGCCAGTTGTACATATTTCCTGAATTTGAAAATGGTACTTGAGGCTTTAACTAGAAATCCCAAGGTTGGTTATTCTTGGAGATGAATGCACTTTAGTTATTGGCTGGCTTGCTAAAGATTTTTAAACTTTGGATAAATGACCTTTGATTTCAACTTGTATTATGACTTGATTAGCTCTAATTTTGTAATGGTATGCAACCTAATTGAGACTAGTTTAAATTCTATGTTAACTGTTAATGTGCTATTTGTGAAAATGTCATCTGTGGATATAGTTTTTTGCTCATTTTGAAAATTGTTAAATATACGTGTGCATAGATAATTTTTAGTTTAGTGAGCCATTTGCACATATTTGTATATATTAGTTATGAGAATGGAAGCTGGGAGACGACGAAAGGGATGTCAACCTAGACAACCCCGAAATGAAAGAGTAGATAATGGATCTGATATTGACCAAAATGCCGAGCCCAGTGCTGGGAGAGGAAATGACCAAATGGGACAAGTTCTAACCCGCATGACGGATATACTAGAGCTCTTAGTAGCTCAACAAGGTCAAGGTGTTGGACAGGGAAACCAAGAAATAGGAGAGGATCGAGCTTTAGAGCGGTTTCAGAAATTCTTCCCACCTAAGTTTGCTGGAGGACCTGATCCAGAGGTGGCTGAGAATTGGTTAGAAAATATAAGAAATATATTTGATGCACTAGATTATTCCGAGGAGAGAGAAGTAAATTTTGCTGTGTTCCAACTTGAAGGGCCGGCTCGAGCATGGTGGAATGTTATAAGAAATAAGTGGGAAAGGGAACAAACTCCGAGAACTTGGATGAACTTTGTCCTAGAATTTAATGGAAAATTTCTTCCACCACTAGTCCAAGAAAAGAGAGAAGATGATTTCATAAAGCTTCGTCAAGGAACTTTAAGTGTAGCTGAGTATGAAACACGCTTTACGAAGTTATCTACATATGCCTCAGAATTGGTGGCTACTGAAAGGAAGAGAATAAGACGGTTTATCCAAGGATTAGATTTGGAAATCCAAGATGCCCTTGTCGCAGCACAGGTTGAAACATTTAGTGACGCTCTCGAAAAAGCGCAAAGGGTAGAAATCACAAAATCTCAACTGAGAGCTTTTCAAGCAAGGAAAAGAGACGCATCTGACAGTACACTAGGAGAAAATGGACCACCACACAAAGTTAGAAAAGAAGTGGATGGAGTAGGACTGTTACTTCCTACACAACTCAGGATAAAGGACCCAAAAGGAACTATGTCGCGAGAGACTTCAGTAGGACAGACACGATCAAAGAAAACCTCGCAAACAAGTCAGGTCACAACACCTCATCCAATATGTGGATATTGTGGAAGGACGAATCACACTGAAGAAAACTATTGGCTAAAGGGACGAAAGTGTATGGGATGTGGGAGTACTAGCCATAAAGTTCATGACTGTCCAAGGAGGTATCCACGAGAAACCACTGCTCAACAGGGAAATGGAACTGTCCCTCGACAAGTCAATGCAAGGAGGAACCGACCAGTGGCATCTGAACGAACATATGACATGATCACACCACATGGTTCAGGGTTATCCGAGATTTCAGAAGGTATGAATTTCGAGGACGAAATTCTCTTTAAAGAAGGTAGGTTGTGAGGACCCGAAAATTTTGCTTATTTTATTTATTTTACTGGCTAAAATAAGTATTTACTCACCCGATTTCTCTGAGTATTATTTTCTAAGCTTTTTAGGTTTAATTAAACGTATCCATAGTTTAGTTATATTTTTAAAACAATTCGTTTCGAAATTTAATTTCTGTAAGCTCGTTAAGTGAAAATAGTAAATACGCGATTGGAGTAAATAATCGATTCAAGAAATTACATACAACGAATAAGTGGTTAAATTTCCTAGTTTTGTTACATTAAATTCATATTTCGAAGGTAAATTATTTCATTGATTTAACAATTAAATTTCTTTGAATTCCGATAGCTAATCTTAAGCGTTAATAATGATTAAGTTAATAAGTTTTGATATAAAAGGATAAACGAATATTAAGAATGTTAAATTTATATATTAAGGTCAAACTTGATTTTTATAGTTTAAATAATTAGGTAATAATGTTCATAGGAATTTCCGCGTTAAGATGAAAACCAATGAGGTTTAGATAAACATGATACTAATATACTGAACATACTTAAGGCGTGAAAATTACAGTCTTGTAAGACTAGTGTATAATTAGGCGTTTAAGTCACACTTGGGAATAATTTTTGGAATTAAGTTAGAATTGAGTGATTAAGTTGAGGTTAGGGAGTAAAGTGAAAAGATTAAAATGCCCTTGCAACCACAACATTTCCATGCAAGCCAAACAAACCCTCTGACAGCATTTTAAATCACCGCAACCATCCGCCAATCACATTTTCACCAATTCTATACGCAAACCATTTCATACACGCCAACTCCTCCAAAACCGCAAGCCATTCCCTCTTCCTTCTCAATACCGCGATACCACCACACTCCACTACTTCATCTCTGATTCACAACAACACCTCATCTCTTCCTCTGCCTTAGACCGAGAAGTAAATGAGAGAGAGGTGAGAAACCAGCCATCCGAGAGCAAGAGTGCGAGAAAACAAGCTGCAAAAATTTTCTTTCTCTCGTTCTGATCGCGAGCTGAGGGCAGAAATCGGAGGACCACGAGTGAAAGCAATCGATCCTGTACCTTCACCTCCACCAGCTGTGACCATTTTCTTCACCTCAACCAGCTGCACCCGTTTCCAGCAACTCCACCGCAACTGCAACATCCAACCAGGACCACCACCTCCAGTTCGCGTGTGAGCAAGAGAGGGAGAGCTAGTGAGCTGCGGTTTAGCAAGCCGAGAGGAAAATTTCTGCAGCGCATTGTCGCGTGAGCTAAGCCTCAAACCGAGGTAACCTCTGGCCCTAGACTAGCTAATATTAGGTAGATGATGCTGATTTCAAGCTTGCATGTAACGGTTAGCCACTTGGATGATGGGTTAAGGCACCAGAAATTCTGATTATGAAAAGAAAATGGAATTGCCGTGAGCTTGAATCAGAAATGCAGACTTGATCATTGCTTAATTGAAGTAATCTGAGCTTATAGCTGTGATTAATTAGCTAATTACAAGATGTTTAAGAGATTGCATGTGATGATTAAGCACTCGGATGATGCAATCAAGGCATGAGAAAATCTGATTAGGAAGAAATTGGAATTGCCGTGAGTTGATTGTGAAAATGCAGCTTTAATTCTGTCTCTTTGAAGTAGTTTGAGCTGATAGATGCGTTTATCTATCTAAGAACAAGGTGATTAAGCTCTGCATGCAGCCCCTTGGTTCGGTTATGCAAGAAAAATAAGAATGAAAAACAATCTAGCCGCATGTAAGATCATCCGAAGATAGCAAACAGAATTTCTGGATTTTTGGGATGATTATAACTATCGTTTGAATCTAATTTTGAACTGGAAATGTTAATTGGCTAGCCAAGGAATTGCATGCTGAAATTGAGTACTTAATATCATGTTTTAGCCGAGTAAAAAGTTGGGTTTATGACCAACTAGCTGCTGGAAATGTTTGTGAAAGCCGAGGAAGTGAAACTGAAATTTTGCAATTGTTCTGGAATTTTTCTTTGGTAAATGATGGTTGGAAAATTTTGATGGTGGGCTCTATGAACTCCCACCCTTGGATTAATGATTGATGATGGTTACAATGCTAGTTTAGTGCTTAAATGGGAAGATTAATGATACCTAGCTAGTCTCGACTTCAAGGGATGTGTAGTTCAAAAATGTTCAGATTTGCCCTGTTTTAATCGCACCCTTTTTGCAAAATTTTGAGGGTTTCATGACTTACATATCATGTTTATATGTTGAATATATGGTGTACAAAGTTTCATTGAAAAATATTGAGGTTTGGTTGGTCAAATAAATCGATTTAACAAAGCTAGTAAATCTGGAACTATTTCCGAAATGCTCTGACCAGCTTTCGTATTTCGGCCATAATTTTGAACTCCGATGTCGAAATCGAGTGTCGTCAGCGGCATTTGAAACTAGACATTCCAACCTTTCCGACGATATAAAATACACATTCTGGTTCCATGTATGTGAGCCAAACCAACTATTTTAAGTCGGCTGTTCTGTTTCTCTGTTTTACAAGAACAAAATGCTGAGGCTGCAACTTGTGACACGAATTCGAGCTAGTTGTGTGCCGAATTTCAAAATGATTTCTTCTGTGAAATTATATATCTATGAATATGTTTTCCAACGCCTTAAACCATGCCAAATTCTGAGTTAATTTGAGTGATCTGTGATCAAAATATGAAACCTGCTCTGTCCTTGAAAACCCTGATTTTTAGACAGATTTGATGCAAGGTTTGGCAAAGACTTGCTAACTGAATATTTTGATGCTAAACACTTACCAAATGTACCATGAACGTTCTTCAAATTTTGCCTAAACAAATGAACCAGGTTTGGAGGAATCTTTCTTTGACCAAATGTCTGAAATGGAAAAACAAAGGTTCAAGGCAGTTTTGTCTTAGTATTTGCGAAATTTTAGGTGTTTGATTGACCACCTTTCCGAAGTTATTTTTCCATGAAATTTGGTAGAGGAACAACCCTTATATGGTAGTATTATACTGCTAATTATGGTGTTACTCTGAGGCCGTTTCATGGGTCAAATAAATTACCAAAGTTCATGACTCGAGTTTGAAAAACCCATGTTTCACAAGGGAATTTTAGTAACTTCGAGCTACCGTATCTTGGTGCTCAAAACCCCGTTTCTCGTTCCGTTTGTTTTGTTATACTCTTGGATTACAACACTAATAGAGTTAAAAATTTCAAAAGCTAGTTCCAAACAAGTGAATTTTGCCGAAATTCCAAAGTTGGCAAAAAACCAACTTAAATCTGCCTTACGAACCCAAACAGTAACTTTGAGCCCATTTTTGACTATCTTCCATTTAGAATCATGGAAAAGTGTATTCTAGGGACTTTTAGTACTTTCAAAGAGGTTTCGAATAGTACCAAGTTTTCCAATTTTGGGCTTGTAGAGAGTAAGATATGATTTTTCAAAGATTACTTGTTAAATCTGGAATTTTCTAACTTAAAGGAAACTAAGGAGTTTCGAACTCTTCATTTCTTTCAATATCATTTGATTGTTTTACATTTGAATCCAAAGATGGAAATCAGATTTGTCTTGTGTTTTAAAACCCCACTTTTGAACCTCGAGTTACACGAATTCTAGGCTCGTCTCCGCGTTAATTTCTTAGATTGCACTAGCGTACAATCTTCATCGAAAACTAGAGAATTCGTAGCGATATTGAGTGGTACTTGAATTATTGTTTGCTCAGGCAATCGAGGAGATCCCCAAGAGGAACTCGGAGCGGACGCCTAAAACGCTTGTTTGAGACCTATTGCGCTTGTTTGACTAGGTGAGTGTTCCATATAGGAATACGTAATGGAATAAGTCTAGGACATGCTCATTTCATGATTTCTAAGTGTTAAGTACTATGTGTTAAATATTTACCATACTCATGCTTGAAAATGCTCGAATAACATGACTTGGTATGCTATGGTTGCATACGTCGTTGGAGTGAATCTCCTCGACTCTCACATGGTAAAAATGGGATAACGGCCAATGATGGCCTATTAATATGGCAAATGCCTGCCAAATAACCGTCATTACTCAACCGTCAACCATTAACCGTTTACCAACCCACATGACTACCTGATTACCTGACTATTTGCTCACATGATTTCTAATCTATATGATTATTCGATATCCGTGAATTACATGCTCCCATGAAATCAACTTGTATTGCTTACGTGCTTACATGCTAAGTATCCACTTGATTACTTGATTATCATGAATCACATGTTATATGAAGTTGTCCATCATTATTAGGCGAGTGTGTGAGTGTGTACTTTACCTCACTCGACCTATTCAAATGATGAATTTTACTTTTTGTCGAATTACTTGGTTACCTGTGCATGTTGTAAGATATAAGCTGAACTTGGGCCCTGCCTCGGTTACTGACCTACTCTAGCCAGGACTGGGCTCGGTCGGATAGGTTGGAACCCTGGACAACCGTTTCGGTATACTCGAGTACTACCACTGGAGGGATAAGGTGATGGCCAGTCAATCGAAGGAGTTGCCGATCGGAGTTATAAGGACGGGAAGTGGACCGAGTACTGTATCCTTTTGTGCTTGCTTTGCTATTAATAATGTTATTGCTCTCCTAGTTGACATTTCTCGGGTAAGACTCCTCATGAGCATTAATCTCTGAGATGAAGCAATCCTTGTAATGTTCTTCTAGTCAGACGAGCCACTATTTGTTTGACTAAAAATTCATGAAAATATATTTATATGGTCATTCATTCCAAAAATACGTTAGTGATTTTAGATAATTTATGAGTTGTACTCATAGTAAAGTTACCAGCAAAAGTACTACTACTACATGTGTTTTCAAAGTATCAATTACCCGAGTAATGATTATCACCTCATGATAACCTGCCATTGTGTAACCTCGCACCATGCATATGACATGCACAACTTTCTTGATTTGTTTGAACTGTTAGAGTGTCTTGGAACCTCACTGGGCTGTGTAGCTCATTCCACGTTGTGATTTTCTTTTACAGGATTTGAGACCAAAGGTGTTCGGAAGTAGTACTAGATTGTTTACTTTCATGAATGTAATTCGAGTTAAACATTGTAGTTTTGCCTTAGGTTGCCACTTGAAGCTGGAAAAGTGTAAACCCTGGATTTGTATGTGGCTTGTATGAATTTGTTACTTGGCTTGTAAGGATGTATTTGAATTGATGTTTTGTTTCTTGGGTTGTATTCGGGAAGGTATTTTAAGAATCGACGTTGGCTATCTTAAGGCACTGTTATCTCTGAAGTTAATGTGATCTAGAAACCGGCTTATTTGGAGGGAAACGATGTTATAATAGATTAGGTTATACTTCGGAAGGATTTTTGCTAGCTTGCTTGCGTGAGTCCTGGCGAGAGCTAGGCAGACGGCCCGCCAACCCTCTGGTTCGCCTTAAGGGAAAGTGGGGTCGTCACAGGTGGTATCAGAGATTAGTCTCTAGATCTTTGTAGTGTATCTTAGGCTTTAAGCATAAGATGCCGGACTGTGGAGTTTGATTGTTTAGTAAGTGGAATGTGATCTTAATACTTGATGATTGATTGAGTAATATTGAAGTGTTTGTTTTTAAGTGGGTTTACACACTAGGGTTTCTTATATTGTAAGAAACTGAAGAGAATTGTGTGGGAATTGATTTGAAAAGTGATAGTTGAGTTTCTTGAACATTGGTACTAGCTGATATCTATAAGATCGAATTTGACTGGGTAAATTGTAAGATTCGAGGTATCCTCTAGGCTTGTAATCTTCGTAAGTATATGTATGAAATTGAATGTGAATCTTAGATTGATTGCTTGATTGAGACATTTTGTGAAATTTTCTTTGAGGAATGGTGGCGGTTGAGTTGATTTGCATCTGGAGATGGCCAGTCCTAGTGCGAATTGACTTGGTTCCCACTTGAGGCTTAAGTGAGCCAGTTGTACATATTTCCTGAATTTGAAAATGGTACTTGAGGCTTTAACTAGAAATCCCAAGGTTGGTTATTCTTGGAGATGAATGCACTTTAGTTATTGGCTGGCTTGCTAAAGATTTTTAAACTTTGGATAAATGACCTTTGATTTCAACTTGTATTATGACTTGATTAGCTCTAATTTTGTAATGGTATGCAACCTAATTGAGACTAGTTTAAATTCTATGTTAACTGTTAATGTGCTATTTGTGAAAATGTCATCTGTGGATATAGTTTTTTGCTCATTTTGAAAATTGTTAAATATACGTGTGCATAGATAATTTTTAGTTTAGTGAGCCATTTGCACATATTTGTATATATTAGTTATGAGAATGGAAGCTGGGAGACGACGAAAGGGATGTCAACCTAGACAACCCCGAAATGAAAGAGTAGATAATGGATCTGATATTGACCAAAATGCCGAGCCCAGTGCTGGGAGAGGAAATGACCAAATGGGACAAGTTCTAACCCGCATGACGGATATACTAGAGCTCTTAGTAGCTCAACAAGGTCAAGGTGTTGGACAGGGAAACCAAGAAATAGGAGAGGATCGAGCTTTAGAGCGGTTTCAGAAATTCTTCCCACCTAAGTTTGCTGGAGGACCTGATCCAGAGGTGGCTGAGAATTGGTTAGAAAATATAAGAAATATATTTGATGCACTAGATTATTCCGAGGAGAGAGAAGTAAATTTTGCTGTGTTCCAACTTGAAGGGCCGGCTCGAGCATGGTGGAATGTTATAAGAAATAAGTGGGAAAGGGAACAAACTCCGAGAACTTGGATGAACTTTGTCCTAGAATTTAATGGAAAATTTCTTCCACCACTAGTCCAAGAAAAGAGAGAAGATGATTTCATAAAGCTTCGTCAAGGAACTTTAAGTGTAGCTGAGTATGAAACACGCTTTACGAAGTTATCTACATATGCCTCAGAATTGGTGGCTACTGAAAGGAAGAGAATAAGACGGTTTATCCAAGGATTAGATTTGGAAATCCAAGATGCCCTTGTCGCAGCACAGGTTGAAACATTTAGTGACGCTCTCGAAAAAGCGCAAAGGGTAGAAATCACAAAATCTCAACTGAGAGCTTTTCAAGCAAGGAAAAGAGACGCATCTGACAGTACACTAGGAGAAAATGGACCACCACACAAAGTTAGAAAAGAAGTGGATGGAGTAGGACTGTTACTTCCTACACAACTCAGGATAAAGGACCCAAAAGGAACTATGTCGCGAGAGACTTCAGTAGGACAGACACGATCAAAGAAAACCTCGCAAACAAGTCAGGTCACAACACCTCATCCAATATGTGGATATTGTGGAAGGACGAATCACACTGAAGAAAACTATTGGCTAAAGGGACGAAAGTGTATGGGATGTGGGAGTACTAGCCATAAAGTTCATGACTGTCCAAGGAGGTATCCACGAGAAACCACTGCTCAACAGGGAAATGGAACTGTCCCTCGACAAGTCAATGCAAGGAGGAACCGACCAGTGGCATCTGAACGAACATATGACATGATCACACCACATGGTTCAGGGTTATCCGAGATTTCAGAAGGTATGAATTTCGAGGACGAAATTCTCTTTAAAGAAGGTAGGTTGTGAGGACCCGAAAATTTTGCTTATTTTATTTATTTTACTGGCTAAAATAAGTATTTACTCACCCGATTTCTCTGAGTATTATTTTCTAAGCTTTTTAGGTTTAATTAAACGTATCCATAGTTTAGTTATATTTTTAAAACAATTCGTTTCGAAATTTAATTTCTGTAAGCTCGTTAAGTGAAAATAGTAAATACGCGATTGGAGTAAATAATCGATTCAAGAAATTACATACAACGAATAAGTGGTTAAATTTCCTAGTTTTGTTACATTAAATTCATATTTCGAAGGTAAATTATTTCATTGATTTAACAATTAAATTTCTTTGAATTCCGATAGCTAATCTTAAGCGTTAATAATGATTAAGTTAATAAGTTTTGATATAAAAGGATAAACGAATATTAAGAATGTTAAATTTATATATTAAGGTCAAACTTGATTTTTATAGTTTAAATAATTAGGTAATAATGTTCATAGGAATTTCCGCGTTAAGATGAAAACCAATGAGGTTTAGATAAACATGATACTAATATACTGAACATACTTAAGGCGTGAAAATTACAGTCTTGTAAGACTAGTGTATAATTAGGCGTTTAAGTCACACTTGGGAATAATTTTTGGAATTAAGTTAGAATTGAGTGATTAAGTTGAGGTTAGGGAGTAAAGTGAAAAGATTAAAATGCCCTTGCAACCACAACATTTCCATGCAAGCCAAACAAACCCTCTGACAGCATTTTAAATCACCGCAACCATCCGCCAATCACATTTTCACCAATTCTATACGCAAACCATTTCATACACGCCAACTCCTCCAAAACCGCAAGCCATTCCCTCTTCCTTCTCAATACCGCGATACCACCACACTCCACTACTTCATCTCTGATTCACAACAACACCTCATCTCTTCCTCTGCCTTAGACCGAGAAGTAAATGAGAGAGAGGTGAGAAACCAGCCATCCGAGAGCAAGAGTGCGAGAAAACAAGCTGCAAAAATTTTCTTTCTCTCGTTCTGATCGCGAGCTGAGGGCAGAAATCGGAGGACCACGAGTGAAAGCAATCGATCCTGTACCTTCACCTCCACCAGCTGTGACCATTTTCTTCACCTCAACCAGCTGCACCCGTTTCCAGCAACTCCACCGCAACTGCAACATCCAACCAGGACCACCACCTCCAGTTCGCGTGTGAGCAAGAGAGGGAGAGCTAGTGAGCTGCGGTTTAGCAAGCCGAGAGGAAAATTTCTGCAGCGCATTGTCGCGTGAGCTAAGCCTCAAACCGAGGTAACCTCTGGCCCTAGACTAGCTAATATTAGGTAGATGATGCTGATTTCAAGCTTGCATGTAACGGTTAGCCACTTGGATGATGGGTTAAGGCACCAGAAATTCTGATTATGAAAAGAAAATGGAATTGCCGTGAGCTTGAATCAGAAATGCAGACTTGATCATTGCTTAATTGAAGTAATCTGAGCTTATAGCTGTGATTAATTAGCTAATTACAAGATGTTTAAGAGATTGCATGTGATGATTAAGCACTCGGATGATGCAATCAAGGCATGAGAAAATCTGATTAGGAAGAAATTGGAATTGCCGTGAGTTGATTGTGAAAATGCAGCTTTAATTCTGTCTCTTTGAAGTAGTTTGAGCTGATAGATGCGTTTATCTATCTAAGAACAAGGTGATTAAGCTCTGCATGCAGCCCCTTGGTTCGGTTATGCAAGAAAAATAAGAATGAAAAACAATCTAGCCGCATGTAAGATCATCCGAAGATAGCAAACAGAATTTCTGGATTTTTGGGATGATTATAACTATCGTTTGAATCTAATTTTGAACTGGAAATGTTAATTGGCTAGCCAAGGAATTGCATGCTGAAATTGAGTACTTAATATCATGTTTTAGCCGAGTAAAAAGTTGGGTTTATGACCAACTAGCTTCTGGAAATGTTTGTGAAAGCCGAGGAAGTGAAACTGAAATTTTGCAATTGTTCTGGAATTTTTCTTTGGTAAATGATGGTTGGAAAATTTTGATGGTGGGCTCTATGAACTCCCACCCTTGGATTAATGATTGATGATGGTTACAATGCTAGTTTAGTGCTTAAATGGGAAGATTAATGATACCTAGCTAGTCTCGACTTCAAGGGATGTGTAGTTCAAAAATGTTCAGATTTGCCCTGTTTTAATCGCACCCTTTTTGCAAACTTTTGAGGGTTCCATGACTTACATATCATGTTTATATGTTGAATATATGGTGTACAAAGTTTCATTGAAAAATATTGAGGTTTGGTTGGTCAAATAAATCGATTTAACAAAGCTAGTAAATCTGGAACTATTTCCGAAATGCTCTGACCAGCTTTCGTATTTCGGCCATAATTTTGAACTCCGATGTCGAAATCGAGTGCCGTCAGCGGCATTTGAAACTAGACATTCCAACCTTTCCGACGATATAAAATGTACATTCTGGTTCCATGTATGTGAGCCAAACCAACTATTTTAAGTCGGCTGTTCTGTTTCTCTGTTTTACAAGAACAAAATGCTGAGGCTGCAACTTGTGACTCGAATTCGAGCTAGTTGTGTGCCGAATTTCAAAATGATTTCTTCTGTGAAATTATAGCTCTATGAATGTGTTTTCCAACACCTTAAATCATGACAAATTCCGAGTTAATTTGAGTGATCTGTGATCAAAATATGAAACCTGCTCTGTCCTTGAAAACCCTGATTTTTAGACAGATTTGATGCACGGTTTGGCAAAGACTTGCTAACTGAATATTTTGATGCTAAACACTTACCAAATGTACCATGAACGTTCTTTAAATTTTGCCTAAATAAATGAACCAGGTTTGGAGGAATCTTTCTTTGACCAAATGTCTGAAATGGAAAAACAAAAGGTTCAAGGCAGTTTTGTCTTAGTATTTGCGAAATTTTAGGTGTTTGATTGACCACCTTTCCGAAGTTATTTTTCCATGAAATTTGGTAGAGGAACAACCCTTATATGGTAGTATTATACTGCTAATTATGGTTTTATTCTGAGGCCGTTTCATGGGTCAAATAAATTGCCAAAGTTCATGACTCGAGTTTGAAAAACCCATGTTTCACAAGGGAATTTTAGTAACTTCGAGCTACCGTATCTTGGTGCTCAAAACCCCGTTTCTCGTTCCGTTTGTTTTGTTATACTCTTGGATTACAACACTAATAGAGTTAAAATTTTCAAAAGCTAGTTCCAAACAAGTGAATTTTGCCGAAATTCCAAAGTTGGCCAAAAACCAACTTAAATCTGCCTTATGAACCAAAACAGTAACTTTGAGCCCATTTTTGACTATCTTCCATTTAGAATCATGGAAAATTGTATTCTAGGGACTTTTAGTACTTTGAAAGAGGTTTCGAATAGTACCAAGTTTTCCAATTTTGGGTTTGTAGAGAGTAAGATATGATTTTTCAAAGATTACTTGTTAAATCTGGAATTTTCTAACTTAAAGGAAACTAAGGAGTTTCGAACTCTTCATTTCTTTCAATATCATTTGATTGTTTTACATTTGAATCCAAAGATGGAAATCAGATTTGTCTTGTGTTTTAAAACCCCACTTTTGAACCTCGAGTTACACGAATTCTAGGCTCGTCTCCGCGTTAATTTCTTAGATTGCACTAGCGTACAATCTTCATCGAAAACTAGAGAATTCGTAGCGATATTGAGTGGTACTTGAATTATTGTTTGCTCAGGCAATCGAGGAGATCCCCAAGAGGAACTCGGAGCGGACGCCTAAAATGTTTGTTTGAGACCTATTGTGCTTGTTTGACTAGGTGAGTATTCCATATAGGAATACGTAATGGAATAAGTCTAGGACATGCTTATTTCATGATTTCTAAGTGTTAAGTACTATGTGTTAAATATTTACCATACTCATGCTTGAAAATGCTCGAATAACATGACTTGGTATGCTATGGTTGCATACGTCGTTGGAGTGAATCTCCTCGACTCTCACATGGTAAAAATGGGATAACGGCCAATGATGGCCTATTAATATGGCAAATGCCTGCCAAATAACCGTCATTACTCAACCGTCAACCATTAACCGTTTACCAACCCACATGACTACCTGATTACCTGACTATTTGCTCACATGATTTCTAATCTATATGATTATTCGATATCCATGAATTACATGCTCCCATGAAATCAACTTGTATTGCTTACGTGCTTACGTGCTTACATGCTAAGTATCCACTTGATTACTTAATTATCATGAATCACATGTTATATGAAGTTGTCCATCATTGTTAGGCGAGTGTGTACTTTACCTCACTCGACCTATTCAAATGATGAATTTTACTTTTTGTCGAATTACTTGGTTACCTGTGCATGTTGTAAGCTATAATCTGAACTTGGGCCCTGCCTCGGTTACTGACCTACTCGAGCCAGGACTGGGCTCGGTCGGATAGGTTGGAACCCTGGACAACCGTTTCGGTATACTCGAGTACTACCACTGGAGGGATAAGGTGATGGCCAGTCAATCGAAGGAGTTGCCGATCGGAGTTATAAGGACGGGAAGTGGACCGAGTACTGTATCCTTTTGTGCTTGCTTTGCTATTAATAATGTTATTGCTCTCCTAGTTGACATTTCTCGGGTAAGACTCCTCATGAGCATTAATCTCTGAGATGAAGCAATCCTTGTAATGTTCTTCTAGTCAGACGAGCCACTATTTGTTTGACTAAAAATTCATGAAAATATATTTATATGGTCATTCATTCCAAAAATACGTTAGTGATTTTAGATAATTTATGAGTTGTACTCATAGTAAAGTTACCAGCAAAAGTACTACTACTACATGTGTTTTCAAAGTATCAATTACCCGAGTAATGATTATCACCTCATGATAACCTGCCATTGTGTAACCTCGCACCATGCATATGACATGCACAACTTTCTTGATTTGTTTGAACTGTTAGAGTGTCTTGGAACCTCACTGGGCTGTGTAGCTCATTCCACGTTGTGATTTTCTTTTACAGGATTTGAGACCAAAGGTGTTCGGAAGTAGTACTAGATTGTTTACTTTCATGAATGTAATTCGAGTTAAACATTGTAGTTTTGCCTTAGGTTGCCACTTGAAGCTGGAAAAGTGTAAACCCTGGATTTGTATGTGGCTTGTATGAATTTGTTACTTGGCTTGTAAGGATGTATTTGAATTGATGTTTTGTTTCTTGGGTTGTATTCGGGAAGGTATTTTAAGAATCGACGTTGGCTATCTTAAGGCACTGTTATCTCTGAAGTTAATGTGATCTAGAAACCGGCTTATTTGGAGGGAAACGATGTTATAATAGATTAGGTTATACTTCGGAAGGATTTTTGCTAGCTTGCTTGCGTGAGTCCTGGCGAGAGCTAGGCAGACGGCCCGCCAACCCTCTGGTTCGCCTTAAGGGAAAGTGGGGTCGTCACAGGTGGTATCAGAGATTAGTCTCTAGATCTTTGTAGTGTATCTTAGGCTTTAAGCATAAGATGCCGGACTGTGGAGTTTGATTGTTTAGTAAGTGGAATGTGATCTTAATACTTGATGATTGATTGAGTAATATTGAAGTGTTTGTTTTTAAGTGGGTTTACACACTAGGGTTTCTTATATTGTAAGAAACTGAAGAGAATTGTGTGGGAATTGATTTGAAAAGTGATAGTTGAGTTTCTTGAACATTGGTACTAGCTGATATCTATAAGATCGAATTTGACTGGGTAAATTGTAAGATTCGAGGTATCCTCTAGGCTTGTAATCTTCGTAAGTATATGTATGAAATTGAATGTGAATCTTAGATTGATTGCTTGATTGAGACATTTTGTGAAATTTTCTTTGAGGAATGGTGGCGGTTGAGTTGATTTGCATCTGGAGATGGCCAGTCCTAGTGCGAATTGACTTGGTTCCCACTTGAGGCTTAAGTGAGCCAGTTGTACATATTTCCTGAATTTGAAAATGGTACTTGAGGCTTTAACTAGAAATCCCAAGGTTGGTTATTCTTGGAGATGAATGCACTTTAGTTATTGGCTGGCTTGCTAAAGATTTTTAAACTTTGGATAAATGACCTTTGATTTCAACTTGTATTATGACTTTATTAGCTCTAATTTTGTAATGGTATGCAACCTAATTGAGACTAGTTTAAATTCTATGTTAACTGTTAATGTGCTATTTGTGAAAATGTCATCTGTGGATATAGTTTTTTGCTCATTTTGAAAATTGTTAAATATACGTGTGCATAGATAATTTTTAGTTTAGTGAGCCATTTGCACATATTTGTATATATTAGTTATGAGAATGGAAGCTGGGAGACGACGAAAGGGATGTCAACCTAGACAACCCCGAAATGAAAGAGTAGATAATGGATCTGATATTGACCAAAATGCCGAGCCCAGTGCTGGGAGAGGAAATGACCAAATGGGACAAGTTCTAACCCGCATGACGGATATACTAGAGCTCTTAGTAGCTCAACAAGGTCAAGGTGTTGGACAGGGAAACCAAGAAATAGGAGAGGATCGAGCTTTAGAGCGGTTTCAGAAATTCTTCCCACCTAAGTTTGCTGGAGGACCTGATCCAGAGGTGGCTGAGAATTGGTTAGAAAATATAAGAAATATATTTGATGCACTAGATTATTCCGAGGAGAGAGAAGTAAATTTTGCTGTGTTCCAACTTGAAGGGCCGGCTCGAGCATGGTGGAATGTTATAAGAAATAAGTGGGAAAGGGAACAAACTCCGAGAACTTGGATGAACTTTGTCCTAGAATTTAATGGAAAATTTCTTCCACCACTAGTCCAAGAAAAGAGAGAAGATGATTTCATAAAGCTTCGTCAAGGAACTTTAAGTGTAGCTGAGTATGAAACACGCTTTACGAAGTTATCTACATATGCCTCAGAATTGGTGGCTACTGAAAGGAAGAGAATAAGACGGTTTATCCAAGGATTAGATTTGGAAATCCAAGATGCCCTTGTCGCAGCACAGGTTGAAACATTTAGTGACGCTCTCGAAAAAGCGCAAAGGGTAGAAATCACAAAATCTCAACTGAGAGCTTTTCAAGCAAGGAAAAGAGACGCATCTGACAGTACACTAGGAGAAAATGGACCACCACACAAAGTTAGAAAAGAAGTGGATGGAGTAGGACTGTTACTTCCTACACAACTCAGGATAAAGGACCCAAAAGGAACTATGTCGCGAGAGACTTCAGTAGGACAGACACGATCAAAGAAAACCTCGCAAACAAGTCAGGTCACAACACCTCATCCAATATGTGGATATTGTGGAAGGACGAATCACACTGAAGAAAACTATTGGCTAAAGGGACGAAAGTGTATGGGATGTGGGAGTACTAGCCATAAAGTTCATGACTGTCCAAGGAGGTATCCACGAGAAACCACTGCTCAACAGGGAAATGGAACTGTCCCTCGACAAGTCAATGCAAGGAGGAACCGACCAGTGGCATCTGAACGAACATATGACATGATCACACCACATGGTTCAGGGTTATCCGAGATTTCAGAAGGTATGAATTTCGAGGACGAAATTCTCTTTAAAGAAGGTAGGTTGTGAGGACCCGAAAATTTTGCTTATTTTATTTATTTTACTGGCTAAAATAAGTATTTACTCACCCGATTTCTCTGAGTATTATTTTCTAAGCTTTTTAGGTTTAATTAAACGTATCCATAGTTTAGTTATATTTTTAAAACAATTCGTTTCGAAATTTAATTTCTGTAAGCTCGTTAAGTGAAAATAGTAAATACGCGATTGGAGTAAATAATCGATTCAAGAAATTACATACAACGAATAAGTGGTTAAATTTCCTAGTTTTGTTACATTAAATTCATATTTCGAAGGTAAATTATTTCATTGATTTAACAATTAAATTTCTTTGAATTCCGATAGCTAATCTTAAGCGTTAATAATGATTAAGTTAATAAGTTTTGATATAAAAGGATAAACGAATATTAAGAATGTTAAATTTATATATTAAGGTCAAACTTGATTTTTATAGTTTAAATAATTAGGTAATAATGTTCATAGGAATTTCCGCGTTAAGATGAAAACCAATGAGGTTTAGATAAACATGATACTAATATACTGAACATACTTAAGGCGTGAAAATTACAGTCTTGTAAGACTAGTGTATAATTAGGCGTTTAAGTCACACTTGGGAATAATTTTTGGAATTAAGTTAGAATTGAGTGATTAAGTTGAGGTTAGGGAGTAAAGTGAAAAGATTAAAATGCCCTTGCAACCACAACATTTCCATGCAAGCCAAACAAACCCTCTGACAGCATTTTAAATCACCGCAACCATCCGCCAATCACATTTTCACCAATTCTATACGCAAACCATTTCATACACGCCAACTCCTCCAAAACCGCAAGCCATTCCCTCTTCCTTCTCAATACCGCGATACCACCACACTCCACTACTTCATCTCTGATTCACAACAACACCTCATCTCTTCCTCTGCCTTAGACCGAGAAGTAAATGAGAGAGAGGTGAGAAACCAGCCATCCGAGAGCAAGAGTGCGAGAAAACAAGCTGCAAAAATTTTCTTTCTCTCGTTCTGATCGCGAGCTGAGGGCAGAAATCGGAGGACCACGAGTGAAAGCAATCGATCCTGTACCTTCACCTCCACCAGCTGTGACCATTTTCTTCACCTCAACCAGCTGCACCCGTTTCCAGCAACTCCACCGCAACTGCAACATCCAACCAGGACCACCACCTCCAGTTCGCGTGTGAGCAAGAGAGGGAGAGCTAGTGAGCTGCGGTTTAGCAAGCCGAGAGGAAAATTTCTGCAGCGCATTGTCGCGTGAGCTAAGCCTCAAACCGAGGTAACCTCTGGCCCTAGACTAGCTAATATTAGGTAGATGATGCTGATTTCAAGCTTGCATGTAACGGTTAGCCACTTGGATGATGGGTTAAGGCACCAGAAATTCTGATTATGAAAAGAAAATGGAATTGCCGTGAGCTTGAATCAGAAATGCAGACTTGATCATTGCTTAATTGAAGTAATCTGAGCTTATAGCTGTGATTAATTAGCTAATTACAAGATGTTTAAGAGATTGCATGTGATGATTAAGCACTCGGATGATGCAATCAAGGCATGAGAAAATCTGATTAGGAAGAAATTGGAATTGCCGTGAGTTGATTGTGAAAATGCAGCTTTAATTCTGTCTCTTTGAAGTAGTTTGAGCTGATAGATGCGTTTATCTATCTAAGAACAAGGTGATTAAGCTCTGCATGCAGCCCCTTGGTTCGGTTATGCAAGAAAAATAAGAATGAAAAACAATCTAGCCGCATGTAAGATCATCCGAAGATAGCAAACAGAATTTCTGGATTTTTGGGATGATTATAACTATCGTTTGAATCTAATTTTGAACTGGAAATGTTAATTGGCTAGCCAAGGAATTGCATGCTGAAATTGAGTACTTAATATCATGTTTTAGCCGAGTAAAAAGTTGGGTTTATGACCAACTAGCTTCTGGAAATGTTTGTGAAAGCCGAGGAAGTGAAACTGAAATTTTGCAATTGTTCTGGAATTTTTCTTTGGTAAATGATGGTTGGAAAATTTTGATGGTGGGCTCTATGAACTCCCACCCTTGGATTAATGATTGATGATGGTTACAATGCTAGTTTAGTGCTTAAATGGGAAGATTAATGATACCTAGCTAGTCTCGACTTCAAGGGATGTGTAGTTCAAAAATGTTCAGATTTGCCCTGTTTTAATCGCACCCTTTTTGCAAACTTTTGAGGGTTCCATGACTTACATATCATGTTTATATGTTGAATATATGGTGTACAAAGTTTCATTGAAAAATATTGAGGTTTGGTTGGTCAAATAAATCGATTTAACAAAGCTAGTAAATCTGGAACTATTTCCGAAATGCTCTGACCAGCTTTCGTATTTCGGCCATAATTTTGAACTCCGATGTCGAAATCGAGTGCCGTCAGCGGCATTTGAAACTAGACATTCCAACCTTTCCGACGATATAAAATGTACATTCTGGTTCCATGTATGTGAGCCAAACCAACTATTTTAAGTCGGCTGTTCTGTTTCTCTGTTTTACAAGAACAAAATGCTGAGGCTGCAACTTGTGACTCGAATTCGAGCTAGTTGTGTGCCGAATTTCAAAATGATTTCTTCTGTGAAATTATAGCTCTATGAATGTGTTTTCCAACACCTTAAATCATGACAAATTCCGAGTTAATTTGAGTGATCTGTGATCAAAATATGAAACCTGCTCTGTCCTTGAAAACCCTGATTTTTAGACAGATTTGATGCACGGTTTGGCAAAGACTTGCTAACTGAATATTTTGATGCTAAACACTTACCAAATGTACCATGAACGTTCTTTAAATTTTGCCTAAATAAATGAACCAGGTTTGGAGGAATCTTTCTTTGACCAAATGTCTGAAATGGAAAAACAAAAGGTTCAAGGCAGTTTTGTCTTAGTATTTGCGAAATTTTAGGTGTTTGATTGACCACCTTTCCGAAGTTATTTTTCCATGAAATTTGGTAGAGGAACAACCCTTATATGGTAGTATTATACTGCTAATTATGGTTTTATTCTGAGGCCGTTTCATGGGTCAAATAAATTACCAAAGTTCATGACTCGAGTTTGAAAAACCCATGTTTCACAAGGGAATTTTAGTAACTTCGAGCTACCGTATCTTGGTGCTCAAAACCCCGTTTCTCGTTCCGTTTGTTTTGTTATACTCTTGGATTACAACACTAATAGAGTTAAAATTTTCAAAAGCTAGTTCCAAACAAGTGAATTTTGCCGAAATTCCAAAGTTGGCCAAAAACCAACTTAAATCTGCCTTATGAACCAAAACAGTAACTTTGAGCCCATTTTTGACTATCTTCCATTTAGAATCATGGAAAATTGTATTCTAGGGACTTTTAGTACTTTGAAAGAGGTTTCGAATAGTACCAAGTTTTCCAATTTTGGGTTTGTAGAGAGTAAGATATGATTTTTCAAAGATTACTTGTTAAATCTGGAATTTTCTAACTTAAAGGAAACTAAGGAGTTTCGAACTCTTCATTTCTTTCAATATCATTTGATTGTTTTACATTTGAATCCAAAGATGGAAATCAGATTTGTCTTGTGTTTTAAAACCCCACTTTTGAACCTCGAGTTACACGAATTCTAGGCTCGTCTCCGCGTTAATTTCTTAGATTGCACTAGCGTACAATCTTCATCGAAAACTAGAGAATTCGTAGCGATATTGAGTGGTACTTGAATTATTGTTTGCTCAGGCAATCGAGGAGATCCCCAAGAGGAACTCGGAGCGGACGCCTAAAATGTTTGTTTGAGACCTATTGTGCTTGTTTGACTAGGTGAGTATTCCATATAGGAATACGTAATGGAATAAGTCTAGGACATGCTTATTTCATGATTTCTAAGTGTTAAGTACTATGTGTTAAATATTTACCATACTCATGCTTGAAAATGCTCGAATAACATGACTTGGTATGCTATGGTTGCATACGTCGTTGGAGTGAATCTCCTCGACTCTCACATGGTAAAAATGGGATAACGGCCAATGATGGCCTATTAATATGGCAAATGCCTGCCAAATAACCGTCATTACTCAACCGTCAACCATTAACCGTTTACCAACCCACATGACTACCTGATTACCTGACTATTTGCTCACATGATTTCTAATCTATATGATTATTCGATATCCATGAATTACATGCTCCCATGAAATCAACTTGTATTGCTTACGTGCTTACGTGCTTACATGCTAAGTATCCACTTGATTACTTAATTATCATGAATCACATGTTATATGAAGTTGTCCATCATTGTTAGGCGAGTGTGTACTTTACCTCACTCGACCTATTCAAATGATGAATTTTACTTTTTGTCGAATTACTTGGTTACCTGTGCATGTTGTAAGCTATAATCTGAACTTGGGCCCTGCCTCGGTTACTGACCTACTCGAGCCAGGACTGGGCTCGGTCGGATAGGTTGGAACCCTGGACAACCGTTTCGGTATACTCGAGTACTACCACTGGAGGGATAAGGTGATGGCCAGTCAATCGAAGGAGTTGCCGATCGGAGTTATAAGGACGGGAAGTGGACCGAGTACTGTATCCTTTTGTGCTTGCTTTGCTATTAATAATGTTATTGCTCTCCTAGTTGACATTTCTCGGGTAAGACTCCTCATGAGCATTAATCTCTGAGATGAAGCAATCCTTGTAATGTTCTTCTAGTCAGACGAGCCACTATTTGTTTGACTAAAAATTCATGAAAATATATTTATATGGTCATTCATTCCAAAAATACGTTAGTGATTTTAGATAATTTATGAGTTGTACTCATAGTAAAGTTACCAGCAAAAGTACTACTACTACATGTGTTTTCAAAGTATCAATTACCCGAGTAATGATTATCACCTCATGATAACCTGCCATTGTGTAACCTCGCACCATGCATATGACATGCACAACTTTCTTGATTTGTTTGAACTGTTAGAGTGTCTTGGAACCTCACTGGGCTGTGTAGCTCATTCCACGTTGTGATTTTTTTTTACAGGATTTGAGACCAAAGGTGCTCGAAAGTAGTACTAGATTGTTTACTTTCATGAATGTAATTCGAGTTAAACATTGTAGTTTTGCCTTAAGTTGCCACTTGAAGATGGAAAAGTGTAAACCCTGGATTTGTATGTGGCTTGAATGAATTTGTTACTTGGCTTGTAAGGATGTATTTGAATTGATGTTTTGTTTCTTGGGTTGTATTCGGAAAGGTATTTTAAGAATCGACGTTGGCTATCTTAAGGCACTGTTATCTCTGAAGTTAATGTGATTCTAGAAACCGGCTTATTTGGAGGGAAATGATGTTGTAATAGATTAAGTTATACTTCGGAAGGATTTTTGCTAGCTTGCTTGCGTGAGTCCTGGCGAGAGCTAGGCAGACGGCCCGCCAACCCTCTGGTTCGCTTTAGGGGAAAGTTGGGTCGTCACACTAAGAAATTAATAAAGCCTTATGTGGTAAAAAAATTCAATTGCTAAGACATTCTAGAAAAAGTTATGCAGAGAACTATAAATGACACCTTGATGATAGACATACCTACATGTGGAATTCTTCACAAATGAAAGGAAAAAGTAATTGAGCCTATAATATATAGAACTTCGATGATAAGGGTAATGTTCTTTTCAAATTTTAATTTGAAAAAGAATTTGATAGGTCGATTAAAAATGAGCCGTGGAGAGTGAGAAGAAGTATATTGAGAATTCAACATGATAACAAAAAAAAATGTGATAAGATGTTTAAAAAGTTTTATTTTACAAAATTGCCTCAACCACTTTGAATTTTATACTCATTCAATTGTCAAAAGAAATTTAAATTGGAGAAATTGCTAGAAAGATTATAAAAAATTAATAGGTAGAAAAAAAGAAATAAAAAAATGAGAGAGAAAACACAAAGAACCAAGAAGGTGAGAAATCCAAAATATGGACAAGGATTAATATAAAAAAAAAAGAGAATAGGATGAATCACAATGTGGTCGAAAAAGCTGGCACAAAATCCCTACTATGAATATGCAGAAAATTTTTTTCCCAAAAGAATAAGATGAATTTGAAGAAAATACTTAAATTTAACTATGTCTATAATATACTATATTATATAACATGAACTTATATGAAAGGAACACATGTGAAAAGGATAATCATAAATTTTAAATTCAAGATATTAGTAGAAAGATTATACAAAATTGATAGAAAAAAAAGAATAAAGCCAAAGAAAATTGAGAGAAAAATAGCCAGTTAAACAATGCATAGACATTGAAAGAGCAAGCGTAGAAAACTTCCTATGTCAATCAGTAGAAAAAAGATAAAATAAATGAATAAGTATCAAAACATGTGTATATCTATGTGTATATAAAAGCAAATCGAAAGAGTCAGGGTTTCTTTTTTCTCTTCAAATGGCTCCGGGAAAGTTACTTTCCTCCGACGAAGAACTTGGAGTTTATCCACCAACGGCGGAGGATCGAGGAATCGACGGAGAAGAAGTATTAGACAAAGACGCCGACCAAGGAAAGTCATCCTCTTGTAGCAAAAAATCATCCCTAAACTCGGATGGACTTCAGTTTGACGACCTCGACCCCAATTATGAGTCCGAAGAGGATTACAAGTACGTGTATAGCATCGAGTCCGATGAGACTAATTTTGATGGGTCCAAATCTGAGCCCAAGGGTCGGGTCAGGGCCCGAGCTCAAGTCCGACTGGTCCGAACGTTTTCCTATTCACACTTTTTTGGATGAATGGTCTATAACAAATGAGGAAGAATTGGAGAAATATTACGATGCGGTGTTTAATTTGGAGAAGACGAGAGGCTGTTTTTTAACTGTCTTGAAGACTTGAAGACTGATGGCTATTTCTACAGATGTGTTAAGAACAGGGTTAATACTGCGCTATTATTCACTTTAACGAGAAAAATCAAATTGGTTTTAGAGCAGGCAAGATTTTGAAATGCATTTACACTGTAGCTGGGGCCGTCAAGCTCTATTTGACCTTTGTAGCCAAGGATTCCAATACTGGTGATGTGCGGGAATTCCAAGCGTGCGTGTCTGATCGTGCTGCTGGGAGTGATAGGACGGTCATCCTTTGCCGGCTTAAAATTCCCAAGGAACCATGTGAGGGTGATGGCAAATGCATTTGAAGGAGGTTGATTTCTTGATTGACTTAGGAATTGACTGGATGCCACTTTGTGGAGATTTGAATCTTTGCTGAAATCACTTGGAATATTGTTTACTTAGATGCTGAAATTACTTTGTTGCTGGTTGTTGATTTGGTTTTTATTGGTGTGGTCATTGACTTATGACTCTTTGTTGATGATTTGGTCTTTTTGTTTTATGTCTATGTTTTGAGTTTATTGGGAGGGTCGTTTACCCAAAAAAAAAGTACTAGTGTATATAGACACACATTCTCCAGTCTAGTATTAATACTATAAGTTATAGTTTTAACATTAATTAAAATTTTAAAAATGTACAGATATAGCACTAGTACTGCAGTACTGTCCAATATAATATATGTACTATATACGTAATGGTACTTATACTATCAAATATTAAATGAAGTACTGAGGAAACAAACAATACTAATCTAATCCACGCATAGGATGGTATTCGGTTCAATTTAACTTAAGAATAGTTTCTAGATTTGAACAAGTAAAGATTACTTTTCTTTTGTCAAATAAAACTTAGGAACATTTAGCCATCCATATTCTTGCTGTGGATCATAACCAAATTATTTGTCAGAGCATCAAGGAGTCCAGAAAATGTACATAGCCAATTAACGGTAGGAATGCTGAAGCGGGCTGTTAAAATTTAAGAATGTTTCTTAAACAAGATGGTTCTTTCATCGCTCATTAGGCATGTTGTTAGAAATAATAAGGCAGCAAAATATGCTACTTTCATTCGATGCAAGATTAAGTTTCCAGCAACTAGGGTTATGTGACGACCCCATCGTACTCAAAGGCGTACCAAAGGGTTTAGCGGATTGCCTGCCTAGCTCGCGCCAGGACTCGATACTCTAAAACGAGAAAATAGGGTTCACGCCACAAGAAAGTTTTATTTAAACTATTACATCTTCAAAAGTTGTATAGACTATTACATTAAGCCATACACACCACTAGTATCAAGAAGTAAATCCTAGAAAAGTTACTAACTATAACCACCACAGCAAAAATATACATTTCACTAGTCAACTTATAACAAGTACAAATTCAACTATTCTATAACCAAAAGTCTATACACCTTCTCGAGCTTTTCCCGCGTCAGCCCTGCTAAGGAAAACAAATGGAAGCTATATGCTTAGTGAATAATCAGGGGTAAAAATGTAAATTTGCATCTAAATAAACAAGTAAATCAGGATATTTCACATCAATAACAGAAGGGTAATATCACAATGGTAGGATACGGGTGGCTCCAAAACCAATTCAATTTCCCGAACTTGAACGCCTGTTGACACTCCGTCAACCAAAGTACTCATGGTCCGTAGACTCCACTTACTTTCCCCGTTCACCTTATCAACCCCCGCTGGCCAGTCAACAGCACACAGCAACTCGAGCGAAACAAAATCACTTAGCTTTAATCAAAACTTTAACAAAGAACGAAATCTCAAGGTTAGCATGGAACTAACTTCGACTAAGCCCCGACTGGCTCGAATAGTTCGTCTACCCTTGGAACCGGGCTGGAACCAAGCCCTGAGATATCTAATCTCTCAATAGATGATATCTCTCAACAAAGTACTTACCCCAACAGCACACAGCAAAAAGGGATTCATTTCAAGTCATGTAAACACCCCCATCAGCACAAAGCAAAAGGGTGATATTCAACATAAGGCATGTATTCTCACATATGAAATCAAAATAAAGAATGAGTTTAGGTCGAGTGAGATAAAGTACACCCTCGCGTAAATACCCATTTAACATATACAAAGCACTTTGACAATTTCACATCAATAAACAACCCAATTACTCACTCAAAGGAGTTAGCTTGTAAATCAAGACACTTTACACAGATCCACCGACTCCGTCCGGTTTGTCATTGCCTGTGAAAGAAGATTATACTCAACTATTAGTGAATTGACCATCACAAATGAAAATAAAGATTAAAACGATCAAAGCGGCAAAATGGCAAAGGAATACATGTGCGCGTGCGCGGAAATGAAAATGGTACAAAACGGGTTATACGATTTTAACCATAACTGAAGCTGTGGTTATCGGATCAAAATGTACTAGGTAGTGTCTCGAAACTTAGACAAAGGATTACAACTTTCATGAAGACACCTCAACCCAGTTTTCAGTGGATCCAAGTCAAATTTGCAGATTACCGAACTAGAACTCCGAAAACCGGTTTGTACCTCTAGTGAAAATTTGGGCGGGCATGCCCCTTGTGTTTACCTAATTTTCATCCATTTATGGTTTCATTCTTTTTCTCAATCAGTCCCAAAGTTACACACAAAATAATCTCATTTCAATAACCGTTCAATAGGCTCAATGTCGTACAAGTACAAAATCAAGTTAGGAAAATGTCTGGAAATAAAGTTTCAGTCATAAAAAAAAAGATAGATTTGACATCGTTTAGCGTATCGGACACAACCGGAGCTATGCTTATCAAATTGGGATGCAATTTATACCATTTTGAAACTAAAATAAAGGGTTATAACTTTGATGAAGACCACTCAGCCTAGTTCATGGTGTATCCAAGTCAAAATTTCCAATTACAGAACCAGAATCTCACAATCAGGCTAGTTAACTACACTATGCGTAAACGACAATAACTCAGGATACCGAAGTCCGATTGAGGTGTTTTTAGGGGCGTTGGAAAGCTACGACATAGCACTACAACTTCTATGTTTTGACCAAATCCTACTTCAGTACGGATCAGGGTGAACAGATGCGATCAGATTGGTGAAATGTCAAAACTGTCCTTGAAGCTCTACTTATGGCAGTCAGGGGTATTTTTATCATTTCACAAGCTACAGTGCTCGGATTGAACTGAAATGTCGTATGAAGTTATAAAACATCATTCTCTACAACTTTCATGTTTTGTACTAAGCCTAATTCGGCATCTCTCATGGTCAAACAGAACCGGTCAGAACAGGGAAATTACAAAACCGAAAATTGGAATTCATGAATACAGGTGCTAATCTTCACAATTCTAGCTTGAAACACCATTTCACCTCCTTGTCTACACTTATTCACAACATATTCCATCTAAACAAAAAGAAATATGGTTGAACAATACAAAACCCTTGTCACGCCCCATTTTTTAAATAAGAAGAATAAAAGATGTGTTTAGAAAAATGGCTTTTGATTCAATTTTTGATTGGAAGATGAATTTTTGATTGAAAAAAGAAAATGAAAAACATGGGTCTAAATGGAACTTGAAAATGCGACGATTTGACCCAAAATATAGTTTAAAAAGAGTTTTTTGTATGAAAAATGGAATCGCTACTTGGTATAGAGTTAAGGTGTACCAAGTCACCTAAAAATAAATTTGTAAAGAAAAAAGTAGAAAACCCTTTTTAAACGACTCCAAGTCCACGTAAATTAAAGAAAAAGATTCGGGAGTCACATTTGAAGAAAGGGAAGGCAAGGATGAAAAATCCAAGGCACCTTTTCAACCTAGCCAAGGCAGGTTGCGTGATTTAGTCCAAGATGTTCTTAATTTAATCTAAAAATTTATCACATTTGGATGTACTATATGAATGCATACCCTAGACCTAGGAGGGTGTCGGGGGGTCGAAATGTATCTTCAAAACTTACTTGGTACCAATCACATTAATTGTGACGCCCAATAAAGACTCTTCGAAGAAGTCACGAATAATGCAAGTCATGAGACTCGAAAGAAAGAAAAAGTAAAGAAAATAATAATATACAAATGTGTATGACCTAAAGGAATGCATCATAATGGGTGCGGGGGACTTATACTCGTGACTTTTAATGTTCCCTTTAATAGAGGGAATACGAGCGTGCTAAGTGTGTCGCCCCATTTTTTATAAGAAAAATAAATAAATGGTTTTAAAAAGTGAATTTTTGATTTGGAAAAGAAAATGAAAAAATATGGGTCTAAATGGGACATGAAAATGCGACGATTTGACCCAAAATATAGTTTAAAAAGAGTTTATTGAATGAAAAAATGGAGTCGCCACTTGGTATAGAGTTAAGGTATACCAAGTCACCTAAAATGAGTTTTCAAAGGAAAAAGTGGAAAAAACCCCTTTTAAACGACTCCTAGTCTACGTAAATCAAAGAAAAAGGTTCGGGAGTCACATTTGACGAAGGGGAAGGCAAGGATGAAATCCAAGGCACCCCTTCGACCTAGCCAAGGCTAGTTGCGTGATTTAGTCAAAGATTTTCTTGTTTTAACCAAAGAATTTTTCACATTTGGAATGTACTATATGAATGCAAACCCTAGACCTAGGAGGGTATCGGGGGGTCAAAATATCTCTTCAAAGCTTGAATGGTGCCAATCACATTAATTGTGTCACGCCCAATAATGACTCTTTGGAGAGGTCACGAGTAATGCAAAAATATGAGACTCTAAGAAGAGGAAAAGGGTAAAATAATTATAGAAATATACGTGTCTTAAAAGAATGCATCATGTCGGGTACGGGGGACTAATGTTCGTGACTCAATTTTCCCTTTTTAATAGAGGAAATACAAGCGTGCTAAGGCTAGAAAGCCAAACTCTTCCATATCCCATATTCAAGGGGTTTTCCCTAAGCTAGTCAAGCAAATGAACTAACCTAGTTCTAATGCCTATATGAAATGCAAGACTAATGTCATGTATCATACAAAAGGGGCAAGTAATATACATATAAGGGAAAATATGGGGAAAGGGGTATACATATATCAGGAAAGTGTCATGCGATATGGTGAAAAAGGCCCTAAAAAGTAAATATATGCATGAGATGAAGTGATTTGTCACACAATCATGATCTAACGCGTGAAGGGTTCCTAAGGGTCTAGCATTGGACTAGCCCATGTCTACGATTTCTCACTAGCATTAGACTAGTGAGAAAAGTCGGAACAAAGGGCCACAACTAGCGTTGGACTAGCGTGGATTTGCGAAATTGGCCACAACTAGCATTGGATTAGTGTGGTGGCGTCACACATCGGTTACAATCAAATAAATCATGTAAGGCCTAATAAAAGCATGTAAACATATAAATCACATATAGCACATAACACATAAGCATGATATCTAGATGCAAGACCCTAAGAAAGCGGTAACACATAACACCTAGACATGCAAAACACACATAAGGCAAACAAAGCAAATAAAATCCTAACTATTACATTTGGGGGAAGCCTACTACAATCTAAGAGGGAAAACGAAAAATAAATGAAATAAACCTAACTATTACAACTTGGCATTCAAGTGCCTCCCAAATGATAAAATTGAACTAAAATTAAAGCAAAAACTAAGCAACTAAAGAAATAAATAAAGTGAAAATGAAATAAACACTTAAAGTCATGCAATTGCACACATAAGACACATATACGCACGTAGGGTCAAATAAAGTCAAAAATAAATGATAGAGTGTACCTCCCTCGCAATGGTAAGCAAATGAAGGAAAAATGGCTTCAAAACAATAAAAAGGTCAAGGTACCACTTTAATTAAGAAAAATTAAAAGAAATGTGCAAATACAAAGCTCACTTGATCATAAAAACCCCTAAAGTCATGACTTAAGTGCAATTGAAACAAGGCATAGTAGTTAATTGAAGCAAACAAGCAATGAAGTTGTAAAATTAAAACTACCAAGGTCCAAATTGAGGAGATTATTCAATTGATTGGGTCATAGCAGTATTAGTTAGAAGCCAAGGGGTCAAAGTGCAATTATTGAAAATTTTCATGCAAACCATGTAATCCACGAAGGAAAACAAACTTCTGCAACTACTTTCTATACTCTAGCAACCAAAATGAAACCTGCTGCATTTTCTTCTTCAAACTCAGATTTCTTAATCACAGCTTTGATTAGATTTTTTTTTTAACCCAACATCACCACTTTAGACTAAGCAACAAACTACATAATCACCCCCATCCAAACAAGCAGAAAACTTAGAAAAGATATCATGTAAAATTCTAGAAAAACATGCAAAAATGGTTTGGCAACTTGGTTGTTTATTTTTCCAGCAAGCATTCGAACATGATTCAAGCCCCAAACATGCAAACCCAACACTTCTTATCCAATTCCTCTTTCCAACATAAGATCAAACAGCAAATTGGATGACCGAAACTTTGGTTGTGGGCTGTTGCGGAGAAGAAAACAGCAAAGACACACGAATGAATGCAGCGTGTAACAGCCCCACTTTCCCCTAAGGCGAACCAAAGGGGTTAGCGGACTGCCTGCCCAGCTCTCGCCAGGACTACGGATCAGTTAACGTCGATCTAATGCGCTCCGGAGCTTACCAACGCGCACAAATAGGTCAAAATCACAAAATAAAAAAAAACGAAAATCGAAGCCACGATGAACAGTAGAGGACACGTCAGAATCCGGCCGGATTTGGCCCTTTCCTTTTCCAAATTTTTTTTTCTTTTCCGTTTGAAACGCGTATCAGTTCGAAATCCAACCAAGCATCGACCAAACATATATATACATTGGAAACCAACATTTGCAAGCCAAGACGGCATATCAAATATTCAACTAGTTCATACATGTACAAATAACCATTTACAAGCCAACCATTGGTTGCAACAAAACACTTAGGGTTTTCACCCTCAAGGAGCTATTCAAAATATACATTCACATGAGCTCAACTTGAACCAACTAGCACATTCTTTCCAAAAGTGGTCATTTTCCTGTAAGGAAAACAAATGGCACGGTATGAGCTAAAGCCCAGTGAGCAACTATCACACAAAAGCAGTCAAGATCACATAATCATAACCGTTCAGTTCAAAAATGCAATTAAGAGATAAATCAAACCAGTGAAAGGATACGGTTGGCTCTCAAGAGCCCATTTCCACACTTGCAATCTTGATCCAACCTCATTGACCCTCCGTCAATGTTAAAAGTACCAAAACCGTAGACCTCACTTTACTTCCTTTCCTTCCACCAATCATACCCCAACCGGGCCCGCACTCCATTCAGTCACTTTTGGTAATACTCGAGTATACCGGAACCAAGAGTCTCATTACTACAAGGTTCCTCAGTACAGTCCCCGTGGCAAGACAATTTTCACGACCAAGCCCTCGCCGGCATCGATCCAATTGACTACCAAACGGGGTTGAGCTCAGTGATACAGTAAAGCCGTTGGACATTCATCCAAACGACACCAAATCAGTTTCCATGAGTGGAATTCAGTATTTCATATAACCAGTACAGTATTTCAGTGAACAGTCATTAACCATGAATAAAATCACAAGGGGTGAGGGCGGTCAAGTACACCCTCACCTTAATCACTTTCAATAAGCAAATAAGCCTTCAAGGCATCAATTACACATATAACAAAGCCACATTATAACATTTAAGTGAGTAGTATACTCACAAATCAAATAAGTGCTATTTCATGCACTTCCGTCAGGGGAATGTCGTGAACCACCGTCACGCCCTAGAACAAGTAAACAAATGCAATGAGACTCGATAACGAGTCATATAGCAATGCCAATCACAACCCCAATAGGGTTTTATAAACATATACAAGCATGATAGCAAACCAGGAATTAAGAAAGGCCTTAAACTTAGGCCTCGGAAAGAAAACCGGATTCGACCTCATAATGCGGTAATGGCACAACTCTCACTACGATTATCGGATGGGGGTGTAAGACCCACCGCTTCGAAGCTATGGAACAGAGCTACAACAATGAAGAAGGTCACTCAATCCAGTTCCTAGCTTAACTAGGTCGAAAATGCCAAATACTATACCAGAATTACCAAAACAGGTTTGCAAATCACACAAAACTGTAATTACTATAACTTAGTCTATACAAGTCCAAATGCCGAAATTCCAAAGGCATATGTTAGCTAAGACATCCAGCTACATTTCATCAGAAGACACCAACAACTAAATCCAAACCAATTCCAGTCAAAATGGCCAATAACCAGTACAGTTTTCGCATTCTGTCCAAAGCAGAACAGCTACAGTAATTTCGTCATAACTCATTCCACATTAATCCAAATGACCTGAAATTTTACAGGCACCTCGAACACATCAATACCTACAACTTTCATGTTTTGAGAAAAGTCAAATTCGGCCTCTAACCCTATGATCCAAAACCAGACAGAATTGGGGATTTAAGAACCCTAACTTTTCAGTTTTCATTCCAAATCCAAAATTGGTTGCATTTATCCACATTTCACACCCACTAGAGTTATTATAGGCCATTGCCAATCATCACAAACAACCACACCATCATAATCCAATTAAACCAGAAAAATCATCAATAAATGGAAAACTTCACCAAATCACTTCAAGTCAAGATAAAACCAGAAATTTCAGCACTTTAATCACTAATAAGCATAACTTAAGCATCATTAGATGTAGGAGGAAGATACACACACCACTCACCTAGTAACAAGAGAGGTAGAGGTGTTGGACACCTTAGCTCTTCCAAAAACTTCACCAAATCAACCACTAACACCAACTAGAAAGATTTTATGGAGTAGAAACTAGTTTAGTTGGTTGAGTTATGGATTGAAGCAAGAAGAAATCAAGACTTGAAGAGGTTTTCTTCCTTCCTTGAACTTGAGAGAGAGGGCCGGCCAACAAGAGAAGAAAAATTGTGAATTTTATGCAATTTTTGGATATTTAATCCTTTGGTCAAAAAAGTCAAAATTGTGAATAGTAAATCTTAAAGGAAAACCAATAACATGGTGACACTTGTCACTCTATTTAATGCATTCTTATCACTTCTTTTCTCTCTCACATCAATCACTTCACACACTCTACTTATCTCTTAACACCCGATAAAATTTACACAGTATCCGGAATTTAACCTAATTGGCCGAATTTTTTCGAACTTTTCGCACTAATGGGTCCCACGTCCAGTATATATTCTTAATTTTCTAAAAACTCACCAATACTAGAAAAATCATCTAAAAACTATAATTGCTCATAAAATCAACCCAGAAAATGTTTCTAAGCCAGAAAATGCAAAAATTATGCAATTAAGGGAACTAAAACCCTAGGAAAATTTTTAGGGTATTTACGGGTTCTCACACTCTCCCCTCCTTAAAAGAATGTCGTCCTCGACATTCCACCTGTACTAATCAGATCAAATATCCCTCAAGAGTCACTCGAGCCTTCTAACTAATATAGATCCGGTCAAGATATCGCTCAGAAACCAATCAAGCATTGGGATTCAATCTATTCCAACTTGTATTCACCAGGTCCAATTTGTTTTTCCCCAAAGTCGGCCAAATACTAAAAATCATTCGAATCTCACTTATCGTAATTCATGATCCAGGAAAGCATGGCCTATATAATCCAAGTACTACATATCACGCCAATCCAACCTATCAAATGGTCATAGTTCAATAGGGAGTTAATCACGTACCCAAATAAAACAGGCAAAAGGCTTGAAATTGGACGCAAGGTCCCAGATATTTGGAAGAAATTCAGGGTATAGTGATGCTTTAGATCAAAATTCATCTCTGGTGGTGCTGGACAACATAACAAGCTAGCACAACGGCTATGCTTCACCAAAGAATTTCAGTTCAGTAAGTTGGCCCTGGTGGTGCTGGACAACACAACAAGCTAGCTCAACGGCTAAACTTCACCAAAAGCCTCAGTGCAAAATGTCATCCCTGGTGGTGCTGGACAACACAACAGGCAATGCCCCACCAGAGAGGTTCAGTTCAACCGCTACAAAAGAGTAGTAGCCGGTCTACAGTCACACCAGTACGAATAAGTTCAAGAGTAGGGTCAAAGCAGATCCAAATACTTCAGGTTCATGGTGCATGAGCACGAATAAAAGTATAAGTTCAAGTTCAAGTTCAACCTCAAGGATCATGAGTACGAGTAAGAACACAATGGTCTAGTCTCTGTCCAGCCAATTCACATTCTTAAGCAGTCACAAATTCAAATCCACATTAGGTATGTAAGGCCACACTAGCCTAAACAGGTTCAAGTCTCAAGTAAGCTCAGTCTAATCGGTTCCAGACAGTTCGAGTTCTCTTACCAACCCAATGCAATACTTTCGGAGTTCAAATTTCCATAAAAGTTGGAATATGGTCACAAAACCAATCATAATATATGTTGCGCACAAGAAAATCTCACCAAGTTTCCGACTAGATTAATCCATTATACACCAGTAGATCTGATCTTCGGATTTATTTTCGGTTCATATTCAGTACTAGGGACCTAATAAATTACATGAAACTATCCATCAATTTCTCCCATGAATACGGAGTTGGCTAAACCCTCGGTCATAAACCAGAAAAATCATCAATAAATGGAAAACTTCACCAAATCACTTCAAGTCAAGATAAAACCAGAAATTTCAGCACTTTAATCACTAATAAGCATAACTTAAGCATCATTAGATGTAGGAGGAAGATACACACACCACTCACCTAGTAACAAGAGAGGTAGAGGTGTTGGACACCTTAGCTCTTCCAAAAACTTCACCAAATCAACCACTAACACCAACTAGAAAGATTTTATGGAGTAGAAACTAGTTTAGTTGGTTGAGTTATGGATTGAAGCAAGAAGAAATCAAGACTTGAAGAGGTTTTCTTCCTTCCTTGAACTTGAGAGAGAGGGCCGGCCAACAAGAGAAGAAAAATTGTGAATTTTATGCAATTTTTGGATATTTAATCCTTTGGTCAAAAAAGTCAAAATTGTGAATAGTAAATCTTAAAGGAAAACCAATAACATGGTGACACTTGTCACTCTATTTAATGCATTCTTATCACTTCTTTTCTCTCTCACATCAATCACTTCACACACTCTACTTATCTCTTAACACCCGATAAAATTTACACAGTATCCGGAATTTAACCTAATTGGCCGAATTTTTTCGAACTTTTCGCACTAATGGGTCCCACGTCCAGTATATATTCTTAATTTTCTAAAAACTCACCAATACTAGAAAAATCATCTAAAAACTATAATTGCTCATAAAATCAACCCAGAAAATGTTTCTAAGCCAGAAAATGCAAAAATTATGCAATTAAGGGAACTAAAACCCTAGGAAAATTTTTAGGGTATTTACGGGTTCTCACACTCTCCCCTCCTTAAAAGAATGTCGTCCTCGACATTCCACCTGTACTAATCAGATCAAATATCCCTCAAGAGTCACTCGAGCCTTCTAACTAATATAGATCCGGTCAAGATATCGCTCAGAAACCAATCAAGCATTGGGATTCAATCTATTCCAACTTGTATTCACCAGGTCCAATTTGTTTTTCCCCAAAGTCGGCCAAATACTAAAAATCATTCGAATCTCACTTATCGTAATTCATGATCCAGGAAAGCATGGCCTATATAATCCAAGTACTACATATCACGCCAATCCAACCTATCAAATGGTCATAGTTCAATAGGGAGTTAATCACGTACCCAAATAAAACAGGCAAAAGGCTTGAAATTGGACGCAAGGTCCCAGATATTTGGAAGAAATTCAGGGTATAGTGATGCTTTAGATCAAAATTCATCTCTGGTGGTGCTGGACAACATAACAAGCTAGCACAACGGCTATGCTTCACCAAAGAATTTCAGTTCAGTAAGTTGGCCCTGGTGGTGCTGGACAACACAACAAGCTAGCTCAACGGCTAAACTTCACCAAAAGCCTCAGTGCAAAATGTCATCCCTGGTGGTGCTGGACAACACAACAGGCAATGCCCCACCAGAGAGGTTCAGTTCAACCGCTACAAAAGAGTAGTAGCCGGTCTACAGTCACACCAGTACGAATAAGTTCAAGAGTAGGGTCAAAGCAGATCCAAATACTTCAGGTTCATGGTGCATGAGCACGAATAAAAGTATAAGTTCAAGTTCAAGTTCAACCTCAAGGATCATGAGTACGAGTAAGAACACAATGGTCTAGTCTCTGTCCAGCCAATTCACATTCTTAAGCAGTCACAAATTCAAATCCACATTAGGTATGTAAGGCCACACTAGCCTAAACAGGTTCAAGTCTCAAGTAAGCTCAGTCTAATCGGTTCCAGACAGTTCGAGTTCTCTTACCAACCCAATGCAATACTTTCGGAGTTCAAATTTCCATAAAAGTTGGAATATGGTCACAAAACCAATCATAATATATGTTGCGCACAAGAAAATCTCACCAAGTTTCCGACTAGATTAATCCATTATACACCAGTAGATCTGATCTTCGGATTTATTTTCGGTTCATATTCAGTACTAGGGACCTAATAAATTACATGAAACTATCCATCAATTTCTCCCATGAATACGGAGTTGGCTAAACCCTCGGTCATAAACCAGAAAAATCATCAATAAATGGAAAACTTCACCAAATCACTTCAAGTCAAGATAAAACCAGAAATTTCAGCACTTTAATCACTAATAAGCATAACTTAAGCATCATTAGATGTAGGAGGAAGATACACACACCACTCACCTAGTAACAAGAGAGGTAGAGGTGTTGGACACCTTAGCTCTTCCAAAAACTTCACCAAATCAACCACTAACACCAACTAGAAAGATTTTATGGAGTAGAAACTAGTTTAGTTGGTTGAGTTATGGATTGAAGCAAGAAGAAATCAAGACTTGAAGAGGTTTTCTTCCTTCCTTGAACTTGAGAGAGAGGGCCGGCCAACAAGAGAAGAAAAATTGTGAATTTTATGCAATTTTTGGATATTTAATCCTTTGGTCAAAAAAGTCAAAATTGTGAATAGTAAATCTTAAAGGAAAACCAATAACATGGTGACACTTGTCACTCTATTTAATGCATTCTTATCACTTCTTTTCTCTCTCACATCAATCACTTCACACACTCTACTTATCTCTTAACACCCGATAAAATTTACACAGTATCCGGAATTTAACCTAATTGGCCGAATTTTTTCGAACTTTTCGCACTAATGGGTCCCACGTCCAGTATATATTCTTAATTTTCTAAAAACTCACCAATACTAGAAAAATCATCTAAAAACTATAATTGCTCATAAAATCAACCCAGAAAATGTTTCTAAGCCAGAAAATGCAAAAATTATGCAATTAAGGGAACTAAAACCCTAGGAAAATTTTTAGGGTATTTACGGGTTCTCACACTCTCCCCTCCTTAAAAGAATGTCGTCCTCGACATTCCACCTGTACTAATCAGATCAAATATCCCTCAAGAGTCACTCGAGCCTTCTAACTAATATAGATCCGGTCAAGATATCGCTCAGAAACCAATCAAGCATTGGGATTCAATCTATTCCAACTTGTATTCACCAGGTCCAATTTGTTTTTCCCCAAAGTCGGCCAAATACTAAAAATCATTCGAATCTCACTTATCGTAATTCATGATCCAGGAAAGCATGGCCTATATAATCCAAGTACTACATATCACGCCAATCCAACCTATCAAATGGTCATAGTTCAATAGGGAGTTAATCACGTACCCAAATAAAACAGGCAAAAGGCTTGAAATTGGACGCAAGGTCCCAGATATTTGGAAGAAATTCAGGGTATAGTGATGCTTTAGATCAAAATTCATCTCTGGTGGTGCTGGACAACATAACAAGCTAGCACAACGGCTATGCTTCACCAAAGAATTTCAGTTCAGTAAGTTGGCCCTGGTGGTGCTGGACAACACAACAAGCTAGCTCAACGGCTAAACTTCACCAAAAGCCTCAGTGCAAAATGTCATCCCTGGTGGTGCTGGACAACACAACAGGCAATGCCCCACCAGAGAGGTTCAGTTCAACCGCTACAAAAGAGTAGTAGCCGGTCTACAGTCACACCAGTACGAATAAGTTCAAGAGTAGGGTCAAAGCAGATCCAAATACTTCAGGTTCATGGTGCATGAGCACGAATAAAAGTATAAGTTCAAGTTCAAGTTCAACCTCAAGGATCATGAGTACGAGTAAGAACACAATGGTCTAGTCTCTGTCCAGCCAATTCACATTCTTAAGCAGTCACAAATTCAAATCCACATTAGGTATGTAAGGCCACACTAGCCTAAACAGGTTCAAGTCTCAAGTAAGCTCAGTCTAATCGGTTCCAGACAGTTCGAGTTCTCTTACCAACCCAATGCAATACTTTCGGAGTTCAAATTTCCATAAAAGTTGGAATATGGTCACAAAACCAATCATAATATATGTTGCGCACAAGAAAATCTCACCAAGTTTCCGACTAGATTAATCCATTATACACCAGTAGATCTGATCTTCGGATTTATTTTCGGTTCATATTCAGTACTAGGGACCTAATAAATTACATGAAACTATCCATCAATTTCTCCCATGAATACGGAGTTGGCTAAACCCTCGGTCATAAACCAGAAAAATCATCAATAAATGGAAAACTTCACCAAATCACTTCAAGTCAAGATAAAACCAGAAATTTCAGCACTTTAATCACTAATAAGCATAACTTAAGCATCATTAGATGTAGGAGGAAGATACACACACCACTCACCTAGTAACAAGAGAGGTAGAGGTGTTGGACACCTTAGCTCTTCCAAAAACTTCACCAAATCAACCACTAACACCAACTAGAAAGATTTTATGGAGTAGAAACTAGTTTAGTTGGTTGAGTTATGGATTGAAGCAAGAAGAAATCAAGACTTGAAGAGGTTTTCTTCCTTCCTTGAACTTGAGAGAGAGGGCCGGCCAACAAGAGAAGAAAAATTGTGAATTTTATGCAATTTTTGGATATTTAATCCTTTGGTCAAAAAAGTCAAAATTGTGAATAGTAAATCTTAAAGGAAAACCAATAACATGGTGACACTTGTCACTCTATTTAATGCATTCTTATCACTTCTTTTCTCTCTCACATCAATCACTTCACACACTCTACTTATCTCTTAACACCCGATAAAATTTACACAGTATCCGGAATTTAACCTAATTGGCCGAATTTTTTCGAACTTTTCGCACTAATGGGTCCCACGTCCAGTATATATTCTTAATTTTCTAAAAACTCACCAATACTAGAAAAATCATCTAAAAACTATAATTGCTCATAAAATCAACCCAGAAAATGTTTCTAAGCCAGAAAATGCAAAAATTATGCAATTAAGGGAACTAAAACCCTAGGAAAATTTTTAGGGTATTTACGGGTTCTCACACAGCGGCTTTTTGCTTCTTTTTACTTCAGCTTAGATATATTTGCGTGCAAGAACTCAAACCAGCTCCACTAATTTAACAACCAAACCGAAATGCAAGGCTTCAACCCATGCTCGAACACAATTATCTACTTCTATTAAGTTCACTAAAGCAGCCTAACTATGAAAAATGCAGCTAAGATGCTAAGGAAGGGACCTGCGATGAACTTGTTCATGGTATACCAATTGAAAAACATACAAAACACAAACCTCAATCAAACCCAAAAATCTGTAACCAAAGTGAAAGCCTGCTGCCGTTCGTTTCCAACGCAGATTTCAGACCCAAGCACACAACTTTGATCAAACTTTTCAACCAAAAATCATAACTTTAAACTAAACAACAAAACACATAGCTACCACAATCCAAACAAACAAAAACTTCAAAGGAAATCATGTAAAACTTTCATACAAAATGGTTCGAAGACTTTCCTCTTCACAATAATGCTTTCTGCAATTCTGATGCAGCCAGGATACGTGAAGATGAAACTTTGGTTTGGACATACATGTGGTGTATCAAATGAACAACAAATCCCAGATTTCAATCAAATTAAAAGTTTCAGCAACAACCAGAACAAGACTCTAACATCCGAACAGGCCAAAACAGATTCAAAAAGGAAATGAAACAGGCCACTTTTCTTCACAACCTATCCAGTATTTCAAACGGACAGACTAAGTAAATGTTTTTATTTTTTTTCAAAGCTGGGATATTGCATACTAAATCAAAGCCTAGGGACGAAATATAATCAACACCAAACAAATTTCAGACCCCCATCATACGGAATAACAGCAAAAAGGCAACATCTTTGAGTCATGAAAGATCAACCACAGATGACACCCGTTTCATTCTTTATGACAGGAAAGAAACACGATAACTAACAAATTTAGGTTCACAATTTCCAATCACACACATATATGCTTGGAAAGCTTAAATAATCCGCGCCTGCAGAGAACTTGGGGTTTAAAAAGAGAGAATAGCTTACAGTGGTCTCTCTTTCGTTGGAAATTCGCAACTAATGATAGCAGAATGCAGTGGTAGCAGCTTTTCACTTCCGACAGCAATTCCAGTAGCAGTTCCTTGCTTGGCCTTCTCGTTTCTCCCTTCTCCTCTTCCAGCTCTCGATCTATCTCCAACTCTCAACGCCCTCCAGTTCGTCTTTGCTCTCTCGCTCACCTCTTCAGTTTTCCTTTACTTCTTTTCCCTCAATTCCCTCGCTGCCCAGATTGTGAGAACCCGTAATTTTCATTTTTCTAAGTTTTATTATTTTTCATGACTTGTTTTCTGCATTTTCGTGATTAGAAAATTTTTCTAGATAAATTTAAGGAGCAGATATAATTTTTAGATGATTTTTCTAGTATCGAATAGATTTTGAGAAATTAAGAGCAGATACCGGATGTGGACCCACTAGTGCGAAAAGTCTGGAAAAATTCGGCCAACTAGATTAAATTTTAGATACTGGAATTATTTTATTGGGTGTTAAGAGATAATTAGAGGAAGCTATTTGGATTGATGTGAGAGGGAACAAAGTGATAGACTTGCATTAAATTGGGTGACAAGTGTCACCATTTGATTGGGTTACCTTTAAGACTACTATTCCATGTCTTACCATTGACCAAATAAATCACAAAATTAACCAAAAATTGCACCATTTTCTCCTCTCAAGTGCCGGCCCTCTCTCTCAAAGGAAGAAAGAAAACCTCTTCAAGTTTTGGCTTCAATCTTGCTTCAATCATCAAAACCAACCATCCAACCTTGATTTTTCTCCATAAAACACCTTCAAGTAGTGGTGGTGAGTTGTTGTGTGAAGTTATTTGGAAGGTTAAGGTGACCCATAGCTCTTTCTCTCTTGTTTTAAAGGTAAGTTGTGAAGAACCACCCTCCTTCTTTAATTGATGCTCAAATCATGCTTAGTGGAAGTAGAAGATGCAAGTTTATGGATTAATTCTTGATTTGTGGTTGAATTGATGACTTTTTATTATTTTTGGGAAATTTTCTGTTTTAATTCAAGCATGATGGTGTGGCTCTCTATGATGTATGGAAATGATCTATAATGACTTAAGGAGGTGGGAAAAGTGATTAATTGCAACCAATTTCTGTTTTGGAAGAAAATTGGAAAATCTAGGGTTCTTAAGGGTACATTCTGTCCGAATTTTTAGGTACTAGATAGAGGCCGAATTGGCCTTAGCTCAAAACATGAAAGTTTTAGGGAATGATATTTTAAAGGTGCCTACAAAATTTCAGGTCATTTGGAGTAGTGTAGAGTGAGATATGACGAAATTACTGTAGCTGTTCTGCTTTGATCAGAATGCGAAAACTACGATAGTAATTGGCCATTTTGACTGGAATTGGTTTGGATTTTGGAGTTGGTGTCTTCTGATGAAATGTAGCTGGATGTCTTAGCTAACGTATGCCTTTAGAATTTCGGCATTTGGACTTGTATAGACTGAGTTATAGTAATTACAGTTTTGTGTGATTTGCAAACCTGTTTTGGGAATTCTGGTATAGTATTTTGCATATTTGACCTAGTTGTGTTAGGAACTGGATTGAGTGACCTTCTACATTATTGTAGCTCTGTTTCTTGGCTTCGAAATGGTGGGTCTTACACCCCCATCCGATAATTGTAGTGAGAGTTGTGCCATTACCGCAAAATGACGTCAAAACTGTATTTTTCCGGGCCAATGCTAGTTACATTTCCGAAATTTCTGGTTTCCTCTATTGTTTGTAAATGTTTATGGAACCTTATTGGGGTCATGTTTGGCCTTGGTTTATGACTCGTTATCGAGTCTCATTGTATTTGTTTGCATGTTTTTAGGGCGTGACGGTGGTGCACAACGCTCTTTTGACTAAAGTGTTTGAAACCACATTGTGCTAGCTTGGTGAGTGTACTACTCACTTATGTGCTATTACATGGCTTTGATCTTTGTACTTGAGATGTTGAATGTTGATTGATCCAAGTGAGAGTGTACTTTATCACTTTCACTTATTGTTTCGCATGTTATTGGAAAGTTATATGAAATGTTATATGAAATGAAATACATGACTTCAAATATTATCCATGAGCTCAACCCCATTGGTTATTGATTGAATCGAGCCGGCGAGGGCTTGGTCGTGCCAATTAATGTGCCTTGGGGCAACATCATAGGGAATCTTGTAGTATGAGAGACTCTTGATTCCGGTTTACTCGAGTAATACCACAATGTAAGTGTTTGGATTTCGGGCCCGGTTGAGGAATGTTAGGAGGAAGGGAATGGAAGTTAAGAGGAGTCTACGGTTGGTTACCTTTCAGACATTGACGGAGAGTCAATGAGACCTGATCAAGAATTCAAACGAGGAAAAGGGCTCTTGAGAGCCACCCGTATCCTTTTATCCTCATTATTAATGTGTGGCTTTATTTATTTTGGTAAATTGGACTGTTAAACTTGATGTATCCATGAACTTGGTTGCTTGAGTTGTATTCTCACTGGGCAATTAGCTCACCCCGTTCCTTTTGTTTTCCTTACAGGAATATGACTCTTTTGGAATGAATTTTGATAAATGGTTGCCGAATGAACTAGATGAATGACTCTTTTGTATTGTATATAAAATGGGACCCTAAATGTATCATTAGGGCCGTTTTCACTTTTGTTTTGGCAAACCATATATGTAGTGACTTTTGTATCACTTTTAAATGTCATTTTTGGTTTGTAAAGGCTAAATGTTATGTGGTATATATAATTCGATGTTTGGTTGGGTTCGGACGAGTCGGTTACTATTCATGGCCGACTCCGGATTTCATTTTCTTTTATTTTGGGTTATTTTGCCCTTTTGCCTTATTTGCGCTCGTTATAAGTTCCGGAACGTGAAAGATCGCTCTATACTGCACCGTTAGTCCTGGCGAGAGCTGGGCAGGCAGTCCGCTAACCTCTTTGATTCGCCTTAGGGGAAGGTGGGGCTGTCACACAGATTCTCTTGCTTTTTCTCTCTGACCTCAGGCCCTCTCTCTCACTCCATCCCTCATTCTATCGTTGCTCTCTTTTCCTTCCAGATTTCTTTCTTCAGCCGCCACCTCCAGCCCTCTCTCGCTCTCTTAGTTTCTTTCTCTATCAAAACCTAGCCGCTGTTCAACCTCCCAGCCGTCACTAACTCTTTTCCTTCCAACTTCATGGCTTTATATAGACATCAGCCACCCCTCAGACCTAGCATCTACGGTCCCCTCTTTTCTGCATTTTTCTGTGATCGTCCGGGAGCCCTTGGATGGCTTTTGCTTCCTAAAATTTTTTAGTTGCCGGATGAAGGGTCGGATGGCCTTGTACCATGCCAATCTAATGGAGCAAAATATCGGGCAAAAATGACCGGAAAATCCACTGGACAAAACTGCATTTTTGTTTCTTGCATGCTGCTATCTCCGCGTTCTTCTTTTCCTTTCTCTTTTTTTTTTCTTTTGAGTAAATAACAGTAAGCTAAAAGAAAATAAAGCATATTTTTTGTGAATGATTTTTCTTCTTTTTTTTTCAATAAATTCTATGATAAAAATGACTTAAAAATAAAAGTAAAAGACTAAAAGTAAATAAAATTAATAAAAAATGAAAAATAATAGTAAACAAAAATACCCTAAAAATTTGGTGTCTGCAATTTGCCCCTCTTTGTCTGAGTTTTGAAAAAATTTGAGACAAAGAAGTAGACACAAAATACTCACCTATGTTATTAGGCTGCAAACTATTCGAACGACTGCCGTTTTTGAAAATGAGGACTGACCTCTTTTAACAAATGGGACTGACCCAGACGAAAAATTTAAAACATGGGACTGGCCCGAACAAGAAATTAATCATGGGACTGACCCGAATCGAGAAATTTAATCATGGGACTGACCCGAACAAAATTTAGATCATGGGACTGACCCGAATCAAAATTTAAATCATGAGACTGACCCGAACAAAATTAAAAATCATGGGACTGACCCAAATAAAAATTTAAAATCATGGGACTGACCCGAACAAAATTTAAATCATGGGACTGACCCGAATCAAAATTAAAATCATGAGACTGACCCGAACAAAATTTAAAATCATGGGACTGACCCGAACAAAATTTAATCATGGGACTGGCCCGAACCAAATTTAAAATCATGGGACTGACCCGAACAAACATAAATCATGGGACTGACCCGAACAAAATTTAAAATTATGGGACTGACCCGAACAAAATTTAAAATCATGGGACTGACCCGAATAAAAATTAAATCATGGGACTGACCCGAACAAAATTTAAAATCATGGGACTGACCCGAACAAAATTTAAATCATGGGATTGGCCTGAACAAAATTTAAATCATGGGACTGGCCCGAATAAAATTTAAAATCATGGGACTGACCCGAATAAAAATTAAATCATACGACTCTAATATACTTACCTGAAAAGGATCTCAAAGTTTTGCCCCAGTAGAGGTTAAGTTTTTGCATCTGAGCCTATAGTTGATTCTGCATTGCTATGTTGTTGCACCTTTTGAGCAAATTTGCTTGTGACATTTTCGATCCGTCTTTGTTCACTGGAGAATCCTTTCTGATACTGGCTCCTGTGCCAAGTGTGACTGTTTTTACCTACGCACGAAATTTTCTGCAAAAGAGAAAGGGCAAAGAAAAGTGCCACCATCATTTGATTCGTTTGCCCTTGAGAATCGTGTAAACATGAGTCTTTTGATGCCTTCGTCAACTTTTGTTGCGGCATCTAACTTAATTGGATTTGTCGGTTCCAAACGTCTCTGTTTTTCCCAGACTGACCGAGTATGCATTTTGCCATATTGTGAAGCCTGCGTAACTGGCTTTGTTGAACTTTAACCCTTTTCAAGAGATGATTGAATCCAAGTATGCTTCGAATAAACCACGGGGATTGTTATTCACCAAAATTCAATGACCAAGAATGATGTATGCAAGGTAACTTCACATGTCATGCAGGAATGAATATGCAAAAGAATGTAAAACACAACCAACTGTGCTTAATCCTACAAAATGCCATGAATACAAGCAATTGAGGAAAAATGAGTTTCATAAGAATATATTTGTAAAAGAATATTTTTTACAAAGCGACACAGTTTTGGCCAACGGATGTCATATTCGAATCCCTGGATATCTTTGTTCCGGAAGTCGACACTGGTAGAAGTATTACGAAGAGAAATCCCAAATGAACCAAACCACCAGTTGTTCCTCCGCGTACTCGCTCATTGCAAAAACCTACCTTGGCGCCCTTTCGGGTTTTCACCAAGGTTGCCCCCCACCCCCTTTTGTTTTGTTTTGTTTTTTCTTTTCTTTTCTTCTTTTTCTCCTTTTCTTTTGAGGTGCCCTTTCAGGTTTTCACCTAAGGAAGCAATGGAAGAGCTCGACCATAATTGACTCAGGAATGTAAGTTGAAAATTGCTGGCATCAGTAAAATGCGCTTCCCTTATAAACTTAGGCGAAGGCATTATGGACGTCATTTGCCAGTTGATTAGCAAACTTCCCAATAGAAATACAACAAGTAACGAAAGCCAGGACTTTGGGCTTTTGTAATGAGGTTAGGTGGGGTGTTTTTCAAGGAAAGTTGAGGTTTGAAAGAAAAAAAATTTTTAATGAGAGGTGTGAAATAACCTGAGATTATATCATTTTGAGATTATCTCCAATTTTTGAACGAAACCGAGGAAAATTTGCCCCAGTTTGATTGGATTTCTCTCTTCACATTTTTTCATTGCATTTCCTCACTTTTACATTTCTCTTTTAGAAAACTAAAATTGCCCCAGTGTGCGGTTTTTTCTCTTTTTCTTTCTTTCTTTCACAATAAATTTGCCCCAGTGTGGGGTTTGCAATTCTTTTTCTTTTTCTTCTTGATCATCTATTCTCAAAATAAATTTGCCCCAGTGTGGGGTTTGCAATTCTCAGGGGTTGCCAAACGAAAATTATTGTTCTGGTAGCTCAAAAGGGATGATTAGGGATGAAATGTTTTGATTGGAAAGGAAGATGGCCTGACTTTTGTTTCGCCCCTTGCATGATTTCCAAAAGAAATTTGCATAATAAAAAATAAAGAACTTCTTACACATGTCTGAGTTGATAGGTTGAGGGAATGTTTGCCCATCCATGAGTGCCCCGCTAGGTAATACTTTTTGAACAACGAATGGCCCTTGTCAATTTGGGACAAATTTGCCTTTGGCTTCATCTTGTATTGGGAAAATTTGCTTTAGCACTTTGTCCCCTACTTCAAAAGATTGTCGGTGGACCTTTCTTGTTGTAGGCCCGGGCCGTGTGTTTCTGATAACATTGGCCATAGCATTCAGACGTTTTTCATCAATCGGGGCTAGTTGTTCATGATACTGCTTTAACCGATCAGCTCCTTTCAACTTGACTCCCATTAGAACACACAATGAAAGGATTTCTTAAAGAAGGGCTTTCTTAACGAAGGGATTTCTCCATGAAGAGCTTTCTTAATAAAGGAATTTTTCAATGAAGGGATTTCTTAACGAAGGAATTTTCCAATGAAGGAATTTTTAACGAAGGGATTTCTTAATGAAGGAATTTTTCAATGTATGGCATCATCGGAATCTAGAACAGTGATATTCAAAGGGTCAAATAATTTCATCTTTGGCCATCTAAAAGAATTTAAAAAATTAGGACAATAATCAAATAAACAAATAAAACAAATTGTGCATTTGATGGAACTCCTAATCAAAGCGGAAACAAGACAAAAACTTAATTGCAAAATATGCTTTCATTAAGCTATTCACATATCCAAGAAATAGTTTTCGTGAACTTTAGTAAATAACAACCCCTAAATTTACCGAAATTCTCTTCGAGAGGGAAGATACTCGGCCATCCAAATTGTGCAAAGCTCCTTCAGGATTTTCAAATTTCGTCATTGGAGGTGGATGCCTCGAAGGTGTCCTTGTGTTTAGGAAAGGGGTTTGTACTTATACTCGGTCCTTGTTCACCTTTTTCCCTTAACACTATTTTCCCTGCCTCAATCATGTTTTGGATTTTGTGCTTAAGTGCTTTACAATTGGCGGTTGGGTGGCCAGGTGCTCCCGAGTGATAGGCACAAATAGCCTGTGGATCGTATCCAGCAGGCATGCCATAAGGGTAAGTTGGAGGGGGAATCACACTTATTTTACCGGCAGCTTTTAGTTGCTCATACAATTGGTCCAACGGCCTACCTATGTTGGTGAATGTTCTGGTACGGCTTTGATTGTAGGTTTCAGTGGGTTGGGGATAGTTATAGGTAGGTCTATTTGGTGGAGGAAATTGTTGATTGTAGGGAGGTTGGGGTCGAACTTGTTGGAATTTAGGTTGAGATATTTGAAAAGGGGGCTATAGGCGAGTTGGTATAATTAGGGCAAGGTCGAGGATGAGTGATATTGGTGTGATAAACAGGATGAGGGTTTGAATAGTAAGAGTAAGGGTTTGAGTAGGTAGGGTATTGTCGAGGTCTGGGTCTTGGGATAGGGTTTCGATCCCAGACAAAAGCGATTTCCCCCTCTTTCTTTTGGAGTTGTTGCTTCTTTCCACTATTACTTTGGCCTTGCAAAGCTTCCACTTGAGTTTTCAGGGCAGACACATTAACAATCTTTCCAGCCTTCACAAAATCATCATATTCTTCAAGCTTATTGACAATAGCAGCAAATGAGCATCCAGTCATGCGAAAGATTTCCTCAAAATGCGAGGGATCGTGTGCTTTAATGAAGGTGCGAATGATTTCATCTTTAGTCATTGGCGGCTCAACCTTTGCAGCTATTTTTCCTCCATCTTTTAGCATAGGTTTTATGATCTTCAGATGGCTTCCTCTTTGTCCCCTCTAGTGTGGTCCGCGTCGGTGCTAGTTCACAGTTGTATTCATATTGCCTTATAAATGCGTCGGACAGGTCCAGCCAAGTTTTATCTCATCAGACTTCAAATTTGAGTACCAATCAAGTGCGTCACCTTCTAGACTTTTGGGGAATAACCTTAAAGGCAAATTCTCGTCGTCTACAGGCTTTCCCAACTTGTTAGCAAACAGCCGGAGGTGTGTTTTGGGATTGCCTGTTCCATCATACTTGTTAAATTTAGGGGTTTTGAACCCCTCAGGCAACTGCACATTCGGAAAAAGGCAAAGCTCGTCGTAATCCAGAACTCCTTGCTTGGTCAACCCTTGACTTTTCCTCATAAATTCATCAAAACGGTCAAGGCGCTTAAGCAGCTTCATATCAATGGGAGCGGAAGATTCTCCTATTTCTGGCTTGGTTTGAACAGTATGGTCTGGCAGGAATGGCTCAGCAGTAGTGTGATAAAAGGTGTGTGGCTCAGGTGGTATATTTGAAGTGACTTGGGGTTGTGGACCTTGCATGTGAGTAGGAAAAAATGAAGGATTAGGAGGGTAAGTGTATGGCCAATTTGTGGTGGGATAGGTGAAAGTTTCTTCGGGTGGAATAGGGAAGGATGGAGTAACGGTGGCTTGAATCGAAGGTATGACAAATGGCTCTTGCTCAGGCTGCCTGACGGGTACGGGCTCGGGTTGAACTCCGCTGCTAATTAGCTCGTCAATCAACTTCCTTTGGGCCGCCATCTCGGTGGCAATCTCACCAAACTTAGTAAGCATCTCAATTAACTAAACCCCCAAACTCAGAGTCTCGGGTTGAGCGGTAGTAGCAGACCTATCCGACGGCTCCGGTTGTGAACTCATGTTTACACGACTCATTTGGGCTCGACTACGGGATCGCGTTATGATGGGGCTTCGATGGGAAGCTATGTTTAAATATTACCTGAGAATTTTGAAAGGAATTGCCTTTAGATCTTGCTCTCGCTTAGCTATTCCAATAAAAATAAAGAAAAGGAAAAGAAAAAGACAAGAGTTAGTAAATATCCAAAAAATTCGGATGCATGTCCTATGGGAGAACCCTTTTTGTGCCAAGGGCAGGCCTAAAATGATGTAATCCTCTGAGGTAGGCACTGTACCATACCTGATGGATCCGATCAACTTGGTAACATTTGATTCGAAAAGCAATTTGAAAATTTTTTGGGCTAATCGAATAGTGGGAGACCTTTTAACAAATCCGAACGAATGAATGGTTTTGGTTGGCCCAGGAATTTGTACAAATTAATTTAACTTTGACGAGTTTGCTATTGAAGAAATTTGAAATCTCCTAACACAGACCAAAACCCTAATTCATCCAAATCAAATAAATGCAATGGGTGATTATCTTAAAAATAACTAGGTTTATCAATTTGAAATTTGACATTAAAACCTTAATTAGCTGATTGGGTTGGATGAAATTGATGATTTATTCAAAAATTGACCGGATCACCTTAAAAAAGGGTAAAATGGTCAAATGCATGAATGAGATTTGATTATTTATTCAAAATTGAATGGATAACCCTAAAAGTGAATTAAACTAGCCAAATGAATTGAATGAAATCAATTGATCAAAACATATCGAGTGAAATGATGATTTATTCAAAATCGACCGAATTGCCCTAAAAATAGGTAAACTGGTCAAATGGATCGGATAAAATTGACGATTTATTCAAAATTGATAAGATTGCCCTAAGAATGGGTAAACTAATCAAATGAATTGAATGAAATTAGTGATCTATTCAAAAACGACTAGATTGCCCTAAAAGGGGTAAACTAGTCAAATGAATTCAAAATCGACTAGGTTGCCCTAAAAATGAATAAATTGATAAAATGGACTGGATGAAATTGATGAATAAAATGGTCCAATGGATTGAATGGAATTGACGGCTTATTGGTAGTTTCAAAAATTTATTACGATGCATTAGTCTATGAGCCTTCTAATATCAAATTTTGGCCTCAAATTATTTATCGTCTCAATAGTGAGGAATTATTTGTGAATTTGTTCCAATTAATGTCCTTTATGCCAGGGATCTTTACCAATTTTGATAAAGTGGCCAAAAAGTGATTATTAGACGCTCATATTCCAAAGATCGCTCTATGAAAATAATCGAATCCTACCTTACCTTGTGCACTACCCCTTTGGATGGTACAAAAAAATATAAACGTGAAAGTCTCCTTGGATTAAATATCCGAGACACGATGTGGCTTATCCTAACACGGGATCCCCTAAATGGCATTCCCTTTCTAGGGTTTATGCATGATGCCAGTTTATCAAAGCGACTAAATATGCAGTACACAAATGAAACGTGGCCTAAAGGGAACCCCCTTTTGTATGCCGGGGTGAGCCAAAAATGAAATGTGTTCATGTTACAAATGCGAAGCATTGAATTTAAACGTGTCACATCAAACGGGGTAAGCTCCTAGAGAGTGCCATGCCAGGACTCTTATTTCCTAGGGCTAATGAATGTAATAAGGACAAAACCAAGAAAGGTTAGTTCAACACATAACACATTGTAGCAAAGCAATATAAAGAGGTAAAGCAATAAAAGGAAAAGGGGGTTGGATTTCCTCCCCTCGTGAATAGTGTCCCTAATAGGGTAAGGCAGACTCTATCCTAAGGCAATTCTAATATGGATGCATGAGGCTTGGCTCACTAATGCATCTAGACTCGATAGGTCATAGGTCCCCGAGCCTTCAGATTTGGAAACCAAAGGTCGTCACTCCCAAGGTTCCTTGTCGGTGGCTCGAGCGATTCCCCAGACATTGCTACGCACACGTCGTGTCACGGCTACATGTCTAGGTGAATCTAAAAAAAATCCTCAACCTTCGACTAAAAGCTAAAGGTTAGTAACCCAAAGCTTAAAGCAGAAGATTGAGTGACCCCTCGGATCTTGCTACGCACACGTCGTGTCGCGATCACATGTCCAAGTAGGTTGCCTAAAATCCTAATAGGGTGGAGTGGCGTGACAAGCCACTAAAAGAAAAATAAAGGAGGGATAAATAATAAAGCGTATGCGCGTATGCTAGTGCTCCTTTTTGGAGGGGAGGGATCAAGAACCAATGTGAGGCTCTAGGGTGATGTCCCCCACCCAAATGCAATGCAAAGGGCGGAATCACATACATAAACCATTCATCTATCAAAACAATCGTATGCAAAGGGGCGAGAGAGTGAGTTGATACGCGTGAAATGCAAAAATCCTAATAAAAGGAAAACAATGCAATCCTAAACATCCAAATGTAATATATGGAAAGGTTAAAAGAAGAAAAAAATTGACTAAATCAAATTTGCTCGGACTCTCTAAGTCCCCAGTGGAGTCGCCAACTGTCGCGCCCCATTTTTTATAAGAAAAATAAATAAATGGTTTTAAAAAGTGAATTTTTGATTTGAAAAAGAAAATGAAAAAATATGGGTCTAAATGGGACACGAAAATACGACGATTTGACCCAAAATATAATTTAAAAAGGGTTTATTGAATGAAAAAATTGAGTCGCCACTTGGTATAGAGTTAAGGTGTACCAAGTCACCTAAAATGAGTTTTCAAAGGAAAAAGGGGAAAAAACCCCTTTTAAACGACTCCTAGTCTACGTAAATCAAAGAAAAAGGTTCGGGAGTCACATTTGACGAAGGGGAAGGCAAGGATGAAATCCAAGGCACCCCTTCGACCTAGCCAAGGCTAGTTGCGTGATTTAGTCAAAGATTTTCTTGTTTTAACCAAAGAATTTATCACATTTGGAATATACTATATGAATGCAAACCCTAAACCTAGGAGGGTATCGGGGGGTCAAAATATCTCTTCAAAGCTTGAATGGTGCCAATCACATTAATTGTGATGCCCAATAATGACTCTTTGGAGAGGTCACGAGTAATGCAAAAATATGAGACTCTAAGAAGAGGAAAAGGGTAAAATAATTATAGAAATATACGTGTCTTAAAAGAATGCATCATGTCGGGTACGGGGGACTAATGTTCGTGACTCAATTTTCCCTTTTTAATAGAGGGAATACGAGCGTGCTAAGACTAGAAAACCAAACTTGTCCATATCCCATATTCAAGGGGTTTTCCCTAAGCTAGTCAAGCAAATGAACTAACCTAATTCTAATGCCTATATGAAATGCAAGACTAATGTCATGTATCATACAAAAGGGGCAAGTAATATACATATAAGGGAAAATATGGGGAAAGGGGTATACATATATAAAGAAAGTGTCATGCGATATGGTGAAAAAGGCCCTAAAAAGTAAATATATGCATGAGATGAAATGATTTGTCACACAATCATGATCTAACGCATGAAGGGTTCCTAAGGGTCTAGCATTGGACTAGCCCATGTCTACGATTTCTCACTAGCATTGGACTAGTAAGAAAAGTCGGAACAAAGGGTCACAACTAGCGTTGGACTAGCGTGGATTTGCGAAATTGACCACAACTAGCAATGGACTAGTGTGGTGGCGTCACACATCGGTTACAATCAAATAAATCATGTAAGGCCTAATAAAAGCATGTAAACATATAAATCACATATAGCACATAACACATAAGCATGATATCTAGATGCAAGACCCTAAGAAAGCGATAATACATAGCACCTAGACATGCAAAACACACATAAAGCAAACAAAGCAAATAAAATCCTAACTATTACATTTGGGGGAAGCCTACTACAATCTAAGAGGGAAAACGAAAAATAAATGAAATAAACCTAACTATTACAACTTGGCATTCAAGTGCCTCCCAAATGATAAAATTGAACTAAAATTAAAGCAAAAACTAAGCAACTAAAGAAATAAATAAAGTGAAAATGAAATAAACACTTAAAGTCATGCAATTGCACACATAAGACACATATACGCACGTATGGGTCAAATAAAGTCAAAAATAAATGATAGTGTGTACCTCCCTCGCAATGGTAAGCAAATGAAGGAAAAATGGCTTCAAAACAATAAAAAGGTCAAGGTACCACTTTAATTCAGAAAAATTAAAAGAAATGTGCAAATACAAAGCTCACTTGATCATAAAAACCCCTAAAGTCATGACTTAAGTGCAATTGAAACAAGGCATAGTAATTAATTGAAGCAAACAAGCAATGAAGTTGTAAAATTAAAACTACCAAGGTCCAAATTGAGGTGATTATTCAATTGATTGGGTCATAGCAGCATTAGTTAAAAGCCAAGGGGTCAAAGTGCAATTATTGAAAGATTTTCATGCAAACCATGCAATCCACGAAGGAAAACAAACTTCTGCAACTACTTTCTGTACTCTAGCAACCAAAATGAAACCTGCTGCATTTTCTTCTTCAAACTCAGATTTCTTAATCACAGCTTTGATTAAATTTTTTTTTTAACCCAACATCACAACTTTAGACTAAACAACAAACTACATAATCACCCCCATCCAAACAAGCAGAAAACTTAGAAAAGATATCATGTAAAATTCTAGAAAAACATGCAAAAATGGTTCGGCAACTTGGTTGTTTATTTTTCCAGCAAGCATTCGAACTTGATTCAAGTATTTCAGACCCCAAACATGCAAACCCAACACTTCTTATCCAATTCCTCTTTCCAACATAAGATCAAACAGCAAATTGGATGACCGAAACTTTGGTTGTGGGCTGTTGCGGAGAAGAAAACAGCAAAGACACACGAATGAATGCAGCGGCTTTTTGCTTCTTTTTACTTCAGCTTAGATATATTTGCGTGCAAGAACTCAAACCAGCTCCACTAATTTAACAACCAAACCGAAATGCAAGGCTTCAACCCATGCTCGAACACAATTATCTACTTCTATTAAGTTCACTAAAGCAGCCTAACTATGAAAAATGCAGCTAAGATGCTAAGGAAGGGACCTGCGATGAACTTGTTCATGGTATACCAATTGAAAAACATACAAAACACAAACCTCAATCAAACCCAAAAATCTGTAACCAAAGTGAAAGCCTGCTGCCGTTCGTTTCCAACGCAGATTTCAGACCCAAGCACACAACTTTGATCAAACTTTTCAACCAAAAATCATAACTTTAAACTAAACAACAAAACACATAGCTACCACAATCCAAACAAACAAAAACTTCAAAGGAAATCATGTAAAACTTTCATACAAAATGGTTCGAAGACTTTCCTCTTCACAATAATGCTTTCTGCAATTCTGATGCAGCCAGGATACGTGAAGATGAAACTTTGGTTTGGACATACATGTGGTGTATCAAATGAACAACAAATCCCAGATTTCAATCAAATTAAAAGTTTCAGCAACAACCAGAACAAGACTCTAACATCCGAACAGGCCAAAACAGATTCAAAAAGGAAATGAAACAGGCCACTTTTCTTCACAACCTATCCAGTATTTCAAACGGACTGACTAAGTAAATGTTTTTATTTTTTTTCAAAGCTGGGATATTGCATACTAAATCAAAGCCTGGGGATGAAATATAATCAACACCAAACAAATTTCAGACCCCCATCATACGCAATAACAGCAAAAAGGCAACATCTTTGAGTCATGAAAGATCAACCACAGATGACACCCGTTTCATTCTTTATGACAGGAAAGAAACACGATAACTAACAAATTTAGGTTCACAATTTCCAATCACACACATATATGCTTGGAAAGCTTAAATAATCCGCGCCTGCAGAGAACTTGGGGTTTAAAAAGAGAGAATAGCTTACAGTGGTCTCTCTTTCGTTGGAAATTCACAACTAATGATAGCAGAATGCAGCGGTAGCAGCTTTTCACTTCCGACAGCAATTCCAGTAGCAGTTCCTTGCTTGGCCTTCTCGTTTCTCCCTTCTCCTCTTCCAGCTCTCGATCTATCTCCAACTCTCAATGCCCTCCAATTCGTCTTTGCTCTCTCGTTCACCTCTTCAGTTTTCCTTTACTTCTTTTCCCTCAATTCCCTCGCTGCCCAGATTGTCTTGCTTTTTCTCTCTGACCTCAGGCCCTCTCTCTCACTCCACCCATCATTCTATCGTTGCTCACTTTTCCTTCCAGATTTCTTTCTTCAGCCGCCACATCCAGCCCTCTCTCGCTCTCTTAGTTTCTTTCTCTATCAAAACCTAGCCGCTGTTCAACCTCCCAGCCGTCACTAACTCTTTTCCTTCCAGCTTCATGGCTTTATATAGACATCAGCCACCCCTCAGACTTAGCATTTACGGTCCCCTTTTTTCTGCATTTTTCTGTGATCGTCCGGGAGCCCTTGGATGGCTTTTGCTTCCTAAAATTTTTTAGTTGCTGGATGAAGGGTCGGATGGCCTTGTACCATGCCAATCTAATGGAGCAAAATATCGGGCAAAAATGACCGGAAAACCCACTGGACAAAACTGCATTTTTGTTTCTTGCATGCTCCTATCTCTGCGTTCTTCTTCTTTACCTTTATGTTTTTTTTTCTTTTGAGTAAATAACAGTAACCTAAAAGAAAATAAAGCATATTTTTTGTGAATGATTTTTCTTTTTTTTTTTCAATAAATTCTATGATAAAAATGACTTAAAAATAAAAGTAAAAGACTAAAAGTAAATAAAATTAATAAAAAATAAAAAATAATAGTAAACAAAAATACCCTAAAAATTTGGTGTCTACACTAAGGTTAGAAAAGCTAAACTCGTCCATATCCCATATCCAAGGGGTTTTTCCTAGTCTAGTCAAGCAAATGCACTAATCCGAAGTCTAATACTTAGATGAAATGCAAGTCTAATGTCATGTTTCATACAGAGGGGTAAGGAATATACATATAAGGGAAAATATGGGAGAAGGGATATACGTATAAGGAGGGATGTCATGATAAAAGATCCTAAAAAGTGAAAATATGCATGAGATGAAATGATTTTATCACACAATCATGATCTAACGTGCGGATGGTTCCTAAGGGTCTAGCATTGGACTAGCCCTTAACTAACGTTCTCTCACAAGCATTGGACTTGTAAGAGCTCAAAGGGAAGACCATGACTAGCATTGGACTAGCCACAGTAACGTACATTCTATCCACATAATCAGATATAATACTAAAAGCAAATAGGCATGCAAAACACATAGTTTCACATAGCACGTAACACATAAGCATGCTTGTCTAGATGCAAAATCTTAGGGAAAGCGATTAAACACATAGGCATATAGGCACACACAAACACATAGTACACAAGCCCTATCTATTACAAAAGGAGATGCCTACTACAATCTAAGGGGGGAAGACTTAGAAAAGTAAATCCTAACTATTACATTGGCTAGTTAAAACATGTCTTCAAGAGAGGCGCCAAAACGTAACTATTACAAATTGGGATTCAAATGCCCTCAAATGACTTGCCAATTAAAAAAAGGTGAAATAAAAAGAAAACGAAACAGGCAATTAAACATAAAATGAAAAGCGAATTAAAGCATGCATATTCACACAAAACACGTAGGAGCACGTAGGAGAAATAAAATTAAGGAGATAGAGGTTACCTCCCTTGCAATGGTAATGAAATGAAGGAAATATTAGCTTCAAAACAATAAAAGGGTCAAGGCACCAATTAAAAAGTAAAGTATAAACAAAATCACCAAATCCCTCCCAATTGCAACTTAAATGAAATCAAATAATGCATAATTTCCAAGAAAGTAAATTATTGATCAAATTTCTAAAATAGAAAAACTACCAAGGACCCAATTGCAAATACTAACCAATCACTCAAGCCCAATTTAGACATTTTAGGAAATTCAAGGGCCCAAGAGCAAAGAAAGGGTCAAGTAATGGTTGAAATTGCAATTACTTTAGGACCTGATTTCAAGAAATCAAAATATAATTGGGCCTTTGTAAGATAAAGGGAAACTTAGAGGGTTAAAGTGTAATTTTTAGAATTACTTTCCATGCATGCTACGAAGAAACAAATTCTCATCTCTAGTTTCCCTTTCTCTGCAGCCTACTGTGTTTCATTACCAACAAACATCAACTTTTTTATCAAACGATCACATGACACTCCCCCAATCATCAACCAAGCCAAATATTACATTTTTTGTTGCAAGATCAAATAAGAAAAATCTGGTTCGGTGACTGCTAGTAAAACAAAGTGCAGCAGTGGTTTTCATAGCAGCAAAACAAAGGTGCAGCCAAATATTTTTATGCCCTTGAAAAACTAGAATCTGATCATGATGAAACAATCATCCACCAACTGATAAACTTTGATGCTATAAATGCGAGACATGAAAGCATGAAGAACAGAAATGTGGACACACATGTATCAGGAAAAGTGAGAGACATATCAACGAATTCAAATGTGAATGAGCAGCTTTTGCCGTAGGCACTTTGGACCTGACTCTCATTTATCCAATACAGATAACACTACTTTCATCAAAATAGATCAGCTTGTCTCAAATTAATGCTTGAATGGTTTTGTGCTAACATGACTTGAGAAAACAACGGAACTGCAGGTTCCTTTCAAATTTTTTGGGTAAACTTTTGCAAGCCAAGAAATAATCATTTTTTGACATTATAAACTTATTCAAAGCTGAAACATTAGCCGAACACAGATGCACATATAGAGCAAGATCAACCAATCATGCTCACAAATTTTAGCAAATGCATACAATGATCGACCCATGACAATAAACTAGATTCGTTCACTAAGATTTCCACCCATTTTATCATCAAACATCCGTACCCAAAGAATCAAACTCCAAGCAGACAGCCAAAACTTACCATTTGCTTCGTTTAACATTGAAACCCAAACACTAACAACAAGCAACAGCCAAAGAAACATCAAAACAGACCTGTCTGCAATGTTAAGCCATTTTTCTGGGTTTGCCTATTCAAATACGCAAAGATTGGTTGTAAACATTGAGCAGAAACTCATGGATTCATCGGGTGACTACTATAAAAAACTCTAAACCCTTGTTCTTGATCATACCCATCTTATAGACTCCTACTGAATCATATCTTAGCAAATGAGCAACATGGCAGAATCACAGAATCAGCGAGAGCTCGAACCAGTAGCAAACATCAGAAAAACGCCATCCGATGGCTTCATCTTTTGTGAAAACATGTTAAAGTCCACAAAATAAGAAAAAATCTTTACCTGAAAATGTTAGCACATTTGATTGACCTTGAAGTCTGCCCAGATACACATAAGGGTTCCAAAAAAACACGCTCGGGCACTTTTGCTGCAGAAATGGCTGATTTGTCGAGCGATCCTCTTCCTCCCGTTCTCAGCTTCGAAGTCTTTCTCAAAATTTTTTCCAGATTTCCTTTGCTTCTCTCAGATCCTCCCTTTCTCTCTTCTTTTCTTTGCCTAGCCTGAAACTCCTTCTCCCCTTCAGCCGTCACCAGAGTCCCTCTCTTTTTCCTGGTTTCTCTCCAACCGTCAACTTGGATTTTACCCTTTTCTCCCTCCCATTTTTTTTTTTGCAGATTCCTCTTATCCCTTTTATATGGGAAGCTAAACCCCCAAACCCTCACACCTAAGGTTAGGATGATAGTTGGGTTTTTTTCCAAGATTTTAGAGCCCTTAGATTTTATGAATGAGATCTTTGAGTGATGAGCTATACTTATATAAAAAAATGGAAATGAGTAAAGTAAAATAGAAGAAATGCCCAGCTGCAATTTTTTTTAATAATAATATAATAAAAATAGCATTTTAAGTAAAATCAAATAAAATGAGGAAAACCAGGAATAAAAGATAAAAATAAAATGCCTAAAAAAAATTTTTGTGTTTGATTGATGATTTTCCCTTTTCCCTTTTTTTTAATTAAATAACAATGAACTTGAATCTAAAATAACTAAAGCTTATTTTTGTGAATGATCTTCTTTTCCGATAAATTCTATGCTAAAAAAACTTAAAAATAAAGATAAAAGACTAAACATAAAAAAAAAAAAATAGTAAACAAAAATACCTTAAAAATTTGGTGTCTACAGTTTGCCCATCTTTGTCTGAGTTTTGGAAAAACTTGAAACAAAGAAGTAGACACCAAATACTCACCTGCGTTATTCGGCTGCGAATGTCTCGAACGATGGAAGCTTTAGAAATGGGGACTGACCCCTTTTACAAAATCTTAAAATGGGACCGACCCAAACAAAAAATTTAAAATCGGGACTGACCCGAAACAGGAAATTTAAAATCGGGACTGACTCGAAATAAGAAATTTAAAATCGAGACTGACCCGAGACAGGAACTTTAAACGGGACTGACCCGAACAGAAAATTTAAAATCGGGACTGACCCGAGACAGGAAATTTAAAATCGAAACTGACCCGAAACAGGAAATTTAAAATCGGGACTGACTCGAAATAAGAAATTTAAAATCGAGACTGACCAGAGACAGGAACTTTAAACGGGACTGACCCGAGACAGGAAATTTAAAATCGAAACTGACCCGAAACAGTAAATTTAAAATCGGGACTGACCCGAGACAGGAAATTTAAAACAAGGCTGACCCGAACAGAAAATCTAAAATCGAGACTGACTCGAGACAAGAAATTTAAAATCGGGACTGACCCGAACAGAAAATAAAAAATCGAGACTGGCCCGAGATAGAAAATTTAAAATCGGGACTAACCCGAGACAGAAAATTTAAACGGGACTGACCCGAACAGAAAATCTAAAATCGAAACTGACTCGAGACAAGAAATTTAAAATTAGGACTGACCCGAACAGAAAATTTAAAATCGGGACTGACCCGAAATAGGAAATTTAAAATCGAGACATTCCAATATACTTACCTGAAAAGAGCCCAAAATTTTTCATTAAAGGTTAAGTTCTTGCCTCTGAGCCCGATGGTTGATTCTGCATTGCCATGTTGTTGTATCTTTTGACCAAATTTGCTTGCAGCATTTTAGATTCGCCTTTGTTCACTGGAGAACTCTTTCCGATGCCGACTCCAGTGCGAAGTGTTGATCATTTCCATCCATGCATGAAATTTTCCTGCAAAAGAGAAAAACAAAGAAACTGTCGCCATCATTTGATCCGTTTTCCTTTGAGAAATCGTGTAAACATGAATTTTTTGATGCCTTTTTCTTCCTTCTTTGTCAGCTCTCGCTGCGGCATCCTATTGAATTGGATTTCTCGCTCCAAAACTTTTCGATTTCTCAAATTGACCAGGTATGTGTTTTGCCATACTGTTAAGTCTGCGTAGCTGGCTTTGCTGAATGTCAACCGTTTCCAAAAGATGACTGAATCCAAGCATGCTTTTGAAATAAACCACGGGGATTGTTATTCACCAAAATTCAATGATTAAAAATAAAATAAGGTATGCAAGATAATTCACATGTCATGCAGGATTGAATATGCACAAGAATACAAACATGACCATGCTTAAAGCCTACAAAATGCCATGAATGCAAGCAATTTGGAAAAAAAAAAATGAGCGTCCTAAGAATGTATTTGCAAAAGAATATTTATTTCACAAAATGACACAACTTTCGGCCAACAGATGTCATGTTTGAAACCCTGGATATCTTTGTTCTGGAATTCAACGTTGGCAGAAGTATTACAAAAATGAGGAGAAATCCAAATGAACCAAGTCACCAGCTGTTCCTCCTCGTGCTCGCTCATTGCAGACCCCTACCTTGGCCCTTTCGGGTTTTCACCAAGGTTGCCCCCACCCATTTCTTTTCTTCTCTTTTCTCTTTTTTTTTTCTTTTTTTCTTTTTTTCTTTTTCTTTTTTTTTTTTGAGATACCCTTTCGGGTTTTCACCTAAGGAACAATGGAAAAACTCGACCATGATCGACTCAGGAGTATGAGTTGAAGATTTCTGGTATCAGTAAAACGCGCTTCCCTTATAAGATTAAGTGAAGGCATTACGGACATCATTTGCCAGTTGATTTGTGACGCCCCAAAAATTAGGGTTTTCACTTTACGGATATTTTCGTTGGACGAGCGAAGGAGCGCAGCTTTTAAACTTGGAAAAGAAGAAAAAATTTTGAAATGTGAAGGGGGCCAAATCCGGCCGGAAATCCGGCCAGTTTCTGGCCGGATAGCTGGCCGGATTGCCCAGCCATTTTGAAAAAAAATTTGAGTTTGCTTCTGCCTTGAATCCGGCCTAGAATCCGGCCGGATTCTGACGTGGCAGCTTCGGCTGTCATGTTTGACCGACTGTTTCTGCACCTTGAATCCGGCCTAGAATCCGGCCGGATTCTGACGTGGCAGCTTCGGCTGTCATGTTTGACCGACTGTTTCTGCACCTTTTTATCTTGTTTTGCACCCAAAATATCTCATTTTTGTTCCTAGCTCAACCGAGCTCTTGAGAGAAGAAAAAACTCTTCCATTTTCTAGTTTTAATTTCTACCAAAATCTTGAGTTTTCACCAATGATTTTGGACAATACTTCACACAAGGGCTCACTATGGTGGACTAAAGCTCTTGATGGATTGGATTTGGATGGGGTGCTCCATGTTGATAGCTTCTTGAATTTGTGAGGTAAGATGTTTAAGGAAGCTCTTTCTTGTTTTGATAATGCTATATTAGTAACTTGTAGAGGTTGAATGTGTTATATTGTGGAGTATTTCATGGGTTTAAGGAAACTATGGTGAATTTCTAATTTATTGGGCATTTTTCTGATTTTATATGAAATGCATGATTAGTGTTGGATTGATGGTTTGAAATGGTGTTAAATGGAGCCTTTATACGTTAATTCCGGTTGTTAGAGGAAAATTTCCACTTGTGAGGTGATTTCCGGTTTCTAGGGTTTAATTTGGGGATTTTCTTATGATTGGTTTATATGGCTTTAATTGAAGGGGTATTGTGGCTCTAATTGAGTATATTTGCTAGTCTATAATTGTATGTAAAATTGGGGTTGAATGGAGGTATATTTGGTATTGAATGGTAGGTTGGAAATGTGTAAAATTAAGGGGAAATGCTGTCCCATTTTTGGAGGGTATATGATTGATTTGAATTTGTGTGATCTTGACTAGTTTTATGGAAATTCTTGTGATTTGGAGGTTGGAATGATGAAATCCCAGGTTAGTGGTATTTCCGGACTTTAGTAATGTGATTTCATCTTCGATTTGCCATGTATATGAGTAATAAGCTATTCTAGTGTCTTAAGGTGGAAGTTCTAGCCTTTAATCGTGATTAATGATGGTTATTCGCAAATGTTGGATTGAAAGTGGAATTGCAGCTTTCGTTGCTTTATTTCTGCTCTCATGTGATAAGTAGTGGTTGTCCATAGCATGCTAGCTTGATATTGGGATACATGAAGCTTTAGTATGCTAGTTTGGTTTACTTAAAAGAATTTCAGCAAGAGTATATGAATTCCAGCTTAGGGTCAATCTGCCCTGTTTTTGTACTGTACATTTGACCATGTTAAAGACCGAATCAACTCTTGCTCAAAATATGAAACCTGTAGATATATGAGTTGACTACTTGCCTGCAAAATTTCAGATTGATTGGACCTCTGTAGCTTGAGAAATGACTGAATTGCCCCTGATTGCCTATAAATCCTGTTTTGCGGACAGTTTTCTGTCCTCTCCTAGATTTCGATATTTGACCCTGAAATTGTATGTTTTGACTTTGGAGGTCTTCATATAAAATGTTGGTATATGTCTTAGCTTCATAATGCCATAAGATTCGTGTCAATCGGATAAGCGTATTTTCAATTGTGATTAAAATGCCAAAAGGTGGCAGGAACTTGTTAGTTTTAGAATGCCTTTTATTTGACATGCTATTTGTTATCTAGACTTGATCAAGGCAAGGATGTATGCTCGAAAAAGGTTCGTGTGCCGTGGTTGGTGAGTGAACCTTAACTATTTCTCCAAAAGTTACTTTTGAAATAATTTTTGCATTGCTTACACGATTGCATATCATTGTGTATGTGTGTGTGCCATAACATTTTGGCTTTATTGAGTTCTTGGGAAAATCTTGTGCTTAGAACCAACGTCTCCATTACTGGGTATGCTTTCTTTGGAGCACGATGGCTCCTTGTTTCTGTTTATTTGCTTACTTGATCTAAGGGAGTGTTGGATTTTAAGTACAAGGATTTTCACTGGCTCCAAAGAGCATTATTTGCACATTGGACCGTTATTCCATGATAGCATTGAAATACACTACTGTTAAGTTTATTTAGTTACTGCTTTTACTGTTCACTCGCTGAGCTTCTAGCTCACCCCCAAATGTTTTTCTTCTCCCCACAGGGATCGAGGCAAAGGAAGCGTTCGTATTACATTAATTGTGTGCCTGGATGGCATGTATCTTGCATAGCTTAGATTTGGATTTGTTTTGTATAATAGTTGAGCTAGGGTGACTGTTAGAAATTGAAATGGATGGATTATACCGTGTACGGTTTGAATTTGGATTGCCTTTTGTGTAATAGCTTAGTAGCAGAGTTTGTAATGAATGATTGGACTTGATTTGATGTACGTGTACTTTCCGCTACGTTTGTGATATGTAATTCTTGAAGGATTTGATGTAATTACGAGATTTATATTGAAATTTACTTGAGGACCGTAGTGAACGACTGAGTCCTGTCGAGAGCTGGGCAGGCGGCCCGTTGACCCCTCTGGTTCGCCTTAGGGGAAAATGGGGTCGTTACATGATTAGCAAAATCCCTAATAGAAATACAGCAAGTGACGAAAGCCAGGACTTTTGGGCTTTTGTAATGAGGTCAGGTTTCAAGAAAGTTGAGGCTTGAAAGCAAAAAAAAAAAATTTTAATGAAAAGTGTGAAATAACCTGAGATTGCATCATTTTGAAATCATCTCCAATTTTGAACGACACTGAGGAAAATTTGCCCCTGTTTGATTGGAATTTTTCTCTCTTTGCATCTTTCATTGCATTTTCCTCACTTTTGCATTTTTCTTTTAAAAACTAAATTTGCCCCAGTGTGGGATTCTTTCGTTTTTCCTTTTCCATCTTTCTTTCAAAATAAATTTGCCCCAGTATGGGGGTTTGCAATTTTCAGGGACTGTCAAACGAAAATTATTATTTTGATAGCTCAAAGGGGATGACTAGGGATGAAATGTTTTGATTGGAAAGGAAGATGGCCTGACTTTTGTCTCGTCCCTTGCGTGATTTCCTAAAAGAAATTTGCATAATCAAATAAAAAACTTCTTACACATGTCTGAGTTGATAGGTTGAGGGAATGTCTGTCCATCCATCTATTCCAAAATGAGTGCTCCGCCAGGTAATACCTTTTGAACAATGAATGGCCTTTGCCAATTTGGAGCAAATTTGCCTTTGGCCTCATCCTGCACTGGCAAAATTCGTTTAAGTACTTTGTCGCCTTCCTCAAATGTACGCCGATGGACTTTCTTATTGTAGGCCCGGGCCATGCATTTTTGGTAGCATTGGCCATGACAAATAGCATTAAGTCATTTTTCATCAATCAAGGACAGTTGTTCATAACGTTGCTTTAACCAATCAGCCTCTTCCAACTTAGTTTCCATTAGAATACGCAATGAAGGGATTTCGACCTCGGCAGGTAGCACAGCTTCCATTCCATACATGAGCGAGTAGGGGGTTGCTCCAGTTGAAGTTCGAATAGAAGTCCGGTATGCCATTAGTGCATGAGGAAGCTTTTCATGCCAGTCACGATGCTTTTCAGTCATCTTGCGAATGATCTTCTTCAAATTCTTGTTTGTGGCCTCCACGGCTCCATTCATCTGCGGTCTATAGATGGCAGAGTTGCGATGTCTGATTTTGAACTGTTCGCATAGCCCGTCCACCCTGTCATTGTTGAGATTCTTAGCATTGTCTGTAATCAATGTTTCTGGCACCCGAAATCGGCATATGATATGATTTCTTAAGAAATTTGCCACCACCTTCTTTGTCACGTGCTTGAATGATTCTGCTTCGACCCACTTGGTAAAGTACTCAATTGCCACCAATATAAATCGATGTCCATTTGAAGCAGGAGGGTCAATTGTGCCGATCACATCCATACCCCACATTGAGCAGGGCTATGGGGTAATCATGTTATGCAATTCGGTGGGAGGAACGCGTATAACATCGCCATGCACTTGACATTTAATACATCTCCGGACAAAGTCTATGCAATCGCGCTCCATGGTAAGCCAAAAGTACCCGGTTCTCATGATTTTCTTTGCTAACAAATGTCCATTCATGTGAGGTCCACAAACACCGCTATGCACCTCTTTCATCATGTACTGAGCTTCATCCTCATCGATGCACCTTAAGAGATTCAAATCTGAGGTCCCTTTGTACAATACCTCTCCATTTAAGAAAAACTTCGAGGCCATTCTGCGTAGGAAACCCTTGTCATTTGCACTAGCTTCTGGAGGATAAGACCCGATTTTGATGAATTCCTTAATATCATTGTACCAAGGGCTTTTGCTAGAAGATTTGTCTACGACCCAACAATGAGCAAGCTTGTCCTGGAATTGGATCCGGATAGGCTCGATTCCTAGTTCGTCCGGATATTGTATCATAGAAGATAAAGTGGCCAAAGCATCGGCAAATACATTTCGGGCTCGTGGGAGATGTCTGAATTCCAAACTTTGAAATTGTTTAGCCAAATTGAGAAAATTACAATGGTATGGCAGGATCTTTGAATCTTTAGTTATCCATAGTTTCAATGTTTGGTGCACGAGTAAATCTAAATCACTGAAGGCTATCAACTCTTTAACTTCCATTTCCAAATTCCATTTTAAGACAAAAAATACAGGCTTCATACTCAGCCATATTGTTTGTGCAGGCAAATTGCAATTTAGCGGCCCCAAGGTAATGCTTCCCTTCTGGAGATACGAGAACTGCTCCTATTCCGGCTCCGAAAGAATAAGTGGCACCATCGAAAAACAACCTCCATTCAGGGCACGGCACACTCATATCTTCTGCAGCAGCAACAAGTAAAACCTCCCCATCGGGGAAATAAGTATGGAGCGGTTGATAGTCATCCTCATTTGGATTTTCTGCCAAATGATCGGCTATAGCTTGTCCCTTGACGGCCTTTTGCGAAGTGAAAACAATATCAAATTCCGAAAGAATCATCTGCCATTTGGCCAGACGCCCAGTTGGCATTGGCTTGTCCAAGAGATATTTCAGAGGATCAGAGCGGGATATGAGATATGTGGTGTGACTTAGCAGGTAGTGTCTCAACTTTTGAGCTGCCTAGGCCAATGCACAGCAGCTTTTCTCAATGAATGAATAATTAGCCTCATACTGGGTGAATTTCTTGTTAAGATAGTAGATGGCTTGCTCCTTCCTTTCGGAATCATCGTGTTGCCCCAGAACACAACCTATTGCTCCGTCAAGCACAGATAAGTACATGTTCAAAGGCCGGCCCGATTTGGGTGGCACTAGGACTGGAGGGTGCAGCAAATAATCCTTAATTTTGTCAAAAGCTTGTTGGCACTCTTCATTCCAATGCAATGGCACATTCTTTTTTAACAACTTGAACAGTGGCTCGTACGTAGCGGTTAATTGGGCAATGAATCTTCCAATGAAATTAATCTTCCCCAAGAAACTGTTCACATCTTTCTGCATTTTTGGCACTGGCATGTCTCGAATTGCCTTGATCTTTGCTGGGTCTATCTCTATGCCCTTTTTACTGACAATGAATCCCAGCAGTTTACCAGCTGGTGCTCTGAAGGCGCATTTCACAGGATTTAGCTTCAAATTGTACTTTCGCAACCTTTCAAACAACTTTCTTAGATCAATCAAATGGTCTTCTGCTTTCTTGGACTTGATTATAATGTCATCCACATAAACCTCCATCTCCTTGTGGATCATATCGTGAAACAAAGTAGTCATAGTCCTTTGATAAGTAGGTCCGGCATTCTTTAAACCAAATGGCATTACTCGATAGCAAAATGTGCCCCAAGGGGTGATAAAACCAGTTTTTTCTCTATCTTTTTTGGCCATTAAGATCTGATGGTATCCAGCGAAACAATCACAAAAAGATTCAATTTCATGTCGGGCAGTGTTGTCCAGAATGATGTGGATGTTTGGCAATGGAAAGTCATCTTTAGGACTGGTTTTATTAAGGTCCCTATAATCAACACAGACTCGTACTTCTCTATTCTTCTTTGGAACAAGGACTGGATTCGAGAGCCAAACTGGGTAATGAGATACAATGATAATATTGGTCTTAAGCTGCTTTTCAATTTGCTCCTTTATTTTGAGGCTCATGTCTGGTTTGAATTTACGAGGCTTTTGCTTCACTGGTGGGAAAGTTGGGTCTGTAGGCAATCTGTGCACCACTATATTGGTCGAAATGCCAGTCATATCATCGTAAGACCATGCAAATACATCTTGAAACATAGACAAAAATTCAACCATCTCCTTTTTCTGCTTTTCGTTCAAATGAATGCTGATTTGTATCTCCTTAACCTCAGTCTCAGTGCCAATGTTGACAATTTCTGTTTCTTCTAGGTTCGGTTTAAGTTTCTCCTCATATTGTTCGAGATCTTTTGAGAAAAAATCATATACCTCCTCATTATCACTCTCGTCTTGCAATTCAGATTGCATAATTTCCAAGTCGTGAGTGATATAGAGATTGTCATCATTGGATTCCAGAACAGTAATATCCATAAGGTCAAATAATTTTATTTTTGGCCATCTGAAAGAATTAAGAAATTCAAGGCAATAAACAAATAAAACACGCAAATAAACAAATAAATGAACAATTGTGATAAAAACTACTTGTGCATTTTCATAAGCTTCAAATCAAAGTGAAACAAGACAAAAGTTTAATTGCTAAAAATGCTTTCATTAAACTATTTACATATGCAAGAAATAGTTTTCATGAATTTTGGTAAATGACAACCCCCTGCAGATTTACCGAAACTCCTTTTACACGGGAAAGCACTTGGCGGTCGAGTTGTGTATAGCTCTTTGGGGAATGTCTAGGAATTCGGCATCATCTGACGGACAATCTTCGGATATTGCTCCCACAAACAAATGAGTCAGGCTTGTCTCCACTTCGTCAATTGGGCTAAACTCAGATGTAATGACATCAACCGGCTTTGGAAAGGTATAGCGTAGTGGTGGAATGTCTAAAGCACCTAACTTGCCTTCCTTTTCTGCCTTCTTGCGTGCTTTTATCTCTTTTATATCTCTGGCAGTCGGACGGAATCCCAAACCAAATAGGTCCTTCTTTTCGATGAGTTCCACGGGTTTCAGAATGCCTTGTAGATTGCGTCCCAATCCCTTATCAAATTCATATCCTCCGCGAATTATTTCCTTAGCCATCATAACACTGGCCACTGGCAAAACCATTTCGTCTTTTGAAGCCTCACTTGTTATCCAACTCACGGAGACAATGTCAGCTGTACGGTAAGAAGACACTGAAGCATTTTGGTTACCATCCTCCTCAGGCTCAGAATTGGCAATTACAATGCAATCTTCTTCAGCAAAAATGGTTATCAGCTGGTCGTTCACCACAAATTTCAATACTTGATGCAAGGAAGAGGGCACAGCGCCAGTGCTATGAATCCACAGCCGCCCGAGTAAAACATTATAGACACTGGAAAAGTGCATAACTTGGCAGGCTATCTGAAATTGAGCGGGCCCTATTTCGACCACCAAATTTACTTCTCCTATGGATCCTTTGGGCTCCATCGAATCCTCGAACTATGGTCTCTGAGGATTTTAATTTGACATCTTGCAACCCTAACTTCACCAAAGTGCTCCAAGGACAAATATTGAGGGCAGACCCATTGTCGATCAGTACTTTAGGCAACATTTTCCCATTGCATCTCACAGCTACATATAAGGCTTTATTATGACCAGTTCCTTCTGCAGGTAGCTCTTCATCAGAAAAAGTGATTTGTTTAGTAGTCAATACATTTCCGACTATGTACGAGAAATTGTCAACCGAAATATCCTTGGGAATCCGAGCCTTAGTCAAAACTTCAAGTAACGCATCTCTGTGCAAGTCAGAGAAGAAAAGCAAGTCTAAGATGGAAATTTGGGCAGTCATTTTGTTCAACTATTCGACTACATTGTACTCGCTTCTTTTAAGCCTTTTAAGAAAATCCCATGCTTCTTTTTCGGTAACTGCTGGTTTGGTAATCGGTTCACGATTGCTTACTTGGACTGGGATGCTAGCAGTGGATGAACTTGTAATCTTTCCTGACCTCGTAACAACAGACACTTCATCATTCAAAATATGTTTACCCCCGATTTGCAAAATGGGTTCATTATAATTCCACGGCACTTGCTGTAAACTTAAAACCGGCACTTGTTTCGGGAATTCAATTACCACAGGTTCTAAAGCTGCACTATTGAATGAAGTTAGGTCTAAAATGAATGGCCTCTTATCTGCCTCATACGATGCTTCCTCTATCACAAAAGGTTGATCCATTATCCCAAACACTTCTGTTTCATTTGATATGCTTCGGACAAGCTTTTCAAATTCCTTATCATCCACAATAACTCCGACAGTATCAGTGTGCTCCGGCAAGGGGTTCTTGCTCACATTTGGTCCTTGCTCTTCTCTTTTCCTAATCACAATTTCTCTTGTTTCGAGCACGTCTTGAACTTTATATTTGAGAAGTCGACAATTGGCAGTGGAGTGACCAGGTACTCCTGAATGATAAGCACAAGTAGCCTGTGGATTATACCCAGCAGGCATGCCATAAGGGTAAGTTGGAGGGGGAATCACACCTATCTTACCGGCAGCCTTTAATTGCTCATATAACTGATCCAAAGGCCTACCTAGGTTGGTGAACGTTCGGGTACGATTCTGATTGTAGGTTTCAGTGGGTTGGGGATAGTTATAGGTAGGTCTATTTGGTGGGGAAAATCTCTGGTGGTAAGGAGGTCGGGGACAAGTTTGTTGAAAATTTGGCTGAGATATTTGGAAAGAAACTGTAGGCGGGTTGGTGTAATTTGGGCGAGGTCGGGGGTAGGAGATATTGGTAGTGTAGAAAAGGTGAGGACTTGGATAGTAGGGATACGGTGGTGAATATGTTGGTTTGTGTTGAAATTTAGGTCTTGGTGTAGGGTTTTGGTCCCAGATAAAGGCAGCTTCCCCTTCTTTCTTTTTAAATTGCGGCTTTTTCCCACTGCTCCCTAGTCCTTGCAAAGCATCCAACTGTGATTTGAGGGCAGAGACATTAACGATCTTCCCAACTCTTATGAAGTCATCGTACTCTTCAAGTTTATTGACAATAGCAGCAAACGAACATCCAGTCATGCGGAAAATTTCTTCAAAATACGGCGGATCATGTGCTTTAATGAAAGTACGGATAATTTCATCCTTAGTCATTGGTGGCTTGACTTTTGCAGCTATTTTCCTCCATCTCTTAGCGTAGGTTTTGTGGTCCTCAGAGGGTTTTCTCTTTGTTCCTTCCAACGTGGTTCGTGTCGGAGCCAGCTCGCAGTTGTACTCGTACTGCCTCACAAAAGCATTGGACAAGTCAAGCCAGGTCTTTGCTTCTTCGGGTTTCAGATTGGAATATCAGTCGAGTGCATCCCCCTCCAGACTTTCTGGGAACAGCCTTAGAGGCAGATTCTCGTCATCTATGGGCCTTCTAACTTGTTAGTAAACAGACGGAGGTGTGTCTTGGGATTACCTGTCCCATCGTACTTGTTAAATTTTGACGTTTTGAATCCAACAGGCAATTGCACATTTGGAAAGAGACAAATTTCATCATAGTCCAGCACTCCTTGCTTGTTTAACCATTGACTTTTCCTCATAAATTCATCGAAACGGTCTAGGCGCTTGAGCAGCTTCATATCAACGGGATCAGAAGATTCTCCCATCTCTGGTTTGGTTTGAACAGTATGATCTGGCAGGAAGGGCTCAGCAGCAGTGTGATAAAAGGTATGTGGCTCAGGTGGTATATTTGAGGTGACTTGAGATTGTAGACCTCGCATGTGAGTAGGAAAAGATGAAAAATTAGGAGGGTAAGTGTATGGTAAATTCGTGGTGGCATAGGTGAAAGTTGCTTATGGTCGAATAAGGAAGGATGGAGTAGAGGTTGTTTGAATCGGAGGTATGACAAAAGGTTCTTGCTCAAGTTGTCTGACAGGTATGGGCTCGGGTTGAACTCCACTGCTAATAATCTCATCAATCAATTTCCTTTGGGCCACCATCTCAGTAACCATCTCACCAAACTTAGTAAGCATCTTGGTTAACTGAACCCCTAAACTCGTAGTCTCAGGTTGAGCTGTAGTAGCAGACCTATCCGATGGTTCTGGTTGTGAACTCATGTTTACACGACTCCTCTGGGTTTGACTACGGAATCGTGTTATGATGGGGTTTCGACCAGAAGCTATGTTTAAATATTACTTGAAAATATGAAATGGCTTGCCTTTAGATTTTAGCCCTGGCTTAGCTTTCCTAGCAAAATAAAATAAAGAAAAAGAAAAAGACAAAGACAAAAGTTAGTAAATATCCAAAAAATTCGAATGCATGTCCTATTGGGGAGCCCTTTTTGTGCCAAGGGTGGACCTAGCATGATGCAACACCTTCGAAATGGGACCCGTTATACAAACCTGTTTTGACAACAATTTTGTACGAGTGCAAAGAGAGATTAATTTCATTGATATCATTGATAAACTTGCCAATATTTACATCATATCACGAAGGCGGTTCCGTACAAGGTCGCCAAAATTTCTGACCCTATCTAATACCGAATCCCTAGTTTCTCTAGCATATGGAATTCTAATACGTTCAGCTTGATCATACAATTCTCCGCATTTTCTTTTCAGTTCTTGACGCTTCTCTCGCTCATCCTCATACAATTGCTTGTTTTGCTCTGCTATTCCCTTGTGTGTCTCGATAGACTTGCTTAACTGTAGAATTTCCCTGTCCTTTGACTCAATGATGGCTTTCAACCTTTTAATCTTCTCAACTGGTTCATTTTGTTGCCCTTGTGCAGTGGATCTTCTTACCCAGTCTTCGTATTGGGGAGTCGTCAATTCCTTTTGCTGGAGCTCCGAAACGTATCTAAAACACTCGTCATCAGATAGTGTCACCCATGCTTCAATGATCCAGTCTTTCATAGGGAATTGGTTTGGGCACATTCCTTCATTGAAAATGATGGTGAGCTCACTCATATCAAGTGCAGGCGGCACTTCTTAGGTACGTCCTAACTGCCTAAGGAACCTCTTTGGAGTGTATGCGGTGATTCCTTGGGTACCCAATAGGAGAACAAATTCGGATGCCTGGGTGCGAAGAACAGGTTTAATACAATTGGTCCAATCCAATACCCATCTAATATTTTGATCGGTCACATTCTTCAAGAAATCCACAAACTCAGATGCATTACACGGCAGACTATCTCTACTAACCCTCTTGCGATGTGTGATTATCTAGTTGTATGCAGACATTGGTAGACTCGCGGGAATAGACAATCGTCTCATGAAGTGCTCCATCCCCCATACATGTAAGATCAAATTTGAACCACAAAAGAACTTTTTTCCTTTTTGACAGGTAGTGCAGGTTACGAAAATATCGGCCAAAACAGTCGGAATAATAGAACACGGCTTATCTTTGATTCCTAGAAACAGGTCATACAAAATTTTAGTGAGCTTAAAGGCTATCTTTTTGTCTTTCCTAGGGAAAGGATAGGTTCCAGCCATAACCAATCCATACACCCAAACTCTCTTCCGATCCCACATTTTCTTGGAAGTAAACGAGAAATCCCCTTGATGCCTCTCAAAACCATCCCTTAATGCAAATCGATCAAATAAGAACTTTGCCTCTATATTTTGGTCCGACCCTTGTATTACTGATTCCCTTAACCAAATGAAATGACAAAACTCGGCCTTGTTAGATACAAATGAGAATATCACGGCAATTCCCTGAATCGACAAATTGAGAAATCCAGCGACCTTCTCAATTGTTATGGTCATTTCCCTTTTTCCTAACCTAAAAACGGAACAAGTGGGGTCCCATAGATGCACCAAGGCTTCTACCAAATAGCCATCGGACTTAATGTCCTTGAAGTCCCCGATGTGTCCTAATTGACCGGCTACTTGGTTAATCTCGCTGGGTGAAAGCAACGTGGGCCATCCTTGTACCTCAAATGGTACTACTAACATCTGTTGGACTCGGCGAGGACTTTCCATCTAGAAACAAAAAGCTGTTGTCAAGTACCTTACCTACAGGTCCCACTTTTCCGGTTGGCAAGAATTTAAACGTGCAATCCCTTAAAGGGTTACGTACCCACGGGAAAATCAAGGTGGGTTTAATCCTAACAACGAAATTCCCTAAATGGCATTCCCTTTCTAGGGTTTATGCATGATGCCATTTTACCAAAGCGCATAAACATGTAGTATACAAATGAAAATGTGACCTAAAGGGACCCCTTTTGTATGCCGGGGTGAGTCTAAAATGACATATATTCAGGGTATAAATGCAGAGCATTGAATTTAAACGTGTTACATCAAATAGGGTAGATTCCTAGAGAGTACCATACCAGGACTCTTTATTTTCTAGGGCTTATGAATGCAATGGAGACAAAACAAGAAAAGTTAGTTCAATCAGATAAATACACATAACACATTGTAGCAAAACAATATAAAGAGATAAAGCAATAAAAGAAAAAGAGGGGTTGGATTCCTCCTCTCGTGAATAGTGTCCCTAATAGGGTAAGGTAGACTCTACCCTAGGTAAACTATCATGGATGCATGAGGTATTGGCTCACTAATACATCTAGACTCGACAAGTTTTAGGTCCTCGAGCCTTCAGACTTGGAAACCAAAGGTTATCAATCCCAAGGTTCTTTGTCGATGGCTCGAGCGACTCCCCAGACATTGCTACGCACACGTCGTGTCACGGCTACATGTCTGAGTGAATCTATCAAAAATCCTCAACCTTCGACTAAAAGCTAAATGCTATTAACCCACAACTTAAAGCGGAAGATTGAGTTACCCCTTGGATCATACTACGCACACGTCGTGTCGCGATCACACATCCAAGTGGGTCGCCTAATCCTAATAGGGTGGAGTGGCGTGACATGCCACTAAAAGAAAAAATAAATGAGGGATAAAAAAATAAATCGTATGCACGTATGCTAGTGCTCGTTTGGAGGGGAGGGATCGAGAACCAATGCGAGGCTCTAAGGTAGTATCCCCACCCAAATGCAATGCAAAGCGTGGGATAAACATAAATAAACCATCCATCCATCAAAATCAATCATACGCAAAGGGTGAGGGAGTGAGTTGATACGCGCGAAATGCAAAAATCCTAGAAAAGAAAAAATGCAACCCTAAACATCCAAATGCGATACATAAAAAGGGTAAAAGAAGAAAAAGTTTGACTAAATCAAATTTGCTTGAACTCTCTAAATCCCCAGTGGAGTCGCCAACTGTCGTGCCCCATTTTTTAAATAAGAAAAATAAAAAACGAGTTTAGAAAAATGGCTTTTGATTCAATTTTTGATTGGAAGATGAATTTTTGATTTAGAAAAGAAAATGAAAAACATGGGTCTAAATGGAACTTGAAAATGCGATGATTTGACCCAAAATATAGTTTAAAAAGGTTTTTTTGTATGAAAAATGGAATCGCCACTTGGTATAGAGTTAAGGTGTACCAAGTCACCTAAAAATGAATTTGTAAAGAAAAAAGTAGAAAACCCTTTTTAAACGACTCCAAGTCCACGTAAATCAAAGAAAAAGATTCGGGAGTCACATTTGAAGAAAGGGAAGGCAAGGATGAAAAATCCAAGGCACCCTTTCAACCTAGTCAAGGTTAGTTGCGTGATTTAGTCAAAGATGTTCTTAATTTAACCTAAAAATTTATCATATTTGGATGAACTATATGAATGCATACCCTAGACCTAAGAGGGTGTCGGGGGGTCGAAATGTATCTTCAAAGTTTACTTGGTACCAATTACATTAATTGTGACGCTCAATAAAGACTCTTCGAAGAAGTCACGAATAATGCAAGTCATGAGACTCGAAAGAAAGAAAAAATAAAGAAAATAATAATATACAAATGTGTATGACCTAAAGGAATGCATCATAATGGGTGCGGGGGACTTATACTCGTGACTTTCAATGTTCCCTTTAATAGAGGGAATACGAGCGTGCTAAGGCTAGAAAAGCCAAACTCGTCCATATCCCATATCCAAGGGGTTTTTCCTAGTCTAGTCAAACAAATGTACTAATCCTAGGTCTAATACTTAGATGAAATGCAAGTCTAATACCATGTTTCATACAGAGGGGTAAGAAATATACATATAAGGGAAAATATGAGGGAAGGGATATACATATAAGGAGGGATGTCATGATAAAAGACCCTAAAATGTGAAAATATGAATGAGATGAAATGATTTTATCACATAATCATGATCTAACGTGCGGATGGTTCCTAAGGGTCTAGCGTTGGACTAACCCTTAACTAACGTTCTCTCACAAGCATTGGACTTGTAAGAGCTCGAAGGGAAGACCATGACTAGCATTGGACTAGCCACGGTAACGTACATTCCATCCACATAATCAGATATAATACTAAAAGTAAATAGGCATGCAAAACACATAGTTTCACATAGCACGTAACACATAAGCATGCTTGTCTAGATGCAAAATCTTAGGGAAAGCGATTAAACACATAGGCATATAGGCACACACAAACACATAGCATACAAGCCCTATCTATTACAAAAAGGGATGCCTACTACAATCTAAGGGGGGAAGACTTAGAAAAGTAAATCCTAACTATTACATTGGTTAGCTAAAACATGTCTTCAAGAGAGGCACCAAAACCTAGCTATTACAAATTGGGGTTCAAATGCCCTCAAATGACTTGCCAATTAAAAAAAGGTGAAATAAAAAGAAAGCGAAACAGGCAATTAAACATAAAATGAAAAGCGAATTAAAGCATGCATATTCACACAAAACACGTAGGAGCACGTAGGAGAAATAAAATCAATGAGATAGAGGTTACCTCCTTTGCAATGGTAATGAAATGAAGGAAATATTAGCTTCAAAACAATAAAAGGGTCAAGGCACCAATTAAAAAGTAAAGTGTAAACAAAATCACCAAATCCCTCCCAATTGCAACTTAAATGAAATCAAATAATGCATAATTTCCAAGAAAGTAAATTATTGATCAAATTTCTAAAATAGAAAAACTACCAAGGACCCAATTGCAAATACTAACCAATCACTCAAGCCCAATTTAAACATTTTAGGAAATTCAAGGGTCCAAGAGCAAAGAAAGGGTCAAGTAATTGTTGAAATTGCAATTACATTAGGATCTAATTGCAAGAAATCAAAATATAATTGGGCCTTTGTAAGATAAAGGGAAACTTAGAGGGTAAAGTGTAATTTTTAGAATTACTTTCCATGCATGCTACGAAGAAACAAATTCTCATCTCTGGTTTCCCTTTCCCTGCAGCCTACTGTGTTTCATTAGCAACCCAAACATTACCAACAAACATCAACTTTTTTATCAAACGATCACATGACATTCCCCCAATCATCAACCAAGCCAAATATTACCTTTTTTGTTGCAAGATCAAATAAGAAAAATCTGGTTCGGTGACTGCTAGCAAAACAAAGTGCAGCAGTGGTTTTCATAGCAGCAAAACAAAGGTTCAGCCAAATATTTTTATGCCCTTGAAAAACTAGAATCTGATCATGATGAAACAATCATCCACCAACTGATAAACTTTGATGCTATAAATGCGAGATGAACGCATGAAGAACAGAAATGTGGACACACATGTATCAGGAAAAGTGAGAGACATATCAGCAAATTCAAATGTGAATGAGCAGCTTTTGACGTAGGCACTTTGGACTTGACTCTCATTCATCCAATATAGATAACACTACTTTCATCAAAATAGATCAACTTGTCTCAAATTAATGCTTGAATGGTTTTGTGCTAACATGACTTGAGAAAACAACGGAACCGTAGGTTCCTGTCAAATTTTTTGGGTAAACTTTTGCAAGCCAAAAAAAAATCATTTTTTGACATTATAAACTTGTTCAAAGCTGAAACATTAGCCGAACATAGATGCACATATAGAGCAAGGATCAACCAATCATGCTCACAAATTTCAGCAAATGCATACAATGACCGACCCATGACAATAAACAAGATTTGTTCACCAAGATTTCCACCCATTTTATCATCAAACATGCGTACCCAAAGAATCAAACTCCAAGCAGACAGCCAAAACTTACCATTTGCTTCATTTAACATTGAAACCCAAACACTAACAACAAGCAACAAAGAAGCAACAGCCAAAGAAACATCAAAACAGACCTGTCTGCAATTTTAAGCCATTTTTCTGGGTTTGCCTATTCAAATACGCAAAGATTGATTGTAAACATTGAGCAGAAACTCATGGATTCATTGGGTGACTACTATAAAAAACTCTAAACCCTTGTTCTTGATCATACCCATCTTATAGACTCCTACTGAATCATATCTTAGCAAATGAGCAACATGGCAGAATCACAGAATCAGCGAGAGCTCGAACCAGTAGCAAACATCAGAAAAACGACATCCGATGGCTTCATCTTTTGTGAAAACATGTTAAAGTCCACAAAATAAGAAAAAATCTTTACCTGAAAATGTTAGCGCATTTGATTGACCTTGAAGTCTGCCCAGATACGCATAAGGGTTCCAAAAAAACACGCTCGGGCACTTTTGCTGCAGAAATGGCTGATTTGTCGAGCGATCCTCTTCCTCCCGTTCTCAGCTTCGAAGTCTTTCTCAAAATTTTTTCCAGATTTCCTTTGCTTCTCTCAGATCCTCCCTTTCTCTCTTCTTTTCTTTGCCGAGCCTGAAACTCCTTCTCCCCTTCAACCGTCACCAGAGTCCATCTTTTTTTCCTGGTTTCTCTCCAGCCGTCAACTTGGAATCTACCATTTTCTCCCTCCTTTTTTTTGCGGCTTCCTCTTATCCTTTTTATATGGGAAGCTAAACCCCCAAACCCTCACACCTAAGGTTAGGATGATAGTTGGGTTTTTTCAAGATTTTAGAGCCCTTAGATTTTATGAATGAGATCTTTGAGTGATGAGCTAGACTTATATAAAAAAAAAAAACGGAAATGAGTAAAGTAAAATAAAAGAAATGGCCAGCTGCAATTTTTTTAATAATAATATAATAAAAATAACATTTTAAGTAAAATCAAATAAAATGAGAAAAACTTGGAGTAAAAGATAAAAATGAAATGCTTAAAATTTTTTTTTTTGTGTTTGATTGATGATTTTCCCTTTTCCCTTTTTTTAATTAAATAACAATGAACTTGAATCTAAAATAACTAAAGCTTATTTTTGTGAATGATCTTCTTTTCCGATAAATTCTATGCTAAAAAGACTTAAAAATAAAGATAAAAGACTAAACATAAAAAAAAATAATAGTAAACAAAAATACCCTAAAAATTTGGTGTCTACAACCCAAACTTACCAATTCTCCAAAAATCATCACAACTATTTGCATAGCTATCACTCAACCAAAAATATGAATTGTATAACAACTTAAGCAAGAATAAAGGAACTAAAGATGATGGACAGCCAATATACCTCAATAATAGGCTTACAAGGGATATCCTTCACCTGTCCTTGTGAAATTTAGCTCCCTAAGCCTCCAAATCTCTCAATTTGCAAGTCAATCGGTTTAGTTTTCTTGTTTTCTCACTCAATCAAGTTAAATCCTAGATGGATTTAGAGCTTTCTTTCTCTTGTTTTTCTCTCAAGGCTCATGGCTAGGAGGCTGGAAAAATGGAGAAAAATGAAGGCCAAGAAAGGTTATAAGGCTTGGTCTTAGTTTGGGTCAAAGGTGCATGGATTGATGCCACTTGTCACCACCAATTTCTATCTCAATTTTTTTCCTTTTCTCTTGGTTCTTGAAGTCAAAAATTTCGGCCATAATGATCAGATTTAGGGCTGATATTTAGGCTCTAATAACAATGAGATTAACTTGATAAAATGGTGGTCAAATGGCGTGGTAGCCAATCGGTAGCGAACGATACCCGTAGGTTCGAGTCGATTTTCCTTAAATCGCGTATACTGGGGTTTTATTTTCTAATTCACTAATTTATTATTATCACCTCTATTCACACACTTAATATCCTCTAAACTCACCCTTAATCACCAAATTTAGTGCACCCATCTTACCAAGTGATCACACGGTTAAAATACGTAAAAAACCCTAATTTACCCAAACTAAGAATCTAAAGGGAAAACCCTTGATTCTATGGTTGATTGCAATTACTGAGGGTGTGAATGAGTAGTAAAGCTATTAGAAAGGAATAAATGCCAAATAAAAGGAATTTTAAGAAAACTGTGAGGGATTTTACAATTCCATTGATTATAATTAGGGTTTCGATTAACATATGAGAGATTTAAGAAAACTGATTAGTCACAAGCAAACTAGGGTTTTTGATTAGAATTTAGGGTTTTTAGTCCCTTTGAAACAAATTAAGGTTTTAAATCAAACCCAAAGAAATAAACTTCAGTATTTTCTTTTAAAAACAATCTCCTAACATTCGGTGTATCACAATCTCCCCTCCTTAAAAGAATTTCGTCCTCGAAATTGCAACCTTTAAATCAAATCGTCTTAATCCGTTCACGAGCTAAGGGTTAGAATACTCTAATACCTCGTTAATGAGTTTATCAATAGTGGTCAAGCTTAGTTCAATAATTGGTCACTCTATGTATTTCACTCCAAGAACCAACCGTGTAATCCTTATCTCAAAGTCTCAATGGTCTTTAAATGTTTTGTAAAACGAGTAGAAAGAAACCTCAATACGATGAAAAATAGGGAGGAACCTTCGATGATTGCCAATGAGTCTGTCACCTCTTGATTTCCTATTGCATTGGTCCTTGCCGGCACTTTCGCTCGATTACCCGTTGCATTGGTCGGCTTAGACGTGTTCTCTTCTGTCCTTGGTAAATTTCCTTCTTTTGGCAGGTGAGGGCACGGAGCAATCAGATGCTCAGCGCTACCACATCGGTAGCATTTCTGAACTTGTCCTTTCTGCCAACAATTATCTTCCATGTGGTTAGCAGCCCCACAAAATTCACATGCTATTCTAGGTTCTGACATCAGACCTCCTCGTGAGATACCCTTTTGGGTCTCTCTTCCTGCCTGACCCTTCTCAAAATATCCTTGATTCGGGGTCCCTATTGATCACGGTCCATCTATTCTTTGACCCCTCTTCGATGGTGGCTCATTTCCCGAGTTCTGTCCCTCAATATAACTACTAGTGTCAGGTTTGTGACAGCCCCACCTCCCCCTAAGGCGAACCAGAGGGTTCGGCGGACCGCCTGCCCAGCTCTCATCGGGACTCAGTCGTTCACTTCAATCCTCAATTAAAATAGAAATAAAACACAGGAATAAATATAACGACAATCCAAAACTTAACGCAAAACTTATGTACATTAGAGTACAAACATCGAATATACAAAGGTTCCCAATTCTTCATACATCCAACCCGTGCCAAGCACTAGTGCGAGAACCATTACAAAAGAAAACCAAGAAACTAGTTTAGGCTAGTCTATTCAAAAACTCCCGTCTTGGCTCGCCTTCCCTGTTAAGGAAAACAAAACTAAAGGGATGAGCTAAAACCTCAGTGAGGTTCTGAACATATAACTAAACAATTAATCCAATACATTAAACATAGAGTATCAATAATTCAAGAAACATTTATAATGGAAAGCGATAATAACACATTCATTAAAAGGATACTGGCTCACAGGGAGCCATGCTTTCGTTCGATCATTCTTTCTCCTGACATTTTCCCTTATTCTTCCAATTGTTTGAAAATGCATTTTTGTAAGTAAAACCCTCATTCGTTCATTCGTTTCATTTCATTCACCCCCTCCTGGACGTTGGCCAGACTCCACCAACCTACAAGGTAATACTCGAGTATACCAACGTTCACACCCAGGGTCACCATATCGCCCGACCGAATCCGCTTCTGGCTCGAGTTGATCGGTAACGAAGGGCAGGGCCCAGTTCAGCCAAACAGCTTACATTCATGCGTAACTAGTATTTAATCATTTAATCATTGAAAATTTCACATTTATTTAGGTCCAGTGCGATAAAGTACACACTCGTCTAGAAAACTCGTTTTAACAATCATTGAAAGCACTTAACACATTATCAATCAATAATAACAACCAATAAGTCAAGGAAATATAACAAACAAGGAACACTCACCTATATACATAAAATAACGTGCAAAATATCCTTCCGGATATTACCTTTAGTCACCAAGAAAACCTAAGATCAAACAAGAAAGAATATTACAGCTCATCTAACACAAACAATTAGGTGAAATCAAAGAACTCGACAATTGATGAGTAGAACGTATAAAAGACTTTAAAGTGAAACGAGGACATTTGGACCCGTGGACAAAAATAACTAGGGTTTCATAGTCGAAATGTAAAACCCAACTCAAAAGGGTTATAAAATTGTAAGGCCCAAAGACAACCTAAGAGGTGGGTGAATTAGGTTGATTAAAAAATCTTAATTGAGTTTATGCACTTTTTTCTTTAATAAAAATTTACCTTCTTTTCTAGTAATAATCAACCAAGTAAATTTAAAGAAGAGAACAATGTTGATCAGAAATAAGAGAGTATATAAGCAATGAAAATTTTATTAAAAAAAAAAATAAGATAGAGTATCAAACTGATTGTCTACCAACCTTTCCTCAAACTTGAAGACCAATCACAATGATGAGCACTTTCTCTTTGAAGAACAAAATCAACTCAATGTACACTGGAGGGATCACTTCCTCCTTGCCCCAAGCCTCACTTAGTCAAGCTAGAAAGTTTTACTATCACTCAAATAATCCTCAACAAAGCTACACTATTGAAAATTTCAAGCACAAGAGAAGTGCTTACAAGAAATTCACACCACTTGAAGAACAAATCTATCTTGGGAGACTATTTTCTAACTAAAATATCTCTTGAGATCTTGTAAACAAAGTGTACAAAAGTCCCTCACTGGTTCAGAAACGTTTGTATTTAAAGGAGACCAAAAATTGGCTTCAATAATGCTTCCAACGGATGGTAGGCAGATGAAGAGTCAGCTAGCCGTTGGGCCCGTCGGACGTCCGACAGATTAATCATCGTCCGATCCTATCGTCCGAAAATCAGCTAAGTTGTCGTTCGGACGTCCTATGGGATATTATCGTCCGACAGCATCAGCGTCCGATCGTCGACAGAGAGTCATCAACACTTTGTGAAATTTTTAGGACATCCGATGAGATCGATGTGCGTCCGAAGCATGCGTCCGATCCTTTTGGACATCCGATGCTTCCTTACAAGCGTCCGACAGAGTTTCCTTCTTGATATTCTTCATCCTTTCGGACGTCCGACAGATTCCTTTTGGACGTCCGGTATGAGTACCCTGTTTTTGCTTCTTCTTTTGGTTGATTTTCTATCCTTGATTCCTTTATACCTGATTCTTTAAAAAGCAAAACTTTTATGTTTGGAGAGAATTAGATAAACATTTCAAAGTACTTTTGTGATCATCAAAATCAAGAATAACATTCTCCCCCTTTTTGATGATGATAAAACAAAAGTTTGAAATGAAATTTGATGACTTCAAATAGGCTCCCCCTTTCTCACTCAATTGAAGAACAACAACAACAACAACAACAAAATTGCTCCCCCTCAATCGTAGAACTCCCCCTCACTTGGCTACTTATTATCCATATTATCCGTATTCATATCTACACCATCTCTCCCCCTTTTTGTCATCACAAAATTCAAAATGTAATATATCCAACCATTCAGTTATTCACAGCCATTCACAAACAAAATGTAAAGATTCAACCATTCACAAACATTACAAACATATGTCCAGTTTTGGACATTACAAAACACCAAATGAGACCAAGCACCAGAATTCAAAAGAGTTCGAGGTAACTATCTAACATTCAGCAAATAAAAACAGTCAAACAGAATGCAAATGATCCTAATAGGACTAGTGATCCTAGATGATAAGCTAAGAGGATCCAGGCGTCCTTCGAGTAAGCTAATACTGAGAGAGATCCTCCTCCTCAGTGTCTTCATCATCTTCAGCAACTTCATCAACTGGTTTCTTGCCTTTATCAGATGTGGAAGGATCATGTGGTGCCACTGGAGTAGAGGTGAGGTCGATAGGAGCAGGACTCATTGAGCGAACAGGGGCTGATGAACTTGGATCATTGGAGCGTGGCTCCTTGCCAGGAGGGACTTCCTCAACCACAGGTGGGGGAAAAAGAAGACTCTTTTTATCTAGGAAGTCAGCCTGCTGCTGGGATGACATGGTGAGCATGAGACCATGAGACCATGTTCAAGAAGCAGAACATGTTGCTTAAGGTTTCGAAGGAGCTCAACCACCTCAGAATTTGAAGAAGAGGATGCCTTAGTGGCAGTCTTCCTAGGATGAATAGAGGTTGGTGCAACAGAGGATGGAGTGTGAAGTGGATCATGTGCAACCTTAGATCTAGGTTCATTAGAAGTGGCCCCCTTATACGCCCACAAATTATCCCTAAAGACAAGATTTTTGCGCTCAAAATAAGTCTTAGTGAAGGCAGAGGAAAATGTATCTTTGGGACAAACACCAAGGATAGGTACTTTGTAAAATTCAAAAACCTTTTGAAGGAATTTTCCATAGGACAGTTTTCTATGAGAATCAGTGGTATAGCGAAGTAAAAACTTGCACATGACAAAGCCAAAGTCAATGCGAATTTTTTCTCGAAAACAATAAAACAGATAAGTTCCATTTTATTTGCATCTATTCTATGACCGTCAGTAGGCACAAGCAGATTTGAAATGATTAAGAAAGCAATAAGATTCACAGGAGCAAGGTCATTTAATTTCGCATCAGCAGGGGCAGAAAATTTGTTTCGAAAATAGGTTAGCATTTTAGCATTATCAAAGTGATTATCAACAATAGGATGCTCTTCATAAGAGAAGAAATTGGCAATTTTACTTTTGCATCCACGTTCAATAGTAGTATTTAAGATGACATTCACAGTTTCAGGATCAAATACTAAGTCTACCCCATTTACCCTAGACATAATTTCAGTGTGATCAGTGCCTTTCCTAAGATTGGCAAAAAATTGATACAGTATTTCAGGGTAATAAACATTAGGCATGGAAATGATATGTGACCATTTCTGGAATTCAAAGAGATTAAGAATTGACTCTAAACCAATCTTGCGGAATTCAGAAAGATTGATGGTTCGTTGAGGAATGAATCCTTTCTGGGTTATCAAGGAATGTTTTTCTTTGGCAGCAGCATCAAAGAATGGAGAGACGGGGGTTGATTGGGAAGGCTGTTGAGATGGAGTTCCTTGTCCGGATTCAGGTTGAGCGGAAGGCCGGGAAGTTTGAATCTTTACTGCTCCCCTTTTGAAGCGTTTGGATGATCTTATGACCCTAGGAGAATCCACATCTTCATCCCTGAGTGTGTGCTTGTGTCCGGCAGGGACTTTTCCTCCTCTTAGATTCACCATTGTCTTAAATGTGTGAGATGTGGGATGTGAATGATGCACACAGTGGTAATGGGACGGAATTCAAGTTTTGTGGTTTTCCAGAATTTTGTGATCATAATGGCATAACACATGAGTTTTCTATTGCAAGGACTCCACAGCAAAATGGTGTTGTAGAAAGGAAAAACAGGACACTCCAAGAGGCTGCTAGAACTATGTTGAATGAATGTAGTTTGCCAAAATATCTTTGGGCTGAAGCGGTAAACACCGCATGTTATGTGATGAATAGAATCCTCTTGAGACTTATTTTGAATAAAACATCTTATGAACTGATTTTTGATAAGAAACCTACGGTTGGATATTTCAAAGTTTTTGGTTGTAAATGTTTTATTTTGAATTTAAAGGAACATCTTGGTAAGTTTGATAAAAAATCTGATGAAGGAATATTTTTGGGGTATTGTGAGAACAAAAGAGGATATAGAGCCTTTAATAGAAGAACTCTTGTGATAGAAGAAGCTATTCACATAACATTTGATGAAACTAATGATGATAATTCCAAAAGTTCGGGTGAGGATGATGATAAAGGTGTTCGTGAAGGAATGGAAAAGCTAACAATTGGAGATGAAGGAAACTCTAAACCAGCAGCAAAGGAAATGGAGGATGGAGCTCATGATGATCAAGAAAAGGAAAATGAAGACAAGAATGATGATTCATTCAAAGACCTTCCCAATGCTTGGAAATTTAGCCAAAATCATCCAAGAGAGCTTATAATTGGTGATCCATCCGAGAAGGTAAAGACTCGTTCCTCATCTAAGAAATTGATAGATAATTTTGCTCTAGTCTCTCTTTTTGAACCCAAAAATATCAATGATGCTTTAAAGGATGAAAACTGGATTTTGGCAATGCAAGAGGAACTCAATCAATTTGAGAGAAATAAGGTTTGGACACTTGTTGATAGACCTCAAAATCAACCTATCATTGGCACGAAGTGGATATGTAGAAATAAGTTGGATGATAAAGGTGTAGTTGTAAGAAATAAAGCCAGATTAGTTGCTAAAGGTCCCTGGAAAGGATACGGTCAGTGGTTCCAGGGACTTCCTCCCAGGTCCATCCGGTCCTTTGCCCAGCTCGCACGACTGTTCGCGGCCCAGTTCATTTCGTCACGAGCCTTCTCCAAGAGCACGGCGCATCTGATGACTATCCAGCAAAGGCCTGAGGAGTCTTTGCGCGAATACATGGTGCGTTTCAATAACGAGTCCCTTCAGGTTCGAGATCGCGATGACAAGGTGGTCATGGCTGCCTTCATTAACGGGTTGCGAAAACAGAAGCTCTACACCGAGCTTGTGGAGAGACCTCCCAAGTCAGTTCGGGAAATGCTAGACCGAGCTCATGAGAAGGCCAACGCAGAGGAAGCCAATCGCCTTAAGAGTGCACAAGAAAGATTGAGGGATGACAAGCGCAGGAGGGGCGCTGACCAGGTGGATGCACGGCCTGGCCAGGGAAGGAAGAACGCTTATGACCGCCTCCTTAGGAGCCGCCCAATGGGAGGAGACAAGTCTTGGACTAGCCTCACGGCACCTCGAGCTCGGGTGCTCGCAGTGATGGAACAGGAGGGGCTCTCTCGACCTCCTCGACTTTTGGCCGGGGACATAAGCAGACGGGACCAAGTTCTGTATTGCGCTTATCATCGAGATGTGGGGCACGATACTGAGGACTGCCGTCACCTCAAGAGAGACATTGAAAAACTGATCAAACGAGGCCACCTTGGGCAGTTCATACGAGATGAACGAGCTGACCAACAACGAGAAAGGCCCAGGTCGGAACGTCCGAGCTACCCCCGGGACCGACCTCAGGGGCCTCGTGGCCGAACTCCCGAGCAGGAAACACAGAATCTGGCGGGAGTGATTAACACTATTGCCGGAGGACCTGCTGGCGGGGATAGTCATACAGCTCGGCGGCATAATCGCCCCCTTCTCACGGGGGAGAGCTCGGCCAAGCGATTGAAGATGTATGAGGAAATTATCTATGGATCTGAAGACGCAGTCCCTCTGGCCTCTAATAACCATGAAGCCATTGTGATAGAAGTCATCACCTGTAATTACAAGGTGAAAAAGGTATACATAGACAACGGAAGTGCCATAGACGCAAGACCTTTAAGGAGCTACAGCTGGAGGATAGACAGCTCGTACCGGTTCGAACTCCGTTGATCGGTTTTGCAGGTCCTCCCGTGAGGGCGGAAGGAATGATCACTCTCATGGTTACGGTGGGGGTGTCCCCGAAGTGCCGAACGGTCCCGGTAAACTTCGCGGTGGTTAAGGAGCCGTCGTCGTACAATATGATTCTGGGACGGCCTACATTGAATGCCCTCCGAGCTATTTGCTCCACCTTGCACCTCAGTATGAAGTTCCCTACTCCTGCTGGGGTGGCTGAGGTGCTGGGAGATCCGGAGGTGGCGAGGGCTTGTTATATTGCCACCCTCAAGGGCAAAGAGAAATTGGTAGCTCAGACAGTTTGTTTGGAGCCCTGGGAGTTAATGGAGAAAGGGGAAAGATTGGAGACAGACGAGGGGTTAGTCGAGCTGCCCGTCCAGTCCGACCGACCTGAGCACACAGTGAAGGTCGGTGATGTGAGACGGATCTAGACGAACACCAAGTTGGGATGATTTGCGGAACTTTGACCCTTCTAGAATCACGAGCCACGAACTAAGGAGATTCCTTAACCCACGACTAGCCACTTTAGTGAACCAAAAGTATAGATAGAAGAACGCCACAATCAAGGAGACTACTTGATTGATAAGTTCGTTGAACAACTTGAGATTGATTCTCAAGTATTCAAAGGAAATTCTCTTGAAACAAGAGAGAGTGAATAAACTCACGAATATGTTATAAAATCTGAATTCTGTCCTTTAATGAATGAAAACCTAGGATATATATAGCCTTACAAGACAAAACCCTAACTCGGCTAGGCTAGGCCTTTGGTTCGATTCCACTACTCAAATCCACTATCTAATGGTCAGCTTATAATTGATCCAATGAAGGCTTTAAGCTGGCCCAACATAACCCAATAAAAGCTAATTAACCAACTTAAGTTATAGTGAGCCTAGACTCTATAAATCGGATCCAACTCAACATGAGGTCTTGGACCGAATTTATTCCTAGCAAATAAAATAGAAATCTAGAAAATAAACTACTAACTATTACTAAAAGATTCAATCTCTTGCAGCCCAAAACATGGCCCATAAGCGGCCCATATTTCGTATCATTCCCCTCCTCTTAAAAAAAGATTTGTCCTCAAATCGTGTTTGGAAATGAATGGTACTATAAGAGTTGGCAGTATGAAACTTCAAATCTCCACATATTGGCTCTCTTAGAATGGATGATACTTGCATACGTCGTGATTATTATAATTCGCTGCACATGTCTCTTGGTTAGCTTGAAAATGCTCACAATCCGCCATGGGCAACTCAAGGCTTTACTCCAACCACTCCAAAGCTCTCTAATCAGCATTGTGTCATGAATGGTCGAATTTGGACCTACACAATAAATCACACGATTAGGATTTGTAGGTATAAAATCACTTGACAGCTTACCATTCACATTCACAAGATAAGGATCTTCATAGTGGTGCTCAATCAGGTTAGAAAAGTCCCGGACATGATTTTGCAAAGTTACAAAATTCATTGCAAGTTGTTGTTAGTATGGCCTATCTTGCACAAATGGAGTAAGATCGAGATAGGCAGCTTCTGAACCTTCAAATTGAAGAATAAAATCAGCTTGTAAGGAATCAGAATTTGGACCAATGAGGAAAGAATTATCACTAACGAAATAAAAAGGAAGTTTATAACAAGTTTCAAGTGTAGAAACTCCCTTTGAAATTTCATTATTCCTCCCAACAAGCAATTCAGGCTCATGGTTGAAGTTGAACATCAATGGATGACAAAGGGATACAACACCTAAGATGCAAAATCCATGAAAAGTTTGATATTCACCAATGGATTTAGGCATAGAGCATGCCAAGATCAACTCAATTTTTCCTTGCTTAACCTGCATAAAAGTAGAAACACTAAACAAAGTAGAGTCAGGATCGTTAGAAAAAACATATGAGCTCACATCCTTTCTCACAATCAGCTTACTCTTAGAATTTTTAATCTCTTTTTCATGCTCAGTAGCTGACTTTTTCACCTCATTATTCTCAACCTCTTTCTCCATTTCAACTCCCTCGAATTTTACCTCTTCAGTCACAATTCTCTCCTCCAGCTCTTTCTTCATACTATAACGCTCATGCTCACTCTTCATGTATGCTAGATCAATACAAAGTTGTTTAGAGTTAAGCGACACAAGCCTGGTACGACGGCCATTAAATATGAAGGAATACTTATTAGTATATCCATCATATTTGACTTCTCGATTAAACATCCACCATTGTCCCAACAGTACATGCGTCACTTGAATGGGAACCACATCACACAACACCTCATCCACGTATTGACCAATACGAAAAGGAACAAGTGTGTGCTTAGTAATCCAAATATCACCACTATCACTTTGCAACTTGTAAGGTCGAAGATGATCAATGGTTGGAAGATTCAATTTCTCAACCAAGACAGTACTTGCGAGATTAACTTCACAACCCTTATCAATGGCTAAGCTGCAAACTTTATCCTTGATATGGCAACGTGTATAAAACCAATCATTTTTTTGAGCTTTGATGATTTCCAATTGCTCAGTTATCTCACGCAATGCCACAGTATTTACTCCTTTAGGCACAAGATGGTGAAGCTCCAGTTGAGCAGTCGTTTGTCTCATACTTTTATTACCTGCAAAACTCAACAAAAATTAGTAGAACAGTCCTCACTCGCTCCCTTACGTGTTTCACTCCTCTCGTGTTTTCACTCAAGTGTGTATGGCACTCTAATGCTCTCACCAATTCACTTCTCAAACCACTTGTTTGTTTCCTTTGAAGAAATCAGAAATTTTCTCAAGGAAGTTCAATCAAACTTTAATCAATATAGCTCCCAATTGTATCAAAGGAACAAGGAAACAAAAAGTAGAAATGGAAAGCTCAAGTAATGAATAAGGAATCGAAGAGGAAAAAATTGATGTACAAAGAAAAAGAAAGTCCAAGTACGATGATGGAGTTCCCAAGTGCTTTACTTAATTGCCCAATTGATTTTTGGAAACAAGTTAGGTGTTGGACTTCTTTGGAAATTTCCTTAAAGTCGGCTAACCAAACAGAATTATTACCAAAAGTTTTTCCAGATTCCCTCTCCAAAAACCTTCCAAAAATTTTCCAGATTCCCTCTCCAAAAACCTTCCTAAAGTCGGCTATAACAAATCAGAATTGTTCCCAAAAAATTCCAGATTTCCTTCTCTTTTGAAACCTTCCAAAGTCGGCTGCAAAACAGAATTTGGTAGCTAAAAAAGATTTCCAGATTTCTGCTCCTTTTAAACCTTCCAAAGTCGGCTGCAAAACAGAATTTGGTAGCTTAAAAATTTCCAGATTTCTGCTCCTTTTAAACCTTCCAAAGTCGGCTGCAAAACAGAATTTGGTAGCTTCCTAACCGCTGATGAATTTCCAGATTTGTTACCTTATCAAATCAGAATTGTTTCCACGAAAATATTCCAGATTTCTTGTCTTCTTGAAGCCTTCAAAAAGTCGACTAGCCCTCACTAAAATTTCCTCTCTCCAGCCGCCCTTAGCTTGCCAACAATTCGGCCTTTCTCCTTCAAGACGCAACGCACAATTCTGTTCTCTCTTCCTTAGACAAGGCCACGGTAGTTTTGTTTCTTGTTTCAAGGAAATGGCTTGTCAAGACAACGAGAGTATTGTCACTCAAGAGTCCCCCAAGCGGCTTGCTCAAGAAATTCCCAAGAGATTTACTCCTAAACCAAGGAAGCCCCGTATGGATGCAAGAACGTACAAGAAACTTTTTATACGAAGGCAAGTGCAAGTTTTTAAGGCCCAAGATAATCAAGAACCTCAAGCAAGGGTTGTTCAAGTGATCAAGACGCAAGGTGTTCGAGACTTTCAAGAAGAGGTTGGACAGAATTTTTGAGTTTCTTTTCTTTTTTTTTTTCTTTTTTTTTTCTGGTGTAGTTTCTAGTTTGGTTTGGAACAAGGAGTAACAAGACAGCTTGGTCAATAAAATTTCGGCTTCTTTCTTTGTTGCTTGCTACCCGAATGCCTTTTCTCTTTTCTTCCTTCTTTTTTTTTTGACTCTAAAACACACAATTACTCGGCTGTTTTTGGGTAAAATTCTAGAATGTTAATGTCAAACCAATGTTCTCCTTCAATCCTCCAACAACTATCAAGACATGTATCAAAGTTTCAAGACTTCAAGATTAGTTTCAAGGAACTCAAGAAACCCTAGATTATGGTAGTCCCTCTTCAAGATTCCAACCCCAAACAAGTTCAACCACAAAATCAGTTTAGGAAATTAATTAAAACAACTTGGTGGAATAAACTAAAGTTTGGATAGATTTGGCAAGAAACTTGCGCCCAAGGAAACCCTAGCGGCTGGATTTTTTTTTTTTTTTTTTTTTTTACTCTAAACCAACACAAAACTTCAAGAACAATATAACAAGACACCAAAATAAGAAAGAAACACAAGTTATGAAAAAAAGTTTTTTTTTTCGGGATGAACAGTGTCGCTACAGTAGCGATGAACAGTATCGCTAGAGTGCGGGCGCGGTGAACAGTATCGCTACAGTAGCGATGAACAGTACGATGCTACAGTACTTTTTTTTTTTTTTTTGAATTGACACACAAACTGATTTGGAACAAGAGTATGTGACTCGAAACACAAAAGAAAAGAAGGATATAACCTGGTGGTTGTCGACTAGCTCTGATTACCAACTGATGTGAGACGGATCTAGACGAACACCAAGTTGGGATGATTTGCGGAACTTTGACCCTTCTAGAATCACGAGCCACGAACTAAGGAGATTCCTTAACCCACGACTAGCCACTTTAGTGAACCAAAAGTATAGATAGAAGAACGCCACAATCAAGGAGACTACTTGATTGATAAGTTCGTTGAACAACTTGAGAATGATTCTCAAGTATTCAAAGGAAATTCTCTTGAAGCAAGAGAGAGTGAATAAACTCACGAATATGTTATAAAATCTGAATTCTGTCCTTTAATGAATGAAAACCTAGGCTATATATAGCCTTACAAGACAAAACCCTAACTCGGCTAGGCTAGGCCTTTGGTCCGATTCCACTACTCAAATCCACTATCTAATGGTCAGCTTATAATTGATCCAATGAAGGCTTTAAGCTGGCCCAACATAACCCAATAAAAGCTAATTAACCAACTTAAGTTATAGTGAGCCTAGACTCTATAAATCGGATCCAACTCAACATGAGGTCTTGGACCGAATTTATTCCTAGCAAATAAAATAGAAATCTAGAAAATAAACTACTAACTATTACTAAAAGATTCAATCTCTTGCAGCCCAAAACATGGCCCATAAGCGGCCCATATTTCGTATCAGTCGGCACCGGCCTAGGCGAGCTGACCAGGAGTTCTTTAGAATCTCTCTTGGAGGAATATGTTGAGATTTTTGCTTGGAGTGCTGATGACATGCCAGGAATCCCCACCGAGCTGGCAGTCCATAGGCTACATGTGGACCCCAACGTCCGACCTGTGAAGCAGAAGAAGAGGAACTTTGCTCATGAGAGAAAGGAGGTCGTCAAAAGCGAGGTGGGTAAGTTGCTGGAGGCTAAGATCGTTAAGAAAGTCTACTACCCGACCTGGCTAGCCAATCCGGTGCTGGTCAAGAAGGAGGAGAAAGCTTGGAGGATGTGTGTGGATTTCACTGACTTAAATAAGACTTGCCCAAAGGACTGTTACCCACTTCCACGGATTGATCAGCTCGTGGACTCAATAGCTGGCTATGAGATCTTCTGTTTCTTGGATGCCTTCAAGGGGTACCATCAGATAGCCCTGGACGAGGAGGATCAGAAGAAGACCTCGTTTATCACCGAGGACGGCACATATTGTTACGTCACCATGCCATTCGGGCTAAAGAATGCGGGCGCGACCTACCAGAGGTTGGTAAACAAGTTGTTCAAAAATCAGATCGGCCGAAACCTGGAGGTCTATGTGGACGATATGTTAGTGAAGAGTCGAACCCAGGAGCAGTTTATCTCCGACCTGAGAGAAATTTTCGAGGTTCTTTGGAACTCACGAATGCGGCTAAACCCAAAGAAGTGTACTTTCGGGGTCAGGTCGGGAAAGTTCTTGGGCTACAAGATTTCTAAAGAAGGGGTGAGAGCTAACCCGGACAAGATCAAGGCCATCATGGACATGGCTCCACCCCGGAATATTAAGGATGTGCAACGTCTGACAAGAAGCATGGCAGCCTTGAACGGGTTCCTGTCCAAATCGGCAGTTCGGGGGTCGCCTTTCTTCAAGGCCCTAAAAGGAGGTCGGCAGTTCGAGTGGAGCCCGGAGTGCCAGAAAGCGTTCGATGAACTGAAAGCCCACCTCGCTCGGTTGCCAGCCCTGACCTCTCCCGAGCTGGGGGAGACCCTGTTCATCTACTTAGCTGCGGGAGAGGGGGCCATTAGCGCAGTGCTGGTGCGAGAGGAAGACAAAGTGCAGAAACCCGTATACTATGTCAGTCGCGCCCTGCAGGGGGCCGAGGCAAGGTACTCGGCGGTAGAACGATATGTTTTGGCATTAGTACATGCAACTCGGAAGCTCAGGACGTACTTCCAAGCTCACCCCGTAGTAGTCATGACGGACCAGCCCCTGAAGCAGATCCTTTCCAAGCCCGAGTCCTCGGGTCGAATGGTGAAGTGGGTTGTGGAATTGTCAGAGTACGACTTGGGATATCAGCCCCGGACGGCCATCAAAGCCCAAGCCTTGGCGGACTTCATAGCGGATGGCGTTTCCTTTGGATCGCCCGAAGCGGATGTCAATCAGGCCAGGGACATATAGGCCAGGAAGGACGGAGGAGTTGTTAAAAATGCGCACACCGGACTAACGAGTACACATTTAGTTCGGAATAACGAGTACACGTTTTTCGAGACTATACTTGAATTGGGAGTGTATTAATATTAGAGAATTAAGAATGATCAATAGTAGATTAAGAAAGGTTAATCAAGGAATTAATACTAGATTTCTGTGAAGACTCGCAAAATTTATTATTTTAAATTCCTATTTTGAGTTTATTTGAATATTTAATTGCCCATTTATTATGAATATTATTTTCTAACCTCTTTAGACCAAATTACATGGGTCTATAGTTTCATTATATTTTTAAAGTGACTTGTGTCAAAATTTAATTTTTGGAAGCTCGTTAAGTGAAAATAGTAATTACGCGATTGGGAATTTTAGCTGATTTGGAAATACCATAAGTTGGGAAAATTAGAGACTTACACGATGGTCCTACAATAGGTAATTTTATGGTTAAATACTCAAGTGATAGTTATTAGTGTTATCGTTATAAGAATTTCTTGGTGGTTTCACTCTATCGCGCTTAAATCGGAAATACGCGTTCCACACGCGCGCTTTAATTGAGGGACTTTAGACCCTTATTCTGAGACAATTAAGAGTAAATAATAGTAATATAATTATAAGTATATTGGAGGTTTAGTGCATTAGTGAAATGAACGCGGGAGGAATCGAGCACAAAACGCGCGCGCGCGCGAAGGAGAGTTGACTTTTGGAGCATTTTGGGCCACACATTATTAAGCTTCTCATGAGTGCATCACACTAGATCAAAACCCTTCAATTCATCATCTAAAGTGGCATGCAACATTCTCATTTTCTTCCTCTAAGACAGCCGTGCACCTCAAGAAAAAAACCCACCAAAGTTCTTCATTTTTCCTTCATCAAATCTTTACTAATCCTTCACCAAATTACACCAAAATTTCACCATACATAGCTAATCACTTGGAGACTACACTAAGCTAAGAAAAAGGGGCTGTTTTCACGATTTTCTTGAGCTAAGAGAGGGCCGAAATTCTGCCTTGTTCACCAACACAAGTAAGTGACCATCAACCCTCAAATTCTTGGCCTATGGAAGTTGATTTACACTTATGAGCTTAGATATTCATGTGGGTGGCTTGTTATTGTTGGAAAATTTTGAATGTGGGCTCTATGAACTCCCCCTCTTGGACTGATAGCGGATGTGATGTTTGATGATGGATTTAATGTTGGTTTAGTGCTCAAATCGGTAGATTAATGGTGCATAGCTAGTATAAACTTCAACGAGTGCATGGATGTAAAGTTTCCAATTCTGCCCCTATTATGATCGTGCATCTTTTTGCAGAATTTTGAGATTTTAATGGCTTGTATATGATGTTTGTATGTTGCCTAGATGGTGTATAGAGTTTCATTGAAAAATATTGAGGTTTGGTTGGTCAAATGGATTAATCTCGCAAAGCTAGCAAACCTGGAAAAATTTTCCTGTAATGCTCAAACAGCCTTCTTGTTTCATCCATAACTCTAAGCTCTGAAGTCAAAATCAAGTGCCGTCAGTGGCATTTGAAACTAGACATTCCCAGCTTTCCAACAGTATAAAATACAACCCCTAATTCCACTCGAGTATTCTGTACCAACCGTTTAAAGATGACTGTCCTGTTTCTCTGTTTTCCTGGAACGAAGTTCAGAAGCTACAACTTGAGGCTCGAATTTGAGCTAGTTGTGTGCTGAATTTCAAAATGATTTCTTCTGTGAAATTATATTTTTATGAATGTATTTTCCAACACCACCAACCATGCTCAATTCTGAGTTGAATTGAGTGATTTGTGATCAAAATACGAAACCTACCCTGTTCTTGAAAACCCTAAATTTTGGGCAGAATTGAACTGAATTAGCATCTTTAAAATAACTTCCTTCACCAACAAATTCAAGGCAAATTAATTCAAGTGCTCTAATTACCATACCATTTATGTCTTCTTCTTCTCCAAATATTATTGACTTAGTTTCTTCTGGTAATGTCTTCCAATATCGAGAAACACTATTTACCAGTGATCTTTTTAAAAATCCTTTTGCCTTTTCATATGTTAATTTGTTTATAGAAATAGCTAATCTTAATCCAATTTCCCATTTATCTATTGCTTCTTCAGTATTTTTTACACAGTCTAAATCTAAAAATGTACCAAAAGGAAATATAGCTTCAGGTGTGGTCCTATCTAAAAGGGTATAGCCTTCATTATCTAAATAGCCTTTTTGCTTTGCTATATTCATTAGTGATGAAACGAAAGAATTTCCTGAACCAGGTTTTCGTCTAGCATACGAGGATGTAGGTCTACTGGTTGAAGGTAGATCGCTTATGTTGGGATTCATTTCTGGTTTTATATCTGGTTTTATGTTTATCATTAAATTATTGAGTTTATTACTTATATTTTCTATCTCGGAATCTGAAAGGCAAGTAAAATTTTCTTCAGAGTCACTCATTTTATTTTAGCAATATGTTCTGTTAAATATTCAATAGTGGTTTTATTTCTTGTTTCGGTAGTTTTTTCTTTTGAATTTATATTTTCAGTTTTTCCTATTTTTTCGATTTTTTCTTTAAGTATTTGAATTTCTCTCTTTAGATCTCTACACATGTATATTATTGTTTTTTGTATTTCAAGTATGTCTTTTTCTATTTTTAAATTTCCAGGTTCTATTATTTTGTAGTTATCAGAATTCATGTATGGGTTCTTACTAAATGTAAATGTCGGTTTGAAACAACTTTCTCTAGATTTCTTTTTTCAATATCTAATAATATGTTTAATGCTTCTAATATTATTTCTTCAAAGGAATATTTTACAATAAGTTTTCTTATCTTATTTATTTTAGCTTTAGCTGCTAAATCTTGGCTAATAAATTTTTGACATTCTAGACAATAAGTTATTCTTTCTGAGTTATTCATGGTGAATTTAAATGAATTTCTCTATAATGAGCAGTAAATTCTTTATTGATTTCTGCATATCTATTGGTTATTAAATATTTTTCATGTTCTGCATCTCTCAAAATCTTGTATCTATCATGACAAGTAACTGGGTTACAATTGTATAAAGTGACATGAAGCCATTCTTCGTGATAATATGAAATTCTTTTATCTAATTGTTGCAACTGATATGCGTATTCTTTAATAAGGAATAACATAGAGTCACATATTTGACATTCTTCTATTTTAAGGAGATGGATAGTGCCAATCAGAATCGTCATATTCTACTTCATTATTAAAGTATCTAATGGGTACTGGATTTGTCTCAAAGTCTTTGTCTGAAATATAATCATCATCATTATTTTGTCTATAGTTTATGGTCCTTGTTGGATTATTTATGGGGATTAGGGGATCATTTATGACAATAGTGAGATTATTCATGAAATCAATGGGGATTAGGGGAATACTTATGAGATCATTGGGCTCTGATACCATTTCGGTGCCCAAATTTGCGGAAATATAATTTAAGCTTGGGTTGGCTAACACAATATTTATATTTACTGTTCTTGCTTCAAAAGATATTTTTATTTTTAAATTGTATTCAACATGCATAATATTTATTGATAAACTACTAAAAAGATTAGACATATTTTCCATAAAAAAATTTTTGATAAGAGAATAGAGTGCAAGCTATATCAAGACTTAACAATTTTTTATTAACAAAAGAAATGGGTCCAACACGCTTCCATACCTTTAATCTGATTTTTGACCGCAAAGACTCCGGCTACCTCCCCGAGGACTTCTTACTTGGGCGTTGCAGCCTCCAACTACTGGGGTGACTTCCTTTAAGGACCGCTTCAGAGTTTTACAGCACAGTTTAGTTTCGTTTCCTACCTCTAAGCATACTCAGATGTAAATATGGAAAGATGTGAAGGAACTTGCTTCTTTTATTAATGAAGAAAGTTAGGTACAAGATGATAGCCTAGCACACTACTCTCTCTCTCTCTTTATTTCCTATACATGAGAGAATATTTTAAGACCATCAGTGGTAGAACTCAATTTTTTCTTGCTAACACTAGTTTCAACTCCAAGTTCCACTCTAGGTTCGACTGCCTCCTTCATATGGCGTATGCATATTTATAAATGTTTGGCGGACTTCAATATCGGATGTGAATTGATTTTTCCACGGACTCCTCCTTTCTTCAATTCCGCGGACTTGAATAATATACTTTGGATTCCGGGAGTGTGACGTAAGTGCTTACGTCTTATTCCATGCTCTGACTGCTTGATGCCGTGTCCTTATCTTCATTGTTAGTACATGCTGGACAGTGTTATTTTTATGCTTCCTCATCCTGCACAAAGTCTTGATAGCTTTATTGCTGGATTTTATTCTGCTGCTTTCCAATAAGCGTATTTTCCAATTTAAATAATTTATAGCTGCTTCTGGAGTCTTTCCAGCATATGTAGTCATTATAGAAGAAAATGCTCTATTTCCTCTGTATGTACGAAATCCTTGCTTGGGTGTATTTTCTAGATTTTGCAAAACAATTCTCAACCCAAGTGCTCTTCGATAATGTATTTTTTCTTCCGAAAAATATTCATACTCCTTCCGCAAAGGATATACTTTTATCTCCAAGTCATCATATTTCATGACCTTAATGTGAGAAAAAGCATCATATCTATTTGAGTCTTCAAAATCTGGTCCAGCTGTAATAATTTTGAGCATTAATATATCCTTGGGACCATAAGTAGGATTATTTTGATAGATGTGCCTAACTCCATCTTGAATCCATCGTGGGAGCTTGGAAATTTCAGCAAAGGTTGGAGTAGTCATATATATGGCATTGATTACTCCAAAATTGTACCACTTTTGAATAAAATTGCAATCACATCCCTGCACACAATTTATCTGAGGATAGATCCCCGTGAAATCCATATAATATGTATCGGTATTTTGCAAGGCATATAATTCTCTCATAAGAGAATTGTATTCAGTGACGAGCGGATACTCATTAATTATATTATTTAATATGGGTATCCTCCGAGATGTCTGTTTCCGGCTAAAATCCGGTCTCAAGGATATTCCACCATTGGGAGTATTTAATCCAGAACTCTCGGTCTGTTGACAATCTTCTTGTCCCGGTGAAGGGGGAAGATTTTCTGTCTCATCTTTCTTGAACAGATCATATAATGTTTCTTCAACCTTGTCGTAAAGGCTGAATGTATTCTGGCCTTTTTCAGCATGCTTGATAAGAAGTTCAGAAACTTCTTTATTTAGATCTTGATAATTCACAATATCCATTACATCATTGAATGACGTCTGCAATTGAGAAATTTTTTCAGATAACTCTGAAACCTTATCCAAAAGGATAGTTTGCTTATTCATTTGGCTTTCCATCTCTAGTGAGAAAATTTGCAAGACAATTCTCATCAGACTTTATTAGTTCAATTTCAATCATAAATTCAGATAACGCCATTTGCCATCTAATTAATCTTTTATTTTGGGGCAAAGGTTTAATATTATTTTTAATAAATGCTCTCACTTGAGAATTATCAGTTCTTAACTTAAATTTCTTGGGTAACAAAAAGTAATAAAATTTCTGACAACCTCTTATTACTGCAAGTAATTCTTTTTCATTTATATGGTATCTCTTTTCGGTACCCGAAAACATTCCAGATGCATATCTACATAACAAATTATTTTCTGTTTTTAAAACTGCACTCCAGGCTTCTTCAGAAGCATCAGTTTCTAATATAAGATTATCTTCATCTGATGGTAAAGTTAAAAAAGGTAAATTTTTACATTGCTCTTTTATTCTCTTTACTAAAGCAATATGATTTTCAGAAAATTCATATTTATTATTTTTCTTCAATAATTTTTGCAATTCTTTTCTTTTATCTACTAAGTTACAAATAAAATCAGATGCATAATTTAATGTTCCTAAAAATCTCTGCAATTGTTTTTTATCTTCTAATTTATCAGGAAATGCTTGTATTTTTTCCAAAATATGCGGTTGCATTTTTATTCCTTCACCATTTATTTCTAATCCTAAAAATTCAATTTCTTTTAGTCCTATTTTTGCTTTCTTTTCTGATGACCCAATTCCGTATTTTAAACATAAATCAGAGAATATATTTAAATGTTCTAAATGTTCTTCTATCGAATCTGAAGCTATTAATATGTCATCAACATATACATATAAGAAAGGATAATCTTTAAAGATTTTATCCATTTTTCTTTGATATATTTGAGGGCCATTTTTTAATCCAAATGGCATAACTAGCCATTCATATTGTCCTTGAGGAGTACTAAATGTTGTATATTTAATACTATCAGGGTGTATTTTTATTTGCCAAAAACCACTTTTACAATCAAACTTAGAATATATTTTCTTTCTTTTACTCATATTTATAAGGGTTTCTTTATGTGGTAAAAAGTATCCATCAAATATGGTTTCACTATTTAATTGTTTATAATTAACAACCATTCTAGGTTTATTTCTTATTATCTCAGCATAGTTTCTTACCATAAATGCAGGTGAAGAATTGGGAGAATTACTCTCTCTTATTAAAGGAATTTCTAATAATTCTTTAATTTGTTTTTTGAATTCATCTTGATCAGTAGGATTATATCTCATGGGTTTTACTCTAATTATTTTATTTTCATCTTTAAGTTTTATTTTAGCATAATCTTGGTTTTTATCCCAGAATTTAAGAGGATTTTCTGTATAACTTAATCGTAATTTTTCTTTTATATCTTCTAAAGTAGTAGATATAGTTTTTAATTGTAGTTGTTTTAAATGTAATTGTTTTTCAAATTTTAGCATGGAATTTCCTTTTGGTATTTTTGGTTTTTCTGAATATCCAATATCACCACGCTTACCTGTGCGAGTTACAAAAATAATAGGAATTTTACAGGCATAAGCATTTTTAAGTCGGTTAACTACTATCCAATGTCCACAAGGAGTTTTAAAATGTATTTGAGATTGTAAGGTATCAAATAAAATTTTATGGAATAATTGAAGAAAATTATTTTCTAAGAGTATATCTAATCCTGTATCATAGAAGTAAAATGAGGGACATTTTACAAGGAATGAACCAAGTAATATCTGTGGTTTATCAATTCCAGAATTTAAAGTAATAGGACTATTAGAGATATCAATTCTTGTTCGATCAGGTAATGTTTCATGATATTGCGGTGGAAAACATGTAGGTTTACATAAACATGTTCTAGATCCACTATCAATATATGCTGCAAAATATTCAGCTTTATAATCTTTATAGGTTATTCCTATAGGAATATAAATGCTATATTGACTTATCATTTTCTTTCTACATATATCTTTTTATCATTGTGAGTAATAACTATTCCACTATTGGTTATATTATAAGGGGATACTGAATCTAAAAAACTCGTTCCTAACATTATTTCAAGAGTATTATTAAATCCTTCATTTTCAACTAGAAGTCGAATAGGAATTCTATTACCAGTTAATTCAATTTCTGTTTCTACAATCTCCGTTATTTCATGAGTTTCTCCATTAAAATTCGTGTATTGATAAGGATCCTCTAATTTAAAAGTGGGTAAGTGTTCAATTAGTCTATGTGATATATAATTTCTATTAACTCCTGTATCTATTAAAATATTATAATTTGTCATATTTTTTCCATTTCAATATCTAGCTTCTATTCTATAATTTGCTGTTATTTTTTGATCAGTATTCATATTTGGTAAACGGTAAGAATTATTTCTAACCATTTTTCCTACATAGGATAATCTGGATAACAAGGCATTTGGCTTGTCTAATAGAGGTTTTTGACTTATATCTAAATTGAATTCCTCATTTAATTCTATATTAGTAATTTCTGGAGGATATATTTTTCCTACTTCGGAAAATAATTTAGGGAGATCAATAAACTCAGTTTTTGAAAAATGTTCAGTATGATGTGTATTTGATAAAGCATAATAAATCATATATGTAATGGAATATGGTCTATTTCCATTGAAAAAGAAATCTTTTCTTTTGAAATCTTGTATTAAGGAAAGTGTCTTATCAAAATCTTTATCTTGTATGTTATAAGAGATTTTTGGATATATATTAAAAATTAGTTTTTGATATTTAAGATTTCCTCTAAGGATTTCAAGAGTTGCTTCTTCTCTATTTTGTATTCGGTTATCAACTATAGCAAGGTCTATAGGTGTATTCAATCCTTCTCTAAATGTAGATCTAATAATCATTTGGATAGAACCTATATGAATCCATCCTATTGATTCTCTTATTTTTTTCTGGTATTTTTTCTAATTTGCTATAAATATCTTTTTTAGATATTAATGGAATCATTATTTTATTGGTAGTAAGGCTAAATTCTAAAGCTTTCTCCTTGAGATTTATTCCATAGTACATATGGTGTTTTCTTAGATAAAATCTTATTTTTTCTAATGCAGGTACATTAAATCCACTATAAGAATTTATTGAAAATTTACTTTTTTGAATTTTTGTTAATATTTTTCTATCTATGAGGGCTTCTTGACTATATTCTCCTAAATTTTTTGAATGAATATCTATTATTTCAGAAGAATTATTTTTCTGTTCTTCTATTTCACTCATCTTCACTGCTTATTTCGTATTCTGTATCTGTGCAGATAAATATACTTTCATCGGAAGAAATTTCCTCTATTTCTGCAAATCTATTTATTTCTATAAATTCATTATTATCAATCAAGTCTTCAATATCCTCATCCACTTCAAATCTCTTTTTATTAAATTTCTTAGGACATTGATTTGCTAAGTGTCCCTTTTCTTTACAAAAATAACATTGGCAATCTGTTATATTTCTTCTTCTTTTATTTCTCCTATACAACTTTTTCTTTTTCGAAAATTTTTCTCTACTTTTGTAGTATTTTGCCTTTCTTTTCTTCATATATTTTCTTTTAAAATATTTTTACTTTTTATATTTATTTTTCATTTTATGATAATAATAAGGAGTATCACATCCTATCTGGGTAGGCATGTTAAGATTATTACAACATAATTTCAATTGATATTTCAAATTATGGGTCTTTCTGAAGAGTGTAGATTCTTCACACCATTTACTTAGTTTATCTAATGTGTGGAATATTCTTTTTCCTAATGTATCTTTTGTTCCAGGACTATATTCTTCTCTTAATTTTTTACCCCATGGATCAGGAATTTTTGAGAAAAACATTTCTAAATATGTTTCTCTTTTCCTTGAATCTGTTCTATAATAATAATCTTGAAAAACACAGATATATTTATCTATTTCACACATATCACAGAGTGTTAATCTAAATAGTGCATCGGTATATTTTTGAACTGAATTAGCATCTTTAAAATAGCTTCTTTTACCAACAAATTCAATGCTAGACTTGGTGTGGACTTGCCAATTGCATTTCTTGGAGTTGAAACAATTACCAAATGTACCATGAATGTTCCTTAGGCTTTTCCTACACAAATGAACCATGTTTGAAGGATTTTCCTTGGTCAAATGTTTGGAATGGAAAACAAAAAGCTCAAGGCAGTTTTGCCTTCGGATTTTTCAAAACTTTGGTTGTTTGGTTGACTACCTTCCCGAAGGTATTTTTCCATGAAATTTGATAGAGGGATACCTTTTATATAGGAGTATTATATTGCCGAATTTGGTGCCAATCCGAGTCCATTTCGCTGCTCGACTAAATTACTAAAGTTCATGACTTATGTTTGGAAAACCCTTGTTTCACAAGGGAATTTTGGTAACTTTGAATTGCCATATCTTAGTGCCCAAAACTCCATTTCTCGTTCCGCTTATTTTTTTGTAAACTTGGATTGCGACTCTAATAGAGTTCCAAATTTCAAGGGCTAGTTCCAATCAAGTGAATTTTGCCGAATTTTGAAAATTGGCCAAAAACCAACTTAAATCTGCCTTATGAACCAAAACAGCGACTTTGAGCTTATTTTTGAATGTTTTCCATTTGGAATCTTAGAAAAGTGTATTCTAGGAACTTTTAGAACTTTGGAAGAGATTTCCAACGGTACCAAGTTTTTCAATTTTTGACATGTGAAATGTGAGATACGATTTTTGAAAATATCGTATCAAAACTGAAATTTTCCGAATTTCAAGGAAATGGAGTTTTTTCAAGTATTCCTTATTCTTTCGATAGTACTTGAACGTTTATGCTTGATTTCCAAGATAAAAAGACTCGATTGCTCTTGTATTTTAAGAAACTCCACTTGAATCTCGATTTACGAGTAATTGAGATTCATTATCATGAAATTTTCCTAGAGTGTACTAGTGGACAATCTTCCTTGATAATTGGGATGTGTGAATGATAATTCACCATTATTTGCTCAGGTGCACACGATGACCTTCAAGAGGATCCCACGGTGGAAGTTTGAATCTCCAAGTGACACTTTTGCTATAGACCCACAGTGAGTGTCAAGTGTGTGTATTATGTGATATATCTGCAAAGTGATAAGTGTTATATAAATTGAGATTTTGAAACCTTTGAGTCGAGTGTATACTTTATCGCACTCGTTCTCATTTAAACGAAGTGAACTTGAGTTAGTGAAGTGAAGTGCTTACTTGTTTAAATAACTTGTTAAGTGAATATATGTTCAGTGTTTAAGTAATTATTTATACTGTGATTGTATAAGTCATTGGAGTGAACCTCCTCGATACAAAACTGTAAAAGTGGGGGACACCCAAACTCTCATATTGGCTAGCCTTGGACTTGAGCTAGCATTGGCTTGGTCAAGCTCCTCAGTGAACCATAAGATTTTATAAACTCGACCTATTGAGAGGTCTTGCTTGGCATACTCGCTGAAGTATCGCCTCATAAATGTATTGCGGGTCTGGTATGGTATGTAAGGTTGAGAAGGGGAAGTGTAAGTGGCGTTTCTACAGATTAAACCTACCCGGTTGACGGAGTGTCAATGCGTGGAGGTTCATGATCGTGCAAGTTGAAAATAGCTCCTGAGAGCTCCCATATCCTTGAATTGTTTCTGTTTACTTTTCAATAAAGTGCTCTTTATTGAATGGTTATTGTTTTAAATTGATTAATTTGGGAGTGTTACTTGAACTACGTGCCTGCATATGTGTTCTTGGTCTCATGAGCGTTTTGCTCACCGTATAGATTTGTTTTCTTTAACAGGAGTGGACATGGGCTGAGACATGGAAGAACCCCTTTTGTGATATTTTGTAATAGGGCCCCAGTGTTAGTGGCCAAGCATTGTGGCTACGAAAGATTTCGGTATTTGGGATGTATTTTGGAAACCCATCGTAAGGATTGAATAATGGTTATGTGTTGTTAAGTTTGAAAACTTTTGCACTATTTGCAATTACTTTATCTAGTTGTGATTTAGTGTTATATTAAGCTTGAATGGGATTTTGCATGAGTTCTAGCGAGAGCTGGGCAGGCGTCCCGCGGATACCCTTTGGTTCGCCTTAGGGAGAAGTGGGGGCGTCACAGTTAGTATCAGAGCTTAGGCTTTAGATATCTGTAGTGTATCTTAGGCTTAAAAGTTTAGGATGCCGGACTGTGAAACAGGTTGGGAAGTTAAGTGATAACTTGTGAAAATGAAAACTAGAACCTAGGTTTGAATTAGTGGATGGCAAGGAGTCTTGATATTGTGTGATACATGTGGGATAGTACGAAATGATCAGATCTAATTTATTGAATAATGCTGGACCTGCATGAGCTTTTACTTTTAAGGGTAAGCTATGGGAGGTAAAGGTGATGTTAAATTGTCTCAAGGACGCATTACGGTGGTCCATTATCGAGAAAGACCTAAGGGAGCATTAGAGAGATAATCTAATTTGCAGAACTAGAACTTCATGTGATTTTCAAAGGACTTGCTCGCACCCAAATAAAAGGGTGTTAATAGTGGTTGATCATTAAAAGTGGCTATCCGAGGAAACTAGGATGATTCAAGGGGTAATCGAGAACTGAGGGCAAATGCGGATGCCTAGACTACTAGAATTTCTGAAGTGATGATTGAGATACTTAAGGAGCGAGGAAGAGACAAAGGCTCCTAGTGAGCAGTTTCAAAAAGCCGAGAACCGACTTGCAAGGGTAGTACATGAAATTAGAGACCGGACGGATAAGTTGATGGTTGGGTGTATTACCTTGGTTGAACAAGTAGAGAATGACAAGATATTCGATATGGGACATGGGATTAAAACTCCTAGTGCTGGAAATGAAAATGATCCTATGGGATAGTAGAGAATTTTGGCTCCACCAATCACTAAATCCGTGACTTAGTCCACCTTAATGGTTTTGGCAAAGTGGTCGAGGTGATGCTTGCTCAAAGGCCATTGCACTTCGTGTTTTGCTTAATTATGTTTACTACCCTGTGAAACAATTGAATGTTACTCATGACATGCTTGACTTTATTGTTTTATGATTTCAAATCTATGATTGGGTTGTATACATTGCGACTATTTCGGTGTCTTTCCTCTTATCCTTGTATTTGTTTGGCATGGTCAAAGTGCTACTTTTCAAACCTCGTTTATGCACTCTCATTTTATATCATGTCTTTATAACTGATAAATTTATGAGTGGCCGAACAAGTGAAAAGGGACTGAGGGTGAGGAATTAAGCAATCCCAAGCTCAAGGGGATGATTAGAGAACGACTGTTGGACTGAACCGAAACCCTAGAAATGAAGGAAAACAATCACGTAGTTACTGCTATTGATCATACGATTGACATCTTAGCATGGTTGGTTGAGCACCCAAGCTCTAGATCAATAAGTCAACCTAAGAATTAAGTGAGGTGTGAAAATGGAATGATTCTCGAAGTTCGCTCCATCTGAGTTTCACGGAGAATCTAATCTCAAAATAGTAGGACCGATTTAAAGGAATCAAATAAGGCACTAGTGAAAGCAAGATATTAAGTTTCTTCTCGAGTAACTTTACAAGTGAGTATTGGAGAGGGAACTAAGACATGAAAATTTTATATTAAAGAATAGAGTCCCTGCATCTGGTTGTGTTTGTAAGTAATGATAGTAATCTCATGGAGATTTAAGAACTCGCCCGTATTAAGCAGAGAATAGTTAAGATTTGTATTCCGAGGTAACCTATAAGCAAAAGAATGAAAGAGTATTATGACTCGAGCTTCCATTATGAATAGTTACTTATTTTGATCCTTTGATCTACCTGGCAAGCTAGCATTTAACTTAAGCTAACTGGTAAGATGACAACCTTGGAAGAAATGCGTAAGGAAATGGATATTCTTCGAAATGAGGTAGAATTTCAAAAAAAAAGTAGCTGAGTACTAGGAAGGACGGTGGAAATAAGAATATACAGAGAAAACTGAGTTGCTACGCCAGAACGTAGAACTGGAGAAGAAACATAAAGGAAATTCTCAAGCTAGTCAGGCCGTCACTTCTCATGTAACTTGTGGATACTGTGGCAAGATTAATCACACTGAAGCCGGGTGTTGGAGAAAGTAAGGAAAATGTTTTAAGTGCGGTAGTGTCGAGCATAAGTTTTTGAATTGCCCTGGTAACCCTAACAAAAGGAAGAAATACTCAGCAGCCAATTAGGTTCGCTCAAAGCAATCGAATGTCAGATGAGAGTAATTAATACTAATGGCTGTAAAGAGGACCCAAGTAGTGGAGGTTTCACAAGTCGAGATGGTTTGACTTCACTTGAGGGATAGAGGTTGTAACTTTACCCTCGACTAGACTGGCACTTTTGGAGATTTAATTTTTTGTATAAGGGAAAGTCTTTTGTTATTTTGTATCTTAGTAATTCGACACGTTTTGCTATAATCTTGTTGTTTTACTTTCCCTTCTGAAATGATTTGATAAATCTATTCCAACTTAATGTACCTATTATGATTCTTATGACATATGAAACTTTACTCCGCTTTTGATTGGTTTTACGACTTCCATATATGTTCAAATCTTGCCCCACACTTTTAGATTCATAATAAGACACGAACGGTGTTAGACGTAGTCGAGATTGTGCTTGAGAATATAGACCACCCTGAGGTCTTGGAGGCGACCAGAGATCGTGACCAAATCGAGAGTTTGGGGTTGAAGTTGGGATCCAATGTTTGGTTACCAATTTGATATATTAATACTGCGAGACTTGAGTTAGTGAAAGGAAATCTTTGATAGATTTGATGAGCCTAATGATTGAGGGATCGGATATCACATTTGGAATGGAAGTTTGAGACTATATATATATATATATATATATAGATTATCGAGACTTGAACGATGTGACCATTAAGAACAAATATTCCATTGTCTCACATAGCGGGGGATTTAGACCAATGGCAAGAAGCCGTGATATTATTCAAGTTGAATTTAAAGTAGAGCTATTACCAGTTGAGGACCCTAGAAACTGATATGTTTAAAATCACTTCCAATTCAAAATAGGGACACTTTGAACTTTTAATTACGCCGTTGGATTTACCAATGCACTAGCAGCAATTATGACCTGAATGCATCGGGGTTTTAAATCGTAATAGGATTAACCTGTGGTGGCCTTTATTGATGATATATCAGTATACTCTAAGGTTGAGGAGATCATGAATGATACTTGATGATATTTTACAAACCTCATGAATGCACCAACTTTCGTTAAGTTCGATAAATGTGAATTCAATTGGAGGGAAATAGCCTTTCTAGGTTATACAATATCTAAGGAAGGAGTTGTTATTAACTCAGTTATAGTGGAAGTTGTTTAAGAGGAAATGACTAGAAAATCCTACCGAAATTTGGAGTTCTTGGAGGTAGTCGAACCTTTCCTTTGGTTTGATCAAGGAATTTTTTTTTTAAGAGTGCAAGACTTGGCAGGTTATTCGGGATTTTAATTGTGAGGAAGAATTTTAAAAGTGAAATGTATTTAACCGATGCACTTGTGATAGTCCTACCGAGCGGAGGAGGTAGTTTTGTAATTTATCCAGATGCTTTAAAGGATAGATTAGAATGTATACTAACGATATAGGATGAAGTGATCGTGTATGTCTCTAGAAAGTTAATATATCACGAGAGAAAGTAATCAACTCATGATTTGGAGTTAGTAGTTATAAATTTGCATGAAGAGTGAAGACATTACCTATGTGAGGAAAACATAAGGCCGATTATGTTGCCCTATGACCTGGGAATCAAAATATCTACTGAGGAAAAATCAATGTTTGATTGCTAGTTAAATGAATAGAAATTGTGCAGCATGGGCTGGAAAACGTAAGTTAATGATTGATCTAGTAGATTTAACCATTACGAGAATGATAGTCTTAGGTGTGAATTTCGAGGACGAAATTCCTTTTAAGGAGGGGAGGATGTGAGGACCCGAAAATTTTCTTATTTATCGAATATAACAAGTTTACTTAAGTATTTATTTACTCATTTTCTCCGAATAATTTATTTTGACCATTTAAAAATCCAGTTATATGGAACAACGCCTCTTTTATATTTTAAAATGTTTTGTTGAAAAATTCACTTTTCGAAAATTCGTTTAATTCGGAATAACGAGTACACATTTTTGAGGTAATTCCTGAATCGAGAGTGTATTAATATTGGAGAATTAAGAATGATCAATAGTAGATTAAGAAAGGTTTATCGAGGAATTACTACTAGACTCCTGTGAGGACTCGCAAAATTTATTATTTTAAATTCCTATTTCGAGCTTATTTGAATATTTAATTGCCCATTTATTCTGAATATTATTTTCTAACCTCTTTAGACCTAATTACATGGGTCTATAGTTTCGTTATATTTTTAAAGTGACTTGTGTCAAAATTTAATTTTTGGAAACTCGTTAAGTGAAAATAGTGATTACGCGATTGGGGATTTTAGCTGATTTGGAAATACCATAAGTCGGGAAATTAAAGACTGTGACGACCCCACTTCCCTCAAGGGCGAACCCCAGAGGTTAGCGGATCACCTGCCTAGCTCTCGCCAGAACTCACTTACTAACATTAATTTCAGAGATAACATTAACTTCAAATTAAGAATGAAACTCCCCAATAGATATTACAAGCCATCCAACTTCACAAAAAACTCCATACTTATGTATATGACCAAGCGAAATGAAATGCAAGCAGTTCAATCACTTCTCTAAGTATAAATAGAATTGCAATTACTTAAAATAAGGACTACAACTTTTGAATTCCTTATTCTTTGGATAGCAAATCAATAACACTAAACTCCTCAATATAACATCTATATGCTACCAATCATCCGAATAGACAAACCAAAATACAGACCAAAAGATAAGAACTTGTAAACTAATACCATAATATAGTGCCGTCCAAATACAAGATTAAGATTTCCTATTACAACTAGCACTATTCTTGTCCTTGTCTTCTTCGTTCCCTGTTAAGGAAAACAAATGAAGGGATGAGTTAAAAGCTCAGTGAGGTTCCAAGAGAACAACAAGCAATTAGGTATTTTAGCATTCACATCATAGCATGATCACATTTTCCATAAAGAACGTAACATCTAGAGAACTCATTTAACCATGTACAGCCGATAACACATGCATATAAAAGGATATAGTCTGTTCTCGGGAATAGGTTCCATGACAACTTGTTCAGAATCTGTTGACACTCCGTCAACCATGGAATCATAACAAGTCCAGTAGATCACCACTTAACTCCAACCTCCATCCACCAATCAACCCCCTACCGGGCCCGAACTCCAAACATAAACAGTGGTAGTAATACTTGAGTATACCAATTAGTCGAGGAGATAACACTCCATTCGACAAAACAGTAGACCCAGGGTTCGTTATCTAATCGACCAGACCCTTGCCGGCTCGACTCGATTAACTAGCCTATGGGGTTTAGGATCCAGGCCGTTACATTCAACTCATGCGCATGAATCTCAGTTCACTTGCAAACAATTCACTTATAGTAGTAAATCAGGAATTCAATCAAGTTAGGTCGAGTGTGATAAAGTACACACTCACCTATGTAATAACAAGTCAATTCAAGTAACAAGTTATAAACAGGTCATATTTGCGCAACAAGTAGCATGGAACTTGCAGTTGGAACACTCACTAGTTCAAGCAAAAATAGCATCAAAAGTTTCCTCCTGGATTGCCCCCTTGATCAGACAAGCCCTAAGAATAACCAAGTGAACAGAATTCATAATTTAGACTCGGCTATGAGTTGTATACCTCTCCAAGTTAAATTTTTTCAAAACCCAACATAAACAACCATATTTAGAATGGAAATCAAGGAAAAATTTAAGTATATTCTAGGACAAAAACTCAAGTAGGGTTTTGAAGCGTATAAGAGCATTTTGGACTCAAGAAACATGAGTAACCAACAAGTTCCTTATTCGCTTCATGGCGGGAAATTTTCCAGCGGCGAACCAATGAAAGAAACAAGGTTTTCTCAAGTCAAGTCAGCGAGGTTGTGTCCAAAAGACTTTCAAACTAAAGACGTTGAGGCTAAAAGGTAGCAAGGTGAAAAACTGCCCTCCAAATCAGAATTTTTCGCAGCCATGAAACAAATACAATCATGAGGTTTTCACCTCCCAATCTTCATAGTTTTCATTCAAATTCACGCACAAAAGGCTCCTCCAAAGTTTGGAACAAGTTTTGGCTAAAACCAATTACTAAAAGGTTAGAAAAATAACAATGTAATAGACTGCACTCTCCATCAACAAACAAGCACAATTTTAGCCAGCAATTTGGAAGAAAATCGCAATGAAACCCTTCCATTTCGACCAAAGTGCAATACATAAGCAAAGCTTAAAGGTTCACTAAGCATATTAGGCAAGTACATCACCAAATCAGTCCAAAATCAAGGTAGTAAGCTGCCCCAAAATTTGGACAGCATAACTGTGAGGACTTGCAAATTCCTTATATATTTCTTGAAAATTTCCTTTTATTTGAAAATTATTTCGAAAATATTATTCTATACCATCTTACCAATCAATCACCCTATAAAAATGCCAATGATCATAGGAAATTAGGGTTTTCCTTTTCGATTTCAAATCGAAGTGAAATAGGGTTTTTCGTGTATCCGTAGTGTAATTATCCGGTACGGAGCGAGGATCAAATTTGGTGCTTAAGAGTGACTTTTAGGTGAGAAATAATATGTGATTAGAAGCAATGATATAAACTTAGTGAATAGGAAGAAAAAAACTCTAGTACGTGTGATTTAAGAAAATCGGCTCGAACCGACGGGTACCGTTTGTTACCGAGTGAGTACACCACTTGACCACCACTTTATTACCTTAATCTCCTTGTTTTAGTTGAGCTAATTAGCTCTTAATTAACCCTTAAGCCAGCCACCATTATTGACTAAGGAAAAGAGAGATATTTTGGTGGACATATTTGGGATTAAGCCATGTGTCACAAATCCAACCAAGGTCTTGACCAAGACCTTTGACCAAGACATTTTCCTTCCTTTTTATCTTCTTCTTGGCTCCATTTTCTTCCATTTTTCTTGAGCTTGGCCGAAATTTTAGGGGAGGGAAAAAACAAGAGAGAAACCTTCAACTCCAACTTCAAATTGTGCTTGAATCTTGAGTTCCAATCAAAGTTTGTACCAACTACTCCATAAAACTTGCTCACTAAGGAGATTTAAAGGCTTTGGTGGAGTGATTTTGGAGAGGAAAACTCTACGCTACCATCTTTATTGAGGTATTGGCTGTCGCTTATCTTTGGTGCTTTTATTCTTGCTCAAGTTGCTATACAACTCAAGTTTTGATTAAATTGGTAACTATACAAGTAGTTGTGATGATTTTGGGTGAATTAGTAAGGTAGGGTTTTGTGTTGTTCAGCCATGTTTCTTCTTGTGTGGATGGTATATAGTGCATACAAGCTTGTCTAGGAGGTTGAGGTGGTGAATCAAGCCAAAACTAAGAAGATTAGCATTGGAGTGCATGGATTTTTTAAAATTCCAGAAATGAAACTTATGACTGCTTGGTTCTGCCCGGTTCTGTTACCCATAGTTAGAGGCCGAACTGACCTTAGCACAAAACATGAAAGTTGTAGCTAATAATATTTTATAATATCCTACAAACTTTCAGATCAATCGGAGCAACGTAACCTGTGAAAAGACTGAAATACCCTTGCTGCCCTGTTTCTATCCGAACATACTACTCAGCTTCTGTAATTGGTTGTTTTGACCAGGAATACTACTGATTTGGCTGTCAATGTCTTCTTAAGACTTATAGCCTTGTATCTTAGGTTTCAAATGGCTTTGGAATCACCTGAATTGGAGTTATAGGTGTTGAGATATGACTGAATAAGTCAGGACTGCTGCAGTACACTTTGACCTGGAAAATCTGGAGTTGTTTTGGTTTATTTGACCTAGTTAGGGTGAGAACTTGACTGAGTGGTCTTTATCAAAATTGTAACCCTCTGTCTTAGCTTCGAAATGGTATAAATTACATTCCAATCCGATAAGCGTAGCGTCGGATGTGTCCGTTACGCAAAACCCGTCAAATCTGTCTTTTGTTAAGTTTCATTTCCGCATTTGTTATTAGCTCGATTTCTATACTTGTATTGTTTTGAGCCTATGGAATGGCTATTGAAATGAATTTGTGTTGTGGGTAATCTTGGTTCGATTGAGAAAAAGAATGAAGCCATAAATGGCTGGAAATAGGAAAATACAAAGGGCGTGCTGCCCAAATTTTCGCTCGAGGGCTAAGTTTCTATTTGAACTTGTATATTTTTGTTTGGCAAATACTATAACCGTTTTTCCATCTTAAAACATAATCCTTCTTAAATTAGAAATTCCAAATGTTTACTTACTCTTACCAAATAAAGAGGAATGGTTTAGGGTTTTCTTGGGTATTTTTGTCCTCCCTCTTTTTCATGAAGTCTATAATATCTACTTGAATATGAAATGATTTTGAACCATATAAACGATTCCGAAAACAGTATTTCTTAGCCCCTCTAGTTGGATTCCGACTTGTCTTTGGTTCAAGTGTTTACATTAGAAAATTTTATAATCCTTTTGAGTTTGGTTTTACATTTGGTCTACGAAACCCTAACTATTTTGTCTACGGGTCTAAATGTCCTCGTTTCACTTTAAATACCTAATTGTTTGTGCTAGATGAACTGAAATATTCTGTCTCATTAACTTTAGGTTTTCTCGGTGACTAAGGATAATATCCGGAAGGATATTTTGCAAGTTGTTTTGCATACATAGGTGAGTGTTCCTTGTTTGCTATATTATTCTTGACTCCATGACTTGTGTTATTGTTTGATAACGTGTTAAGTACTTGCAATGATTTTCAAAACAAGTTTTCTGGGCGAGTGTGTACTTCATCGCACTCGACCTAAATACGTATGAACTTTTCAATGATTTAATGATTGAACGAACGATTAGTTGTGCATGAATGTAAGCCTTCTGGCTGAACTGGGCCCTGCCCTTCGTTACCGATCGACTTGAGCCAGAAGCGGACTCGGTCGGGCGATATGGTGACGCTGGCCATATCGCTGGGTGTGAACGTTGGTATACTCGAGTATTACCTTGTAGGTTGATGGAGCCTGGCCAAAGGCCAGGAAAGGGGTGAATGAAACGAAAGAATGAACGAGGGTTTTACTTACAAAAATGCAATCTTCAAAAGAATGGAGGAATAAGGGGAAATGTCAGGAGAACGAACGAACGAACAAATTTACGGCTCCCAGTGAGCCCGTATCCTTTTAATGAATGTGTTACTATCGCTTTCCGTTGTAAATGTTTCTTGAATTATTGATACTCCATGTTTCATGTATTGAAATGATTTTTTGATTATGTGTTCGGAACCTCACTGAGCTTTTAACTCACCCCTTTAGTTTTGTTTTCCTTAACAGGGGACGGCGAGCAGGATGAGAGCATAGACTAGCCTAGTCTAGTTCTTTTGTTTTTTTTTATGGTTCTCGCCCCAGTGCTTGGCACGGGCCGGACGTACGAAGGATTAAGAACCTTTGTATATTCGATGTACATACTCTCTTTTGGGTTGGCAATGTATATAAGTTCCGCTTTAAGTTTTGGATCGTTGCCCTATTTATTCTTGTGATTTTATTCCGATTTCATTTAAAAGGATTGTTGTGAACGACTGAATCCCGGCGAGAGTTGGGCAGGCGGCCCGCCGTACCCTTTGGTTCACCTTAGGGGAAGGTGGGGCTGTCACAATAACCCCTGTTTTATCCTATATTTCCTCTCCAAATTCAATACAAAATTTAATGGCCAAACCATCCAAATCAAGACCACAAATGATAGGCTATACAAGCTGCTAGTTTCAGACCATAAGCCACCAAAAATAGACAAGTATTCAACTCACATGTCTCCATACCAAGGCTGGCCATCAAGCAAAAGTTCAACTCTACAAGCTGAAATTTCCATAAGCAAACTAATAGAACATGTACAAGCTAGAAAAAATCACATGACATGGCTAACATTTATATTAAACATGATATTAACATATTAACACTCATTTTCCTCAACTAAAACTAGAAATTTATCGCTTGGGATATGAAACATGTAAAAGTGAAGTTTTCACCTCTCAAACCTTTCATTTTCTACTCCAATTCACTACTCATACCAAAGTGAATGTCTAATCATGTGTTTAGGACATTAACAAGATGATTTCACCACACAAAGCCAATTGTAAAGCTGAACAAAAATCACTCTCTCTTTCGGTCTGCCTCAAGGAGAATTCCAGCCATGAAAGCAGTGAAATAAATGGAGTTTAAACCACTTAAGGTCCATGGTTTTGGTTTATTTCCAACACATACTTGTAGTTTAAAAGTCTTCTAGGGTGTTTTGAGCAAATTGAGCTTAACATCATCTTGAAAAATTTAGCAATCAAAGCTGAAATTCCAGCAAGCATTCTTTCTTTGGAAAAATCATAACTTAAGTTATAAATGTCAAAAACTCATATAAATTATCTCGTTTAAAACTAGACTTGAAATACTAACAATTTTTAGAAGACATCTCAAGGATATTTGGTTCATAAGTTAATCCAAATTGAGTCACAAGTTACCACAACATCCCAATTTTTACTTGTTCACGACCGATTTTTCAGTCAACTTTGCTGATTTCCTGGTGCATATATAAAATGAACCACAGCTCCAATTTTATACCGTTGGAAAGATCTATGAGTATAGTTTCAAACACAATTGACGGCACTCAATTTCGATTTTTCTACACTAAGTTATGATCCGTTTACTAAAACTGTCCAGAGGTAATTGTTACCCGAATTTCCAGCTTTCGCAAGAGTTATTTCAACTTTATCTCTACAAATCTCACCTCTAAACCAGCAATTTGCAACCAAGATCAAAACCAACATGCTATATATCATACAAAACAAGAAATATAACAGTTAGAGTGTGACTTCCTAGTGGAAACTCCTCAAACGGACGAGACAGCAAGCTGTGACAAGGATGGAGCAAAGTTCCTCCAATTTTTCTCAAGCTCTCTTAGACAAATTTTCAGCCAAATCAATGAACATACAACTATGATTCAACCATATAAACATACTAACTTCTATATACACGGTTGGCATGATATAAAACATGAAATCTTAGCAAAACTTCACTCCAAATTTAAAGTAAAACTGATATATTCAACTTTATGCAATCGGTCAGCCCACAGATTTTTTTTCCAACCAGGTTCCTTCAAAATTTCTTTCATCCAAGCCACTAATTTCTCACTCTTTTTCATGGCAAATACACCATATATCATTTTTAACATAGGATGAATCATATGACCTAAGTTCTTAGCAAGGAAACCCATCAAAGTTCCAAATACAAAGCTGCAAATCAAAACTATCAGCATATGTCACTAAATTAACATTCCAGCAACCTATAACTTAGAAAAGTATATTTTTCTTCCACTAAACTCCCACCTTTTGGCTTAAATTAAACATACAGCTAGAGTACTCAAGAGTAATAGAAAAATGAGGGGTTTTATAGCAATTGTTACCTCCCTTTTTCCTTACAAATCAAAGCTGAAAAAAAATGCAGATGGCTCACTTGCTTCTCCTTCGATACCTCAAGGG